>NC_070606.1:35975984-36279015 GCF_027172205.1 Podarcis raffonei
ATATAGGATGTGCAGAGTCCCCTTAGTGGGAACACTGGCGTTGGGACTCCTGTTTGTAGGGAGAGACTCTATGCATACCTATGTATGCACACAGCCCCTCCCACCATGCTGACATTCTTTTTAATGGACAGATACTGGGATGAGGCTGGCTCTAGCATTTCCCTCCAGACACTGGCTATATGAATAGACTGGACTTATTTCAAAGTGCCATTATTACATCCCTGCTAAAAATCCCCTTCGTTTTCTTACAGGAACCATTTGCACCAGTTTAATCCTGGGACTTCTGTTTGCATTACTCTATTTATTATTATGACCACTTTTACAAATTACCGTATTTTTCACTCTATAAGACGCACCTTTTCCCTCCTAAAAAGTAAGGGGAAATGTGTGTCTGTCTTATGGAGCGAATGCAGGCTGCGCAGCTATCCCAGAAGCCAGAACAGCATGAGGGATCGCTGCGCAGCGATCTCTCTTGCTGTTCTGGCTTCTGGGATTCATAATATTTTTTTTCTTGTTTTCCTCCTCCAAAAACTAGGTGTGTCTTATGGTCTTATAGAGTGAAAAATATTGGATAATATAGCACCTTTTTTGCTAAACAGCTTTTATGCTAAAACTCCCATGTACAACTCCTGATTTTTAAAAAAGAAATGCTGGAAATAAGATTCAGTATATAAACACCATATCCTGATTCTAATGCATGGAAGGTGTAATGGAACAAGGTTAAGTAGTACCTGCTGAAGAGCAGGAGCTACTTAACAGAACGTATTAAGCGCCACATAAGTGGTGCTACACTGTCCTTTGTAAATAAAATTAAAAAGCCAGTAAGTTTGGAGTGCACTTGAGACACAACACAAGTGGGGAAAAAACTAATTATCCACAATGAATTATATGAAAGTTGTGAAGACAAGGAAGAAGAAGGTAGCAGTCACAACAATTGATTGGCTCAACCTCCTTCCCCCTCCCATCATACAAAGTAAGATTTTCTGCAGGCAAAGGGGAAGCAAATGGTGCTGCAATGGTCACCAACCACTAGATTACTGTTTCAGACAAGTCTTTGGTTTGTACCTGGTACACATCCACAGTGCTGAGGTAGTGATGGAAGGCCATGATCTGCTTTTACAAGAAGACACTGCTGTATTGGGTGCATGAAATGTTCCTTTCACTCAGAAGTGTGTTGAGTGTGTATGCATGCACATGCACACATGCATGGCATCTCTCTCTCTCCTCCCCCCCCCTCTAGCTTTCTCTGTCCATTTCCACCACAAGCTATGCAAACAGCATGGAGACAGAAGGTGCACATTTCAGACACAGAAGCTGTCTATCTGCTTGGATGAAACGGCTGTGATACTGGAGCTAAGCAAAAGAGGGAGGAATGGGAGCAGCATTCCTGCTAGTATTAGTTGATATCCATCTACCCTGATCTGCAAATCATTGTGTACAGCAATGGGATACACACCCACAAACAAAGTGCTAGTGTTGAGTTGGTGACAAAAGTCTTTAGCATATCCAGAAGGGGCCCGAGTACATAAATCTTGAGAACAGTGGGCTTACATGGACCTGTGTCAGTACAAAATACTTCTTTTCCCCTAAAAAAGCTATTACTAGGCAGTGTCATTAACTTTGGCTGTAAGGAGACATAAGGATGGGTAAAGAGTTGAAGGCAGTTTGAAAGAGAAATGGCTGCTCATGCCATTTTTGCTCCTAGCAAATGGGTTTCCAATTTTTGCAAAAGGTTTAAAAAACATATGGAACCTGTTTGATCACAGTAATTGTCAAGGGGAGAATACACCTAAGTACACAATGGAAGGGAAGCCTCTATCACATCAGCTTGAACACATTTGACAAATACTGCATGTCATTTGACTTTTGGCATTTTGTACCATAGCATGCCCTAAAGAACATGGAATTATAAATACACCTACTGAAAAACATTTAAGACTTATTTGATCAGATGTTTATGAGCATAGAAATCCTGATGAGGGGCAGGAGAAGCACAGAACAGTACATCCGTCACTACATCGGTAACACTGCTGGCTTCTGCTGGCCAGGAGAGAAGGTGGAGGGTGTTTTTCTGTTCCAGTTTTTGTATGTCAGCTCCAGCTAGTAAAACTAGTAAGGCTTGAGGACTGGGCCCTTCAGGGATTTGATGGGGCTTAGGATCCAGCAGATCTCAAACCTCTGGCACCCCACCTCCATCATAGCCCAATATGCCTCATTTCGGGAGGTTCACACCCTAACCACTCCAGCCACCAACATGGTGGCAGGTAAGACCAAGGTCAAGAAAGCACTAATCCCATCACCTTCTATGCATGGATAAACTTTCTTAGCAAAACTGGCCAGCAACTGCAGGATGATTGGGTGGGTGTTTATCATAACATCAGGAACAAAAACCTACTGGAAGTATTTTTACCAATGTAACGGGAAAATGTAATTATCTATAGGAGCACAATCTTTTCTGTCTGCCTATACTAAAACAATAATAGTATGATGCAGTGTTAAGGTTGAATGACACTTATAGAAATTATCGTGTAAGAAATAAAGAAGGAATGTCTTGGTATCTTAATTGAAAGGAAGGCAATTGCAGTGATTTCATGAAAACAGTAAGCCAG
Source organism: Podarcis raffonei (assembly GCF_027172205.1). Lineage (NCBI taxonomy): Eukaryota > Metazoa > Chordata > Lepidosauria > Squamata > Lacertidae > Podarcis > Podarcis raffonei. The sequence continues at coordinate 35,978,594 of NC_070606.1, forward strand.
ATATAACAGCAAAAGCTTAACTCAATGACCTGGTAGTCTTGTCAAACTCAGTTTTTGTATCACAAAGTGCCTCAGAAGCAGGAAAAGTCAGAGGAGAAAAGCAAAGGGTAGAAATGTGATACAGACAAAGATGAAAGAACATGAGAGTGAAAGGTTTTTAAGAAGAACTAGACAGGAAGAAAAGAAAAGAGAAAACAGAGGAGTTGACAGCAAAGTGGGAAATTGGCAGTACAGATTGATGACAGCAAGGAGAGGTGAGTTATGACACGGGAGATATAAGAGGGAAAGAGAAAAATAACAGCGAGAAGCTGAAAATGTGATGAAGGCAAACTATTTAGGCATTTGCCTTAAGATGACAATAATCAGCTGATGTCATTAATTGAGTTCCAGATAAAAAAGGGTGTTACTGAATAAGATTTCCTCACTTTAACAAACAAGAATTTAAAAAATAAGTATGGAGATACAGCAACATTTAACCAACTGAGAAGCAAATCATAGAAGATGACAAAGACATAGACCCTAGATATTAGTGAATTAAATAAAAAAGGACTATCTAGCTAACAGTTACCAGGCAGTTACCTACTTGCCTAATAATTTCAGTATGCATATTTTGGTACTGCAAGGATGTAAAACAGCAGAGGACAGCTGTTGCCTTCGTGCTCTACTTGTGATATCCCACAGGCATCTGGCTGGTGGGTGTTAAAACCAGACCAACCAGACAATATGGCTTTTGGGGCTCATCTAGTAGGGTTCATCTTATATCCTAAGGACTCAGAAACAATATTTTTGTATACAGTATTGGGAAGTGAGGCTAATAACAACTTAGGCTTCCGGTCAGCTGGGAGATTAAGAACCAGATACTGCTACTTTAAATTACTGAAAATAATTAGTTCGAAACAGATTGAAACAGGTATCAGACATGAGGTAAATTAAGAATACAAGGCAAATGCTAAAGAATCATTTCATGTTGAGCTGAGGGTCTTCTACTGGGAACTTTTGGGTCAAGATTAGGGGGGCATGAGGCGAAATGGGGTAATTTAAGGGTGCATAAGACAGATTAACCTGTGGTCGCAGTTCTTTTTTCATTTAAAAAAAATGTTTGTATGTTGTTGCAGCCAATGTTGGCGTTGGTGGAGCTAACAGAAACAACACAATGGCAATTCAAATGTGAAAGCTGCCCCTTAGAGTTTCTGGTAGAGCGCTTTCTGAGCCCTGCTACCTGAATTTATTTTTTAAAGAAGGAAGGATGGGGATGATGAATGGAACTTTGGCATGCAAAGCTTAAGCTATGTCCCCTACCAAATGAAAAAGTAGTTTGCATGTGAATAAGTAGTATGGATTAGATTATATAAAGGCATACTGCACCAGGAACTTTTACTGTATAGACTCCAGGAAAATAGAAGGGAAATGTGAAAAACCCTTTGTTCTAGATCTATTAATTTAAATAGGGTTTGTGCAAGAGAATTTTCTTCTGCCAAAGGTAGTAGGTAACCCGCAACAACATCTTAATTATGCAGACTGGGTCAACCTCCAAGTGCCACAAGTGTTGGTGTTGTTTTTTAAAAAGCACACAATATTAGTGCTATAAGTAGAGAGGAATGACTCTCTTTGGTAAAACATAATTGCTATTATTAGCTGGATTTCAATTTAATTTTATCTACTTTTTGTTGTAACTGGATGGCTGTCATGCTGCTCCTGCCCCTCAAATGTAACACAAATAATCATCTCTATTATCTGAAAATGGCTACGTCTCACTCTTCCTTTCAGCTCCACCTTTGCTTTACAAGCTGGAGCTGAGATGAGCAATTTGCTGGTTAAAATTTGGAGTGCAGTTTTACATTAAATTAATCTGAGCACTCGATGAAATTAGATAGCTTTCAATATATAGGACAGTTCAAGCTCTCATCTACAGTATAATACAATTACACAGAGTAATTAACCTGATACTTCTCCTCAAGACAGCTTTTAAAAATAATAGTAGTGGTAGTAATAATAAATTTGCCAGATGACTAAAAGGATATACATACTGTAAAATATGCTCACAATGGTCTTTTCAAGCTCCCACAAAACCTCACTGAACCGCTTTTTGGCCCTGAATAGCAATTCTTGAAACTGGGGGAGCAGCATTTGAAATAGCATTAAGGCTGTAACTGGGAGGAAAAATTTGCCCTCTCTCATGCCCATTTGGAAGTGCGCTGACTGTGCCATGGACTACTTTACATCCCAAACTTTATTTTTTGTTTTATTTAGTTCCTTGTCTTGTTGAACAGATGAAGAGTACTTGCGGGGGTGAGGGCATAACAAACAGATCAAGAGGTGAAACATATTTAAAATATACCCATGGCTTGCTGACATTGGTTATTTCTTTGTATATTCATTAACATTTTTGTTTTTGTGTAAAATCTGAAGTTGATTTTTTTTTGTAAAAACCTGATTCCACAACTTTGTCTTTAATAATTGTTTCCTGCACTTTGCTACTCTTTTAAGTACTGAAAATGTCTCTGAAAATGTCAAATGTACACTGTTTGACTTACTGTTTCATTTAGAAGTGTTCTAAATTATTATGTTTTACACATGAGAAACATATAAACATATAGGCCACTATAAAAGATACATAGCTACACACACACACACACACACACACACACACACACACACTGCATTATTACGAGCACACAAGAATTGGGCATCTGTGGTCACAGAATCTTCATAAATACCAATGAGCTGAAAATGGAATGTGGATAAACCATAACTTCATGAACTGAATATTATTGATGGGCCTGGAAACTGCTAAGCAAACAAACAATTTATGAAGCTGAATATCAATCTGGAAGAGCACTCAAGAGCACTCATCCTCTCTATATCCTTTTCTCCTGGCAACTCCCAGCCTTTAACTGAAAAACTGATGACAAAAATGTTTGTGGCTACAGTATTGACATCCATCACATGGTCCTGACTCCTAACCCAGGGAAGAATTCAACCTCATGCTCTCCTGAACATTGCATCAGAGTTCTATACCATTCAGCCATGGCCTTTCTTTCTAAGGAGTAGGATCTAGGCTGTGGAATACTCTCCCCAGGGTTTTTAAATATATGATTTTATTTTCTGGACTATCTTTTATTGAGAACTCTTGCTGCAAAAGTGAGGTTCTTCCTCCCATCTGCATTTTTTGAAAATGTTGCAGTGTATCATATTATATCTTTAAAAACAAAAGAGAAGCAATATTTCTACTGTATGTGCAAAATTATGGATCAACTCACTGGCTTAATCAACCAATGTAAAACAACACTGTTGTAAAAACTAGCTTAGCCATGCTACATAAATGGACATTTGCCTTAGGAGCTGCCATAGGACTGCCAGAGAATGCCAGGGAGGGGGAGGAACATTCAGAGGGAGGTGGACAGGAAGCAACAGATGGGGAGAGCCAGGAGGTGGAAAGGCTCTTCGATGCAGAAGCAGAGCCCCAGCACCGCACAGGAAGTTCTGGCACCGATGGTGAGGTGGTGCCTATTCCGTCTCCCCAGGAGAGGAGAGAGTTAAAGAGGAGGGGGGAGAGGCGTCACAGGAAACTTCCCCGTCTTTTCTGTTGGAAGAGAAGCCGGCAAAAGCCATGCCCAGAATCTGAACTGGAGGAATCAGATGCATGATTGTAATGTGCTGCCTGTACATATGTAAAATAAAGAACTATAAATATCTCTGAGTGAGCAGAGGTGCTTATTGCAAAGAGCATATACAAGCCATCGCAGCAGCTCAGTTTTGTCATGAAATGCAAACAGATATTTTACCACTGAGAACATAAGAAGAGCCTATTGAATCAGGCCACACACCTACTGTACTCTCAGTGGTCAGCCAGATGCCTGTGGAAAACCCACAAGAAGCCCTGGAGCACAAGAGCACTGTCCCCTTCTCTGGTTTCCAGCTATGGGTATTCAGAAGACTTACTGCCTCCAATCATGCAAGCAGAGCAGATCCCCTATGGCTAGTAGCGACTGATAGCCTTATCCTCCATGAATTTGTCTAATCCTCTTTTAAAGACATCCAAGTTGGTGGCCATCACTACCTCCTGTGAGAGCAAATTCCATAGTTTTATCTTTCCTGAATCTGCCAACATTCGGCTTACATTCAACATTGTTTCAAACAGACATCACTTTACATCAGTCAGGATAATTTATCTTATTCATTCATTTTATCTCAGGAAAAAAAGGGCATATGCCAAACTACCCTCCAAGAAAATCATGATATCAAGGATCAAATTATATATCCTAAAACTTCAAAGGAAAAAAACCCTGTCTTGCAAGCAAAGGTATGCCACAGATGTACCTCACCTGTGAAATCTAATGGCTAGTTCTCTGAATATAGAGTGCCGGGTTAAAACGATGGAAAAGGAGGGGGGAGTACAGTTTGTGCAAGTATGGGCAACGTGCCCTGCTTGTTTAATAAAATCATCTTCTACAAGTGCTAAAGTACAATATGCAGCCTCTTTTAAAAATTGTCCACAATTTTCCAATCACTAAAACGGTTTCCAAAGAGGCGCTTTTTTGAGCATCGCAACAGCTGGGTTTCATGCAGTTTTACAAACAATCCAGATTTTGTGGTTTCAACATTTGGAACAACTTTCACTCTATGATGAAAAGTTCGTCTGCACAGATTTAGCAGGGTTCTTCTTCAGATCACTGCTTCCTCTACACTAAAGCTTGGTTGATTGTATCATCCTCCTATGGGTTTACACTTTCATTTAGCCCTGTGCTTTCTGGTCAAAAGTCCACGCTTAAAGTGCCATCCATGTCCAAGCCCTTTTAAAAAAACATTATTTTGTCCCGGTGCTTTCCCTGTGGAAAATTGCTCTTTAACACTGAATCAGGTAAAAAACAGCAATTTTGGTTTTCTGCAGATTGCAGTTTGCCCCAATTCAATGGGAAAAGGTGGGTTGTCTTGGGGAAAGCGCTGGGACAAAAGTAAATAAAAGCACTCAGGCACAGCGCTTTAAAACACAGACCTGTGCCTAGAAACACATAACGAAAGGAAGTCTCAATGAGCCCTAGAACGATTTTAGGTTTACCACACATTGGACACAGATCTGTGATAGAAGGTGTAGTAAAATAGGTATCTGTTCCCACCTAAAATCAGTGCAAATGCAATGAATTGGGTTAAAATGCATATTTTACTTGATTTTGATCAAAGCTGGTTTGGGGGCAAAACATCAAAATGCATTTCCAGGGAGGACATAGCAGGTCAGCTTCATCTGTCAGGATGATTAACAATAGATATTATCAGTCATTTTATCCCTGTGGAACAGAGGCAGCATTGGGATAAACTTCAAAATACTCTGGATGGATTGCTCTCTGTCATGGGATCAAGAAATCCGCTTGGCCTGTTGAGTGACCAGGAGTGGGTCTTTGCCAACCACCTTTGAGGTCCAAGGAGGATTTCTTTAGGAACAACCTCACAACTGCCTCCTTCAAGGCAGCCTACCCCACCGTAAGTGTCATTCTTCACTTTCTGGACACAGCCAGTCTATCCGTTTCTGCAAGAAAAATCTACCCATGAATAGTTAGGCAAAAATGCAGTCAGTCACACTGCACCAAATACCTTGTCTACACCCACACTAAGGTGACTTTAATTATAATGCAAATTTATTGTTATATTCCAGCAGCTGTTACTTATTTCAGCATAGCGTTGCCTATTTTAAGAAACCTTATTTTGGGTCGTAGAAGATTTATGAATTTATCACCTTCTCCCCAGCTAAGCACAAGACATAGTTTGAGGTTGAAGATACTATGACAAGCCTTCAAGTTGTTTGGGCGATAGTGTGCTGGCTCTGATCTGAATCTGTGATGGAACTCTTCATATGACCAAGGAACTGTGATAAAAATATAATAAGGGGGGCGGGCTCACCACACTCAATGACTTCGTTCGAGTTCACATATTAAATAATCTGTTCTGGTATTTTGTGAGCAAATTTTATCATCCAGTGATGCACTTATAGCTCAGACAGCAAGCTTGTTTCCATAGTAATTGAGTCAATGGCCTAGTGTATCTGCTGATTTTTTTTATACAACCCTGATTTATATGCAATTTTTATTGTTGTTTAAAGAAAGGGCCTCAAGAGACTTTAATAAAGTAATGAGCAAAGGTAGATACAGTATTTACTCTCTCTCTCTCTCTCTCTCTCTCTCTCTCTCTCTCTCTCACACACACACACACACACACACACACACACACACTTCATAAGGGGGTGCACCACAGAGGCTCTAGCTTCTCAGCACGATTGAGGGGGCCTGATGTGATGTCCTGTGCTTTGGCTCCTGGGAGCTAGTGCCTATGGTGCATCACTTTCCTTATTAGTTTTGTTTTAATCTATTCAAATTTAAGCCAACTTTTAGTCAAGTGAGTCATGTGATGACTCAGCCAACCTTCGCTATCCTTTATGGGATATTAAACTGGCTATTCCCCCTACCCCCCAAAAAATCCTGTTATTTCTCATTCTGGACAAATGGAGGCTGGTTGTGATTATTCAGTGATGCTCCCTGCACATGGTCAGATGTTATCTCACATCTGAAGCATCTAGCCATGACACTGGAAATAAGTTCAGATGGGCCATGACTCAAGTAAAAGCTTTGCGCTTTTTCTTTTTAAGCAGGAAGACCAGGACTTAAACAGTTCTCATCATTCTTTCATTTTACAAGTGCTGTGCAAAAGCAGGTGTGGAGAGCCATCATCTCAAAAAGCCACCAGCGGTTATCAAGCTCATCACCTAAGCATGGCTATTTAACTGCATGATGAGGCAGGTTGTCACACTTCAGCCGACGTGTAAAACTTGTGATATAGATTTTTCACAGGTCTTGCTTGAGTTGTAGTGCATAACTGTCAAATTCTACATAACCCAAAAATGTGCAATCGCAGCTGCTTAAATATAAAAAAAGGCACAACCTATTCATGCTCATAACAAAAGCAAGCTAGGTTAGCTGTAGCATCATGGTGGGGGGCAAGTTTCTAACTTACAAGAAGCATATTTGTAACAACTGTATGGTAGGGAAAACATCTGCAGGTTAATCTTTTCCTGACATAGTGTAATGCTATGATGTTGAAAGCCATGCCTCCATGCTAAACACACACACACACATGCACATCTTAGGCAAAGGCTCCCCCTGTGCTCAGAAGAAGCAGATCGACAAGAGTTTTACAAGGTCAGCTTTGTCTGCAGCAAAGAATTGGCAATCTTTTGATGAATGTGTAAGACTTATATAGCTACAAATATAAAATATGGGTTGAATAATCAGCAAGCTGTATAAACTGTTGGGGCTCACACAAGCCAAGGCAAAACCCCGCTTTTTAAAAACTGATGCTCAACTGCCCTTGATATTCCATGACTCAAAGAGGGGTAATAAGCATGCTTTAAAAATTAATGTTGTTATGCATACATAGTGAATTTCTTCAGGGCATAGAAACTCTATGAGCAGTCCCAGCTATTGCCCTGTTTATATGTACAGGACTACCATGTTCACTGTTACATGTGGTGGTGACAGTCACCTCATAGTTTCAGAATGAAATACAAACTTTCAATGTTTTTTTTAAAAATAGCCATTTGACTTGATTTTTGAACCTGAAGCAAAGTGTCAAAGTGACTCTTTTATGGGTTTGACCAATATAATGTGATGTGTACATCAAATAAATGAATACATAGATAATGTTCTAGCACCATGTTTGCTTTGGACTGGAACTCAGTTGTGAACACAAGAGATGAGAATGACAGCCTTCCTGAAATCTGCTGCTGGAAAACATCTGTCTCATGATACATGTTAAGCTTCTTTCTGTGTGTTTTAGCTTGAGCCTCAAGCTAGTCCTTTAATAATTTACTCTGAATTAAAGCAGCATGATATCATCTCATTTTTCTACATTTCTCTCCCTTAAGTTAGTTAGGTTTATGTATAGCATACAAGTGAAAGAAAATCCTATTCTCCCAAAAAGTAATTCACAAAAGATAACCATAGCAACACATTAACCTCAGAATTGATCTGTGGATTTCTGGGATACAGGATTCTCCTGGCCTTTAAGAAGCTGATATTTAACTTGAAGCCATGTCTAATTCAGCAGTTTTTATTTCAAGTGTTATGCTTACTCTGTTAAGCTGTTCCTTTCTCACTGGATTCTCAACCATCTAAATTTTACCTAATTTTGCCCATGAGCAGTGCATATGAAAACTGCTGGCCTGTCTTTCAAATATATTAACACTACTTCATTTAAAGTGAGAACATTTGCTCTGAAGTTTTTATCTGTTAGTGCTTCAATACTATGTAAACGTGATCTTCCCTATTTTGTTTATTCTGGTCTTTGTCTTTTTCCAATAAAACAGAAGCCACTACCGTCAGTGCCCAAGCATAATGCTTCTCTGAACTTTGTACAAACATATAGAGAACCCCTTCTTTTCTTTGCTTCCAAGGCCTTGTCTGTCTGTGTTTGTTTTTTGGTGGAGGGTGGGGTCAGAGTGAATATTGAGTGATGTCCTTTAGTGGCTTCTTTCACTCCCTTTATTGAAACTCCTAACAATTTGAATCTCCCTACAGATTTGTATTTATAGCAAGACATGGTACTATGATATGTACAGTATTAATTATTTAAGATGCAAATGCCCTTTAAACCCTGTTTTCCTGTACATGGGATACAGTGTTAGGTCTTCTATGCAGTTGTGGCCTAACTACACAACTAACAATTTGCCTACACATCTTCAAGCATTATGGCTTTATGATATCATTATTCAATCACACATGGTTGGCTATGTGACCTTTTCATGTCATCAGATATCAGGACATGATTCTCAGTTGACTGGGATCTATTATCATCAAGAAGCAGCCGGTTTCAAAGAAAACACACACAGTCCAAAACACATACTTACCAGGTAGCAAATAATCAGCAAAAATGGTGAGGGGGCAAGGGTGGATGCCACACCTACTTTCACACTGAAAAGGTTCATAGGCAGACATTTGACACAGTCCTCTTAAGAGTTATTGATACTGCCAACCAGATGCCGAAAGGAATTTGTCCCCAATACCTCCTAACAGGGAGCCTTATTGTCTCTGATCATAGAGATTACATTATTAGCAACCAACACCAATCACTATGAAATACCTTCCCTAACCCATCTCTGTTAGTGGCCATGACAACATTTTATTTCAGTAATTTAAGTAAATATGCATTATGCTCGAAAAAAGTATTTCAATGCAGTTAATGGTTAAGCAATTTCACATTTCAGTTTTTTAAGGACTTTCAAGTGAATGCCACACAGCCCCAGTGACCTTGTCAAACCAGTGTGAATGACATACATATATATCAGAAATACATGGCCAATCAAGCCCCCCAGAAACATGTACACAGGCTATCTACAGGCTGTCTTATGAACACAAGGGTGTAGTCCACACTTCATGTATTTGCTATCAGCCTATACTTTTTTTTGACTTATGGCTAATAGCACACAAATGGGGGGGGTGGATTTGGATCTGGGCTGCAGTGCAGGGACTCCTCCCCTCCAAACTGCCACCCCAATAAAAATCTCTGCAGTCCCATGATTGCTTTTTTGGAAAATAAAAATACACCAGACATTTCAATCATGGAATTTGTAACATCATGTGCTGTTGGACCCTATCATAGATACCAGATGTAGCAAATGACAAACATGATTGCAATACAAAGAATGAACCAGCTCATTACTAATAGACATCAGCATAGTCCAGACGGGGACACGGGTGGCGCTGTGGGTAAAACCTCAGCGCCTAGGACTTCCCAATCGCATGGTCGGCGGTTCGAATCCCCACGGCGGGGTGAGCTCCCGTTGTTCGGTCCCAGCTCCTGCCCACCTAGCAGTTCGAAAGCACCCTTAAGTGCAAGTAGATAAATAGGTACCGCTTCATAGCGGGAAGGTAAACGGCGTTTCCGTGTGCTGCTCTGGTGCCGGTTTGCCAGAGCAGCTTCGTCACGCTGGCCACGTGACCCGGAAGTGTCTGCGGACAGCGCTGGCTCCCGGCCTCTAGAGTGTGATGAGCGCACAACCCTAGAGTCTGTCAAGACTGGCCCGTATGGGCAGGGGTACCTTTACCTTTACCTTTTTTATAGTCCAGACATGTTCAACTGGTTGACTACAATCGACAGGTAGATTGTTGTGTTGCTCCAGATCGACTGTGGGATTAAAGTAAGTGATTGCCTGGTTTCTCCTGACTGATCGCGTCACGGCTCACCATGGCGCTATGTCGCATTGCCACTATAGAGTGGGGGGACGAGGGAGGACGGCAGACTGTTGGGTGAGCTATTTTATGCAAAAAAGCTCAACAACTCCAGGCACTTCTCCCTAAAAAAAGCTCAACAACTATAGCCAATCCTTCCACCAAAAAGCTTTGACAACTCTTGGCAATGGCAATGGGTAGATCACTGCTTAGAGAATGCTTGCTGCTGCTTCAGAACCTCAGACAAGGCCAAACACTGTTCAACATCCATCGGACTGAGCATAATATATTGGCATATAATATTATGCTATTCAACTCATCCACAATTTAACGTAAGACGTGCAGGTCCACTGCACATTGTGTTATTCAAGGTCCTGTTGTCCAAAAGTGAAAATAAAGTGAGGTTTATTTGTTAATTTCTCTTTAGCGTTCATATACTGCCCCATCAACCATGTCATCTGCACAGCTCATAATTTAAAATCAATAGCCAAGACATGCAATTATAATCGATCAACAGCTAAAACAACAAATTAAAAAAATGCATCAGCACAAAATTAGTTTGTCATAGAAAGCTGTGTAAGATCATTAAAAACAGCATTAAAGCCAACAAGAGTGTGTTGTGGGAAAACTACCAGACTGCAAGTTTGATATGTATGAAATTAACATTGCAACCCCATGCATATCTACCCCAAAATAAGCTTGACTGAGTTCAACAGGACTTAATCCCAGGTAAGGTGTGTGTAGAACCTTTTAGCCACTCACACCCCAAATGAATATGTGGATCAGAACTTAATATATTTGTTGACTATCGCCTCCTCCCTCCATGGCAATTGACTTCCCTGGGTTTGGCAGACACACACGCAGACATAGAAATGAATTTATTTTTAAAAGTTTGAGTGAGTGACTGAGAAGTAATATAAGAAAGCATAAGATTTTAAAAAATCACTTCAGACAAACTATACTATAAAGCAGACTAGTAAAGCACAATTAGTCAAGACTATTCTAAAGGAAAGGGGGATACCTCTGCCTCAAAATACAGTGGTACCTCTGGTTATGTACTTAATTCGTTCTGGAGGTCCGTTCTTAACATGAAACTATTCTTAACCTGAAGCACCACTTTAGCTAATGGGGCCTCCTGCTGCTGCCTGCCGCCGCCGCACGATTTCTGTTCTCATCCTGAAGCAAAGTTCTTAACCCGATGTATTATTTCTGGGCTAGCAGAGTCTGTAACCTGAAGCATATGTAACCTGAAGCATCTGTAACCCGAGGTACCACTGTAATAGAGTAAGCAACACTTAAGACAGTGTCAAAAGCAAACAGCAGCAAGATTAAGTCAAAACAGAATAAATGAAAAAGGAAGACTTGGGGAAGGGGAATAAAAAAACTGAGTATATGGTTTGGAATGTACTGGTAAGAATGCAAAAAAGCTTCCAAATAACTCCATTAGAATTCAGCTAGCATACTGTTCCTTACAGTACAGTGGTACCTCGGGATGTGAACGGGATCCATTTCGGAGCCCCATTCACATCCTGAAGCGAACGCAACCTGCGTTTGTGCGTGCGCGGGTTGCGTTTCGCCGCTTCCGCGCATGTGTTTTGACCGTCTGTGCATGCGCGCACGGCGAAACCCAGAAGTAATGCGCTCCGTTACTTCTGGGTCACCGTGGAGCGCAACCCATACATACATACATACATACATAACTTGAAGCACATTTATCCCGAGGTATGACTGTAGTTCTTACAAAAGAGCAAGAAACACTGGAGAACAAAGCTACTCATTGCATCAACATCCTTCCACCAGAGCACTATGATTGCAGAGCCCTTGTGAAATCATTCCCTCTGATTACAAACTAGATCTGTCAGTCGCAAAGGAAATTGTCATACCTTGGCAATTTCCATATATGGTAAGCTTAAAGACATACTTTCCCTTTTATCAGAAACAGTATCTGCAGATACTTTTATTTTAGCATCTGAATTGCTCATGTCCCCTAAAGCATTTTAGTACAGGGCAGACCCTACTTCATCTCAGGCAAGCCCAGAATCCTTTTAAAGCATCCTGTTTCAGCTCAGGATTTGACCAAATCTGCTGCACAGCCCTAGCATTAACACATTTTTAGTATGGTTTAACTGCAACTTTTGATGTACCGCATTTTTCGCTCCATAAGACGCACAAGACCATAAGACACACCTAGTTTTTGGAAGAGGAAAACAAGAAAAAAAATATTCTGAATCCCAGAAGCCAGGACAGCCAGCGGGATCACAGAGCAGCGATCCCGCTGGCTGTCCTGGCTTATGGGATAGCCGCACGCAGCCTCTCCCGGGCAAGGGGAGCCTTCATCCCCTGCCCGGGAGAGGCTGTGCGTGACTAAGGCTCCCCCAAGAGCCACGCTGCCTTTAAAGACAACGCGGAGTGTGTGTGCAGCTCTTGGGGGCTTTTCCCTGAGGAGGGAGAACGGCAGCCCTGGGAATAGCACACACGTCTGACCATCAGAAATAGAAGGGATGTTATTTACCATGATTTTTATAAAGGTAAGGTAAAGGACCCCTGGACAGTCAAGTCCAGTCAAAGGTGACTATGGGGTTGCAGCGCTCATCCCGCTTCCAGGCCAAGGGAGCCAGCGTTTGTCCACAGACAGCTTTCCAGGTCATGTGGCCAGCAGGACTAAACCGCTTCTGGCACAACGGAACACCACGACGGAGACCAGAGCACATGGAAACACTGTTTACCTTCCCACCGCAGCTGTACCCATTTATCTACTTGCACTGGCATGCTTTCAAACTGCTAGGTTGGCAGAAGCTGAGACAGAGCAATGGGAGCTCACTCCATCGTGGGGATTTGAACCGCTGACCTTCTGACTGGCAAGCCCAAGAGGCTCAGTGGTTTAAACCACAGCACCACCCGCATCCTTAGCTTCATAGTGGCTATGAAGGTGGTGGCAGCAGCAGAGCATAAAATTGTGAAATAATGCCTCCTTCAAGATGCTTCAAGCACCATCCTTTAGCATCTAAGCAACAACATTTAGCATCTAAGCATGCAAATAAAGCTAAATAATCAAGCTCTGCTGGACATGGACTCCAGTGATTAACAATTCAATAAGAGCTATGCATTAAACATCCATTTACCAGTTAGGAAGTAGCACTTATGAGGAGTAAAATAAAATGTGAAAGGTATGGAGACTGAAACAAGGGACATATTTAGCTTCCAGGATAACTAATGTGACTAGGCACTCTGTAAGAAAGCCTCAACTCCCCACCCACCCCTCTCAATCACTACCAAGGAAATATAATAAATGATTAGAAAGAGAACATACCCAAGTGACGCTGACATAAAACCCCCACATATATACTAAGTAAAAGCATATGTTTTACCACTCCACCCCTCCACCCTTTTCTTCTCCCCCCCCACCTTATTATGTATACAACACTAATGTCCCACATCAAAGTTAACTGATCTGTAGAAGACTCTATAACCTGAAAAAAGAGACAATGCACGTACTTTTGTAAACCAAGAAAATATTTAATAAAAATCATTTTTTTTAGAAAAGAAAGCTCCAATCAACAAGTATACTGAATTACTTAATACTAACCCCAATTTGAAGAGAAAACTTGGAAAGATTGCTGTGCATTGTAAAGCAGGGTTCCATTTTTTTCACTTTGTCCTACACCATCTGTTTCCTTCAGCCTTTCCCTCTTTGCTATCTTCCTTCCATGTCATTCACCTTCTTCCCACACAAAATAAGCAGCAGCTGCATAAGCCAACATTAAAGACCATGCTTCCAGTCACTTAATAAGCAGGCGAATGTCATTTTGTTTCTACCACGGAAACAAGACATCTCCAATTTGAAATGCCAAATGAGCTCATAAAGGGCAACATAAGAAGATCTCTGCTGGATTATTCCAATGGCCATCAAGTTAAGCATTTTGTTCCCACAGTGGTCAACCATATGACTATGGGAAGCCCTTAAGCATCTAGATGACTACTGTGAGAGTGCCATGTATTTTCCACAGAACAATAGATAACAACAATAGATTGCTCCCCACCTTTGTACAATCTAGTTAACCACCATATCAGTTTGAAACTCAATCTTCATTCCTTTATTTCCTATTAGCAGTCACATCCATACTAACAGGTGACAAAATTGAAGTTCACTAAATTAGCAGTTGAAGGCAGGAGTGCCTGGCGTGCTCTGGTCCATGGGGTCACGAAGAGTCGGACACAACTAAACAACAACAACAACAACAAAATAGCAGTAGTGGCCCAACTGCAATTGGTTTGGCCTCTTGCCAACTTATGAACAGTAAAAAAAAAACATGTCCTGACTAAAGGGCACTACTTTCTTTTCTGCTCCTTGTCCAAACATTAAGAGAGATTTATAGGAACAAGGAGAAGAAATGATAGGGCATGGATTTACAGAGAACCTACCTATTTGTATCCTATTATGATTGGGGGGAAAGATTATTTGAATCAGATAATTCATCTGAGTTTATTAATCCTTTGATTTGCCATAGGGATAATTTCAAATGGCACAGGTAGCAGTATTATAAGCATCCCTGTGTAGAAAATGCAACTAGAAGCCAAATTAAAATAATTTGGCAAAATTAACAGCAGCAGAATCTATCTAAGCTCCTCAGAGCAGGGGGCAATCCTTTTTGCTTGCATTGCCCTGTCAAGTGCCATGCATGTCAATGGAATTATGTAAATAAGAAACAATGAGCCAAGCTCTTTCAAAAGGAGCTTCCCATATCAGAAAAAGAACACATGTAGATGCTTGAAACATATGCAATTATTCCATAATTCATTATGTCCTCCACAAAGCATGTCAATATAGACAGGAAGCTTATAGTACATTCATTTGTCAGTATCACCACCTCTGCTGAAAAAACCATGTCTTATGTATATAACCAAAAATACTTTCTGAAAGAGCTGATCTTCATTTAGCTTATTCATATAAAGAATTACAGCAAAATTGGCAAAGATAAACTTTACTCACATCAGAAGCAAGGAAAGTGACCTATGACACCTTTGGCAGAGTAGATAATTGCTTTAAAAATATAGGCCACTGTTCATGAACATTTTGATTTCTTTCCCTATCTACAATGAAAGCCATCTGCTATGCATGGCTGACTTCATGAATTTTCAAGTCCATTTCTATACTGAAAATGCAGAAATGGCTTTTGTCATTAGGAAAAATATGGGAGAGCACAGAGCACTTCATTAAAACAGAATATTGCCTAGTCTAGGCATTGGGCTACCACTAAAATATAGATTTAAAAGCCTAACCTGATTACTGTGCTTTGTTTACAGATATTTTCAACATGTTTCAGAATTCACACTCACTATCTAACGCCCACTTCATTTTTTAGGTGTATACCTATTATACCTGTACATCTGAAATTGTAAATGCAACTAACACATGCTTCCAAATATGCATTATAGAGCTATCCTTGTCTGTGAACTGTTTTTACTGCAACTACATGCTAGATCTTTGCCGCTTGGCTAGCTTTGCCTATGCATAATGTGTGAATCGCCTCTATGCCTTAAGCAGGTCTTTTTTTAAAAAAAAAGAAGCCTAATTCAATATCACTTCAAGACACCAGACACTCTATTCCCCTTCCATTTCAGTCTGTTTTCCTTTATTTATTTTGCCTCCTAGTCATTCAGTATTCTATGCCCACTGAGCATCTCAGTCCTTATTTTGAGACACACACCCCCCCACACACATTTTGTATTTCCACCGTCTATGTGAGGGTTTGAGGAGACAGAGCCTGGTACCAAATCCTGCCTAGACCCTTTCGTGTCTATGTTTTCTAATCTTGGGAATATATTTTTAAAAATAGTTTCTCAGTGTGAACCAAGAAATGGCCTATCCAGACAATGAGATATTGTACGCTACCCTGTTTAGATCTTTGTCTCCACTCCTCCCTCTTCTCCTTTAAGTTACTTAATACCACTCCTTATCTATGGCTAAACAAAGAAAGCCTTGTGTAGTTAGTAAACACTCCCATTTTGCCCATGTGGCAGTGTAGAGTCCCAGCATTCCACACCATCTACTCCCCTTCATTTTCCTCCCTTCCATACCCCAACAGCATTCTGTGCCCATTGAGCTGCATCACTCTTTATTGGCCTTTTTTAGACTCTCTTGCCTCCATTTGGAGCCTCTCCCTAAATGGGGTATTTTGAGGGTGGGGGGCAATGGTGAATACAAACAGCCGATCCCAAATGTATTAAATTTTTTTAATTTGTGAATTAATATCCATGGGCAGCTCTCTTTTCCCTCCCTGGGATATTTAAAAATAGCTTCTCAGTGTAAGTCAGGAACTAACCTGCCCAGGTAATTAGAAAGCTCTTTTGGCCTTTTATAGGCCCTTCCATTAGACGGAGTGAGGCAGAAACCTCAGGTAGCATATGCTGAGTGATGGTGAGTCTGTCTTGAGCCTCCAAGTAACTTCTGCATGTGGAATGGGGTGTGGTCTTGTTCTTCAAGCCACAAAGAAGATCATCTCCACATGTCTTCACCAAATAAAGGGAGGCAGTTACTAGGGAAAGTGCCTTTTCGGTGGTGGTGCCAGAGATATGCAATGACTTCCCCAGAGTGTCTCACCGGGTGCCTATATTGTGGTCTTTTTAATGCCAGGGGAATACCCTTTTTCTTTCCCCAGGCTTTTTAGTTACAGTGGTACCTCAGGTTACATAAGCTTCAGGTTACATACGCTTCAGGTTACAGACTCCACTAACCCAGAAATAGTACCTTGGGTTAAGAACTTTGCTTCAGGATGAGAACAGAAATTGTGCTCCGGCGGCGTGGCAGCAGCAGGAGGCCCCATTAGCTAAAGTGGTGCTTCAGGTTAAGAACAGTTTCAGGTTAAGTACGGACCTCCGGAATGAATTAAGTACTTAACCTGAGGTACCACTGTATATGCTTTTACCACCTTTTGGATCTTTGGCACTAATTATTTTCCCCTACACTGTATTTTGGGTGGATTTTATTCTGATTTGATGTTAGCCTTTGTACTCAGTTTGTGTTGGTTTAATGCTGGACTTGATGGTTTTGTGTTCATTGCATAAATATTGTTTTTAATACATGTCTTGTATTTTTGGATTTATTGATTCACAACTTTTTAAAACTACCCTATAGGACTTTGTTGATGGTGATGTGCCCACTGATCCAAAAAGTTGGTGATTCCTGCTATAGATGATATAGTTGTGACGTACTTCCATGTAATCTCACAACAGTTAAACTGTGATACAAAATATTGCTTCTACCTGGACCCACTGGCTCCTTCCTTCTAGTAATGTGAAGCTAAAACTGAAGTGTGAAAATGAAGACAAAAATTCTGATGAAGCCAATGTCAACATGATTGCTAATATTAAACGAAAGAAGGATTAGAGGCACCAAGGAAACTGCATTATTTCTGAACCAGTAGCAGCAAAGTTTAATCTCTACAGCATGTTCTATCTTATTCATTGGTTTCTGGAAAGAAATTCATTATTGTCTGAGTAGAGGTAAGGAGCCTATAATTTCATCTTGTTAAGTCAAAATAAAAACAAACAAAAATAAAATAGGAAAAGTTTCTGAAAGATCTAATCACTGTAGTGTGAAATGAAGATAATGGACTCTGCTTATTCTATATAACTTTTGTTGTTGGTGTTCAAATCCATGGCAGAAAAACGCAGATTATACAAAGACTGAAACATGAAAAATCCAGATCATTCAGTTTACCCTGATAGGGAATTAGAGTTTTAGCTTCTGGAGGTTGCTGTTTATATATTTTACCATGAGGGGATTTTTTATTATTATTAAAAGCTAACAGCAGCAAGCCTGAGATTTTAAAAGCATTTCCATCAGATGAACAGCATTACTGTCAGTTTGATTTGGCCTGGAGTCTTTGGGTTAAGACGATATTTCTTGAAGTTAGTAAACGGTGGCCAGGAGCTTAAGCTGCAATGGTCCATTTCTAACATGACGCAGTAGGAAAGGGGGTCACAGTGGCTGCATTCAGCCACTACAAACCTCAGATGTTATGCATACAGTTAAGGAATATAATATCTGCAGTTACTTACTGATAAGAAGAACATGCAAGGAGGCAGTGTGTCTGCAGTGAGTTACTCCTCCTCTTGGCATCCAGTTGCTGAGCCCCACAAGCAGGGAAAGCTGCACTCAGGTCCTGTTTCTAAGCTTTCCATAGGCATCTGGTTGGCCACTATAACAGGATAGTAGACTAGAAGGGCCAGTGGTCTGTTGCAGCAGACTCTTCTTATGTTCTTATGCTTACCTACACAGTGCAAAGATCCTCTGTAGGGAAAGAGCCTTTGCACGGACAGGCTGCCACTCCCAATGGGACCCTGATTACTTAGGTTCCAGATCTTATGGAAGCTTGTATGTACATCCTTTTTTTCAAACACTTGTGCTGTACATATGGCTAGCAGGAGGAATAGCCCCACTCCTTGCACTTATTCTCCTTTACTGTAAGTTAATGCTCTGTTCTCCTTAACTGCAGGCATAATGGCTGTAAAGAAGTTATGGTTCGACATGTCTTCAGACCAAGATGAAGACCGATGTAAACAGAAGGGGTTGCTCACAATGCCTGTGTGCTGCAGTTACTACACACTTCAGATGATATATTTACAATTAAGGGGAACATGCAAGGATAGAGTGGGGCTGTGTGGGGTAGCCCCCTCTCTGTTCAGCATCTATCCATACAGTTCAAGCATGCTAATATCTGAAGGAGGGAGTGCTTTGTGTATAAAGGTTGCTCTGCGATTTGGAACCATGATCACTGAAGGTTACAAATCGTATGGAAGCCTGTACATGCAGAAAGCTTCTTTCTTCATTTCAGACATTTGCACTGCATGCATGGATAACAGGAGCGGGTCCTGCTACCTGAATGTGTGTTCTCCTTAACTGCATAATTTCTGAAGAGGTATTATGGTTTGACACAAAGTAAAAGCAAAATCTTCTAATCCCATCCCCTTTCAAATGAAGGCAGAGTTGTGCTTGATGAGTCTACTGCTATAATGCAGTTTTGACATTCTGAATTTTGAAACCCTCAACACTGTGAAATGCTTCAAGCTTCAGACCTTCCTTGACATAAAATCTGAAGGCTCTCAACTTATGCCACAGAGGAAGAACAATTAAATTAAAATTTAGCTATAAATAAGCAATAGATCAGATAATAGAATTCCTGGAAATTGCATAAACATTGTAGGGTAATGGGCCTATCAGACACTCAACACTCTGTCATGGACAAATACAAAATAACATTGGAGGTGAAGGGTTGGCTTAAACTCCACATACACTCATAACCTTCCACAAACCACCTTTTTAAACAATGCCAGAGGCAATATACGCTCTACTTAAGAGTAGATCCACTGAAATTAATGGGTATATCTAACTGGGGTCCATTCCATTCAGTAGGTCTACCCTGAGTAGTTTTACATAACCCAATGTATGCCTCACATCCTATGTTTCTCACCATAGAAAAGATTGGGCTGTTGCAATTGAACAATGAATGTGTGGTGTACTGGACAAACCTAAAATGTTGAACTAGGGTTGAAGAGACATAGGTTTAAATTCCCACTCATTCATGAAGCTCACTGTGCGATCTTGGGCCAATCATTCTCTCTCATAGGATTGTTGGGAGGATAAAATAGTAGTGGGACCATACATGCCACACTGAGTTCCTTGGAGGAAATGTGGAATATAAATGTAATAAATGGTTCTTATAACCTAACATATGAGTCATGTCAAGGTATTTTCCCATGCCTTATTAATTAAATATTATTTGCAAGCACTAATACCGCTAAGGGTTGGTTCACAGATACAAATCACACATACATTTCATGCAGACATCCATGGGTATGGGGTATGAGGAATGCCAGAGCAAACTGCTCTTGTTCACACAAGAGCTAGCAGAATCCAAGTGTGATGACAACGATGGCAGTAAAAACAGCTCAATGACACTATTTCAAAGACTGCTGCTAGCCACTAGCTGGTTGTGGCTCTATAGTCCCTTCTCACAGATTTTTCAACATGGTTCCACATGGGAACACAGCTGAGAAGGGATTGCACAGAAAAGGTAAAGTCAATGTGGTGCCCTCTAGATGTTACGAACTACAACACCCATCAGTCTCAGCCAACAGGGCAAATGGTCAGTGATGATGGGCATTCTAGCTCATTAACACCCAGTCGGTTCCACACAGGCTGCTTTCATGTGTGATATGGTCCTTCCGATACAGTTTCTTAACTGTATTTACTTACAGTTTCAATATTAAATCAGAATTATCTTTTTTGAAATGAATCACCGTTGTTGTTGTTTAGTCGTTTAGTCATGTCCGACTCTTCGTGACCCCTGGACCAGAGCACGCCAGGCACTGCTATCTTCCACCTCCTCCCGCAGTTTAGTCAAACTCATGTTAGTAGCTTCGAAAACAGCGTCCAACCATCTCGTCCTCTGTCATCCCCTTCTCCTTGTGCCCTCAATCTTTCCCAACATCAGGGTCTTTTCCAGGGAGTCTTCTCATCTCATCAATCACCATTAGCATCATATATTTAGAAGCAGTAGCAAACACAGACATTACATTTCCTATCTAACTGCAATGTGATTGAATGCCATTTTCAAACCATAATTATCAGCTAAAGTATAAGCTAAGTAAGTGGCAAAGCGGCACTTACTGCTGCATGCATACATCTTCAAGCAATAGCTTCAGGGCTGCAATGTTGCCCTTTCACACTGTACAAAGTAAAGGTAAAGGTACCCCTGACCATTAGGTCCAGTCACAGACGACTCTGGGGTTGCAATGCTCATCTTGCTCTACAGGCCGAGGGAGCCAGCGTTTGTCCACAGACAGCTTCCGGGTTATGTGGGCAACATGACTAAGCCGCTTCTGGAGAACCAGAGCAGCGCACGGAAACGCTGTTTACCTTCCCACCGGAGCAGTGCCTATTTATCTACTTGCACTTTGATGTGCTTTCAAACTGCTAGATGGGCAGGAGCTGGGAACGAACAATGGGAGCTCACCACGTCGCAGGGATTTGAACCACCGACCTTCTGAACGGCAAGCCCTAGGCTCTGTGGTTTAGACCACAGCGCCACCCGCATCCCCCACACTGTACACAGAAGTCTATTAAAGAGAAAACAGCCACCTCAGCTACCTAATGAATGAAGTAAAATATTAAAATAACTACTGTTCATCTTGAGATCATGTTTTAAATAGTATTTTCAAAGTTAAGCATATCAAAGGTATTCTAGAATGTGGATGTCATCAGTTGGCACTCAAGAGGCTTAAAGAGGTAACGGACAGATGATATCAGTTTGTCATAATTGTGTTCCTCCCCTCACCTTCTCCAGTGACCTCAGGGTGCACTGCATAGGATAGCCTCATTTTATTCACACTAAAACCCTGCCATGTAGATTATGGCAAGACTGTGACTTGCCCAGGTCTTGACTCAATTAACATTCTAGAATTATGTGTTCCTGCACTGAAACCCTATACCTGAGCTTTCAAAACTTTTCATATTGGTGACACACTTTTTAGACATGCCTCATTTCCTGACACAGTAATTCAGTTTATTAGCAAACCGGAGGTTAAACGAACCCCTTTCCAGCCCTGGGAGGATCACAGGGAATGTTCACATGCCACACCTACACACTGAAGACAACACACTAACGGGTTGTGACACACAGTTTGGAAAGCTCTGCTCTATATTGTAGTCACCATGCTGCACCAGCAATAGATAGAAAGTGTTAAACATTGTAAAACCTACTGGCAAACAGCTGTTTAAAAAAATTAGTTACCCTTCTCAATTTAAAAAGGATTGATAATCAAGTATACTGACAGCATTTTCTCCACTTCGTTTATTATTTATTTCTTAAAATCTATATACCGCTGGATAGTAAAAAGAAAAAAAGAAACCAAACAACTTCAAAGTAGTTTGGGGGTGGATTCAGTAAGAAGAAGTGACAGCAATAATTGAATTTGTATTGTTATCTTAACTTTTCAAAAAAAGGTGTAGATACAATTCATTATGGCCCAATGCATTATGTTTCTCTCCTAAGGCCGACATAGACAAGACAGCATTGTGCTGCCAGCACAAAACCAACGCCTTTTCACCTATTTGAAACTACACAGGTGGACTTCAGCACTTTCCTCACAATATCAGTAAATTTGCATACCTGTCCTTCTGTGTCTGACAATTACTACCCTCTTGCTGTATCTTTCATATGCCAATAAAAAGTCTAGTCTATCAAATTACTTGTCATTGTTTGGCTGTCAAAATGACAGTTTGCTGAAACTGGTTGAGAATACAGCAGTTGAGAATACAGCACAATATGCAGTTACTTTCTCTAACCCAAAAAGCAAAATTAAGATTCAAAATAGTGTACTTTCTGAAAAAACCTACACCTACTTTATAGTTATGACAGCAAAACACTTCTTGCATTTTATCTGCTGCATGTACTTACCTTGAACACTGCAAAGTTTCTGGGCAGCTTTATAGGGTCATTTTCTTATGGAGGTGAAAGCACTGGAGTTTCATCTTTCTAGACTTGCAAGTAAGTCCCCCAAAGTCACTCATCAATGTATATTTTCACTCGCCTGCCTGACCACATATATCAATGAGAGAAATTTGCAGCCTGAAAGGGAGGGGGCAATGTTTTTAAAAACTTCTTTGGCTGGTAGCCTAAAGACAATTTTTATTCACCCAAAGTGACCAAATTTGCAGCCTAAAAGGGAGAGGGCAATGTTTTTAAAAACTTCTTTGGCTGGTAGCCTAAAGACAATTTGTATTCACCCAAAGTTTCCATTATTTTCCTAATCAGTGTTTTTCTTGCAAACATAATTTTCAAAGATACTTGTCCCTTGTCTGCAATTCCTGGAATCATCCACCAAAACATAGACATCAAGGCTTGAGATGTGTTGTTACCTGAAACAATTTAGCAGCAGATGGTGCCTTTTGTTTAGAAGCTGAATGCTTTTAAAACAAAGAAAATTAAACTAGTCTAATTAACAACCTATTGACAAAAGTTGTTCATTATCAAAAATGAAGACAGCTGCCAAGGAGCAAACACAACTTCACCCTTACCCTAATAGGGGGGAAAGTACCTTTAAAATAAACATGTTTACAGAGAAAACTAATTTAAGGCCAGAGAGATTACTTTCCCGTAGCCTCTAAAATACTTAATAAAGTCATTACCATTTAGTGGGTGCACAAACACAAGGCAATTTTTTCCTAAACAGCATTTCATATAACAAAACACCCAAAAGCAAACAACAGAGGCTTTGGAAGAACAACTATTTGGACACCATTCTGGCAATGGGTCCAGTTGACATTCCCAATGTACCATCCAGTCAGGTTTTATGGAACCAGTTCCACCTCTGAGGCCTGAGGATGTGGACGAGGTGCTTACAAAAGTTCAGCTGACCACAGGCCATCTTGAGCCTAGCCCCTTATAGCTAATTCAAGCTAGTGGTGGGCAAGCGGTGTGGGGGCTGACTGACTAGGTCCAGGGTGTTGTAATAGGCCTTGTTTAATAATAATAAATATGTGAGGTCATATGCATACCATGTCCTCTATCCACTTCTTTCACATCATGCATAGCTTATTCACTTCTATCATATCCCTTCTTCCGTTTTTTCGAGACTAAACTATCTATCATATCCCTTCTTCTGTTTTTTCGAGACTAAACTAAAAAGGTCTAAACCAAACCTATTCTAACTGGGAAGCTACTCCAACACGAAAATCATTTGGGTTGCCTTTTTGCGAATCGTTTGCAATTCTACACTATCTTTTGTTGCATTTAAAACAGAAAACAAAAAAAACACTGATTCTAACAAACCACAGCTCACAATGAATCTGACTGTCCTGAAGCATTTGGATTATGGTCTAATAGGAGAATCCACCAAAAAAATAGATATGAGATATGCAAAATAATATGAAACGTGTAAGATTCAAACTGTCCTTGCAATGAGAAAAATAAGACATTCATTAATTGGAATCTAAACGTCTCTCCAGACTGTTTCCGCCCCCCATGTATATTCTGCAACATGCCATTGATGCAATAATAGTGAATTAATGGAGAATTTATACTGGATCATTCACACATTATTCTACTATATGGATTGTTCTGCAATGCTTCTCCAATGTTACTGTGCTACAGCCATCTGGAGGGGCACTTTTGCCCTGCAGCACAACAGAAGTGGAACAGAACAAAACCCAGAAAGTAGGAAAAGTTACAGGAATTCAACAGGAAACTACAGGGCATGCAACTACTGCAAACAAAGCGGTATGATCACCCCAAAACAATTGCTGTCACAAATGGTATTAAAAATGTGATCACTTGTAACTGCCCCAATAAATCATGAGCAGAAATCGAGCTAAAAAGGTTATCTAGAGCAAAAGCAGATACATTAATAATCTGATGCATTTGACGTTTCTGTACATCTCTGTCGGTTTGTTCTGCCTTTTTATTTGGTGTTTTTCATTTGTTTGTTACAATTAGAAAATAGTTAAAACAGATACATTTTTTTAAAAAGATATCTGTAGCGAGGGAGGGCCTAAATCTGGCAACTGTGTTACATTTTTTCCTTTCCTGTTGCAGTGATCATGCACAACGAGAAGTTATCCTGCATAAGCCTTGCTGAAATAAATGAGAGAAGCACTATGTGGTGTTAAGTTCTTCCTTTTCATTTCAATGGCTGTTGAAACATAGAGCAAGAGATGGAGGGACAATGAGCACTGCCGAAAAGTAACTATGACCAAAAGGAATGACTATTCCAAATGTCCTTTGTAAACTGCTGGCCCACTATCATTCTTATCCCTAGCATTCTCATCTTATACGGGTATGTAAAATAAATGACAATAATGAAACTAGACAAGGACAACTTCATTGTTTTCATACTCTACACTTCATTGTTATATATGTGAACCTCTTCCACATCCACCAGCGTTCTCCTGCCCAAACATATCTGATCATGATGCCTAAGCAATCTGTGTAGGGTTCATCAATCTATTTCTTCTCTTCTACCTCTGGCATGGTTCAGCTTTGTAGCTCTTTCCATTTGCTTGTGGCCAACTACAAATTGAACAACACAAAGTAATCTCATAGGATTTGAAGGAAAAATCTTGCCTCAAACCTTGTAACTGGACTCAGACTTTCTTCAGCTTCATGAATCACCAGATACTTTCCCCCCAATCTCTTCTCTGCAAAGGTGGAAAAATCAGACTAATAATTTATCTTCAGGAAGAAATCTGCTATGGGTCATGTAGTCTCTATTCATACCTCTACCTCTCAATTCATGCCCTTCTCTTGACAAAATTTGTGCTTTGGTACCGAATATTGCAAACTACTAAAATACTTATAATTCTCCTACTAAAACTGGAACAAATATGCAATGTAGCCTTTCCAATTACTCATCTCAACCACCTACTCATTTAAAACATCCACCCTGTCCTGTATTGTGCGCTAAGGGCCAAGGAACACTGTGTTTGTACCAATTGTGTGTGATCTTTGTTTTGTGACAGGCTAATGTCTATGTCTTGGCTCTTTCACACTGAACCGAATACATCAAACCTTTCCGCAGGAAGGCCAAGGTACTAGTCACCACTGGGAATTTGTCACATCAGGCATCTCCCTGCAAGATTCCTGTTATCTCCAATCAGCAGCTCTTCTCAAAAAGCCTGAAGATGAGAAGCATTGAATATGGGAAAGATCAGTATGAGCATTTGGAGAAGCAAAGAAGGAATAGAGTCAACAGGAAAGAAAAAAAAAGGAGGTGAGCATTTTAAAAATAGGGAGAATTAAAAGGGAAGCATCAGTGCCTAAACTCTCAATAACAGGAGCTGTATTCTTATGTTTGAAGGTGTGATAGGAATTCTGAGGTCTTAGATATATGTTAATTGTTCATAAGTGTACAAACCAAGCATATACATAGATCAGCACAGGAAGACCGACCTGAAACCATTTTGATTCCCAAACTGACCAAATGTTTTCCCTGCAAGGAGGGGGGGTGTCAGGGAGCCTTCCCATTGTCTCAGGAATTGAGTAATCAGCATTTTAATGGGTGACAGACCATCAGGAAAGGCAAGCAGAAATGGGTGGCAGACTATCAGGAAAGACAATCAGGAAAGACAATCAGATAACCTGGCAAACAGGAAAAACAGCATTCAAATTTCTGTTTTAGATGAAGGTACATTATTTCACCTTTGGTGGAAATGATATATAATGAATTGAAAAAGGTATTTAAATATACCTTCTTGAAGAAACCAGAGGCCTTTCTCTTGGGCATGGCCGGCCAAGTGGTGCCAAAGAAGGACAGAACTTTTTTCATGTATGCTACAACAGCAGCAAGAATACTCATCGCAAAGTATTGGAAGACGCAAGATCTACCCACTCTGGAAGAATGGCAGATGAAACTGATTGACTGTATGGGATTGGCAGAAATGACGAGCAGAATCCGTGACCAGGGAGAAGAGTCGGCAGAAGAAGACTGGAAAAAATTTAAGGACTATTTACAGAAATATTGTAAAATTAAGGAATGCTGAATGATGTTGGATTGAAATTGAGTGGTTTCTAGCTGTAATGATATAAAGGAACATGGATGAAAAAAGGGTTTGGATAGAAAATAAGGTGATATTATAAGCTGTAATGCTTTAAGTTAAGGATTTGCTGAACAAATGATCTGAAATGGAATACAAGAAGGGGAGGTATGAGGAGGTCAGAGAAATTTGTTATTGAAAAGTATGTTTTATGAACTATATGTTTTTTTTAATCTCTTTGTTTGTTTTTTGTTTGTATAAAAAATTGGAAACTTTAATAAATATCTTTTTAAAAAAAACAAATTTCTGTTTTAGACCGCCTTTTCTGTGATGTAGGTATGATGTATCTGGGGGGTGGTCTTAGGTTACACCCCTTCTGTGATGTATGTATGATGTTTCTGGGGGTGGTCTTGATCTATAGGGTGGCAATTTCAAAAGTCCATATAAGGCCTTGCGCACCATTGTTCTGGGTTCCTCCTCCCTCCTTCATGTGGTGAGTGAGGACCCAGTTGCAACAGATCAATAAAGATCAGGCTTACTAGCTGCTTTGCCTCTCAATATTCTCTGGTTGGCCTCTGTTATTTTCTCCTACCAATAGGGAACCTACGTAAGGACTCTATATGGGCTCTTGGATACCCCATAAGAGAAAAGGGCAATTTATGTTTACAACAAAGGTATAATAAGAACTGTGTCCCAAAACTAGCATGTGGAACAGAAATCCAAAGCCACAATAAATATACCCAACACTTCGGGAATGCATTTGACTGAAAGTTTTAGCAGTGGTATGTACTTTGAATAATGACAGAATTTGTACATGGCACTGGTAAAACCAAACATTTGAATCGAGTGTTCATTTTTACAGGCAAGGAAAATTCCTGCCTGCCTGTTTGGTCTCCTAGGTTTTGGGGACGAGATGAAGTAGCAGGAAATATATTCAGGAGGAAAAAGATCTCCCAAGTTGCTACAATACTTGACCAAAACTATTGACTTTCTGTCTCCATAGCGTGGTTCGGTGGAAAGTACGATCTGTCTGTAGTACAAAGCCTGACAATTTTCATCCTTACTCTGATAAAAATGCCTGACACATTTTTTTTTGGGGGGGGGGGTAGATTCAAGGTAAGCAGACATTTTACTGCTGATGTACAACTTTAGCATCCTCACTTTAAAATAAATAAATATCTCATAGTATCTCACAGCTGGATGCTTTCTTATGTGTTTTCAGCTAGGCTTCTTATTTCCTTTTTCACCCCTCTGACTCACCAACTCCACATAGGTTGTCTTTTCTCAAAAGTCAACAGTCAGGCAGCACTGCATGAGACAGATTTTCTGAACACAGCAGGACAGGAAGATTAGCACCACCAAGGAGGCTAAAAGCATTTTTAAAAAGATGTATTTCATACACTTCGAAGCAAAAGGAAACCATGACCAGATCAATAGAAAGGCAGAGAAAGGAAACTGACCTATTATATACTAATCTACACTGGAAAAAACCATCTATTGCAAAAGTGATATAAACCTAAACACATCTATGCCAATGGAGGCCCAATATTTTGCTAAATCACCCAGAAAATAGATTATTTGCTGAAAGGTCACTGAAAACATCC
Source organism: Podarcis raffonei (assembly GCF_027172205.1). Taxonomy (NCBI): domain Eukaryota; kingdom Metazoa; phylum Chordata; class Lepidosauria; order Squamata; family Lacertidae; genus Podarcis; species Podarcis raffonei. The sequence continues at coordinate 36,006,946 of NC_070606.1, forward strand.
GCTCAAGGTATGAGGCGGTTTTAAAAAGGACATTTCAGTGTTGGATATTATAATAAAAATATATCAGCACATCAGAGTGCTTTTGTCTTATATCTATTATGTGCTCATGTTTAGAGTAAGCAGTACAATTCCATTGAAATGAGCTTTTTAAGAACATTTATAATGTCAATTTTGGTTTTTACATAGTTCGTATAAGGCCTCCAAGGTGAGGAGCTATGGGTTTAAAGAGAAAAAGGGTGGGGTACGTGCATAAGTCCCACCCCTCAGTGCTCCTCAATGCATCTAGGAAGTCTCTCCGTCAACTACCAGAAGCTCAGCTTTCTTAACCAAAATCAATCATCAATCACTTCGCAGGCTACAATCCTACAAAACACTTGCCTGAAAGTAAGCCTCAATGAACTTAGTGGGGCTTAATTCTGAGTAGACATGCACAGTTATTTAAAAAAAAACCTCTTCAAGTAGTCTTTTCTATTGGAAGAAGGGCTTTAAAAGTAAAGGCCTTTTAGATTAGAAGAGAAAACCAAGGGGAATGTGTTAGAGGAGGACTATAAAACTATCAGACAGAAATATTTGGCCAGATCCATCAAGGAACTTCTATTCCTAGGCTCTTAACTTGGGCCTTTACAACAACCAGACCAAGATGTCCATACCAATAAAAGTTCCTCTGCTTCCCCTTAACAACTCAACCCACTGTTGAGGAAACCAACCCAAGGGCTACATTCCCTCGTGTGCAAGCTGCCGGGAGCCAGATGCAAACTGAGCAAAGCAATAAATGTGAATATTACTTTTGTGCAGTAGGACCATTTCTACATGCACTTGCACACCTCTCTATTATCCATCTCTCCACTAGGGTTGCTGCTTGTCCCTAGAAAAATGTGATCACCTTTTTTTTGGAGAAAAGTGTCACCTGTCCTGTTTGGACTTCAAATTGGGTACCTTTTTTCACGTATTCAAATTCCTCCTCCTCCTCCTCTGCCTCCTCAAACTGTGTGGGCAGAGAGTGGGTCTGGGGGGGGGGGAGCGAGAGCCTAAGCAGGAGTTTGTGCAGGCAGAGGTTGGGTCCATGGAGAGGAGAGCTGAAAGTGAGTGTGAGAGTTATTGGGTGACCCAAGCAGAGGGTGGTGTGGGGCCAGGAGGAGGAGTTTGAGAAAGAGAGTTTTTGTGCAGGCAAAGGGTAGGTTGCAGAGAGCAAATGAGGGGGTTTGCAGGGGGCTGGTCTGGTGTGGGAGAGAGAGCTTTTCATGTGGGCAGAAGGGTCAGGGGTGGGTCAGACTCAGAGAGCAAGATATGGGGTTTACATGGCCCTGGTGGAGAGCGGGAAGAAAGAGAATTTCTGCATGAGCAGAAGCAGGTGTATCAGAGATGGAGACTCGGAGTCAGAGAGGAAGAGGGGTTTCTGCATTGAATAATCCACTGCAAACCCTGTGTGTTATTTTAATGGATTACTTTGAAGTCATTTCTGCACCAGGTAAAGTAATTTTTAGCTCCCCAATTGACCTGTCCCATATTTTGCCCGACCTGATCTTTATTTTGCCTGAACAAAGGTGGCAACCCTACTATATCCACCCTAGCAAGCAAGAAGCATTATCAGAGTTCAAATATTTGTTCCAGGCAGCCAAAAACACTTTAGGGGGATTCAAAGCATGGGCAGTGACGGGTGTATCCTGGGGAAAGGGTGCATGGCTAAGGAGTGTGTGTGGCCTGGAGAGAGTGCAGTTGAAAAACTTAAAGGTTTCAATGACCACATTTGGCCTCTACTAACCCAGGGATGGGGAACCCCAGGCCCAAACACAGAAAAGGAGAGGGAGCATGTTTGAGTGTGCCAGCTCCCTCTGCCTGCCCATCCCCATAACCTTACATATATTCAAGGGTGACTCCAGCAATGGAGAATTCTCCTGTACTTGTGGGGAGTCTTCGTATGCTGTGGAACCTTGGGAAATCTTTCCTGTTCCAGGCAGTCCTTGTTGGACGTGCATAAGGTGACATGAACATGGGTGGGTGGTGGAACTAGCATGTTCATGCATGCGCTTCTCCCCTCCCCCTTGTTTATTTGCTCACCCAAGACAAGCAAATCCCTGAATAGGGCTCTTATGAAGTACTAAGCACTTTCCTAAAACACAGAATGCTGAGCATGTAACACTTTTCAGCACTTGATTCAGTTAGATTTTTTGTTTTGTTTATTTTCACCATCTCATTTTACTGAACTGAGCTGCACAGCTGAAAAACTTGACAAAGCTGGCTTCAGTTTTCTGCTGAGTCCCTGAACATTTGAGTCAGATAGGAGGAAATGTTTTGAAGTTAGGATAATTATTTATTTACTGAAAGCATAATGACTGTATGCACAGTTTAGGAAATAACTTGACAGGCCCCGTTCAAGTCTCACATCTGAGCTTCCAAAGTGAATTCAGATTTTAAAAGCTGGTGCCTGATCTCCTGGAATTTCTCCTTCAGCTCCTTACTTGGAAATAAGCTGTACTGCAATTAAGGACCGTTGAGGAATTAGATTTATTTTTTTGGCAAATTTTGATTTGAACTGAACAAGACTAATGCAAGAATTGGAACTTTGTTCTCCACCAACATCTGCCTTTCCTGACTGCTCCAATGTACTCCTTGGCTCAGAAAAATGCTTCCAAGTTATATTTTTTAATGTACGTTTTAAGAGAGAACATGTTTAAAGACTACATATTTTTCTAAAAATGCTGATTAATGCAGAAACAGGATTGAACTGACTTACTGGTGAACACATGGGAAAGTGGCGTAGACCAGAAATAGACCACATCACCCATCCCTCTTGGTACTTTCATCAAAGAAAATTGATTGAGATTCTACGGCCACTCTAGGGTGACACAATTTAAGATTACAATATAAAAAAACACAGAATAAAGAATAAAAATATGAGCAAAAACAAACCAACAATCTCCTCTCTCACAACACATTTAAAAGGGCATTAGCTGTAAGTCAGCCAAAGGCCTAGCTGAAAATGAATATTTCGCCTGGCACCTAAATGTGCATAATGAAGGTGCCAACCAAACCTCCCTGAAGAAAACATTCTACTGCAGGACACTGCAAAGAAGGCCCGTTCTCGTGTTGCCACCCTACAGACCTCTTGTGGAGAAAGCACACAAAGAAGGACCTGAAAGGATGATCTCAGGATCCAGATAGGTGCATATGGAGAGAGGTGCTACCCCTGAAGGGAGAATGTTCCCCAAAATGTGTGCTGTTGTTGTTTTTGTAATCCCCGGAGAGTTGGCTTTGAGGGAATCCCCTGCAAGAAGGTCCCCTCAGAGACTCCTTAGGACCTTGTGTATTAGCATGTTGTTAAAGCACAAAAGCTTTTTTGTTCATTTAGTGCTCCAAAGCAAGGAAAGCCCAGGTTCCTGGGCTGTACAAGCATGGAATGGAAACATTTTATTGATTTGGATGCTGCCAATACAGTGCATGGGTGTAGTGGTTAAGAGCGGTAGACTCGTAATCTGGTGAACCAGGTTCGTGTCTCCGCTCCTCCACATGCAGCTGCTGGGTGACCTTGGGCTAGTCACACTTCTTTGAAGTCTCTCAGCCCCCTCACCTCACAGAGTGTTTGTTGTGGAGGAGGAAGAGAAAGGAGAATGTTAGCAGCTTTGAGACTCCTTCGGGTAGTGATAAAGCGGGATATCAAATCCAAACTCTTCTTCTACTCTTCTTCTTTATGGGAGTTCTGTAGTAAAGGAAAGCTCAGTAAAAACCTCAGTGACATTTTAAATAATAATAATAATAATAATAATAATAATAATTTATACCCCGCCCATCTGGCTGGGTTTCCCCAGGCACTCTGTAAAATACAGTAATCCATCAAACATTAAAAGCTTCCCTAAACAGGGCTGCCTTCAGATGTCTTCTAAAAGTCTGGTTGTTGTTGTTCTCTTTGACATCTGGTGGGAGGGCATTCCACAGGGCAGGTGCCACCACCGAGAAGGCCCTCTGCCTGGTTCCCTGTAACTTGGCTTCTCGCAGTGAGGGAACCACCAGAAGGCCCTTGGTGCTGGACCTCAGTGTCCGGGCAGAACGATGTGGTGGACACACTCCTTCAGGTATACTGGACCAAGGCTGTTTAGGGCTTTAAAGGTCAGCATCAACACTTTGAATTGTGCATGGAAACATACTGTCCAATCCTTCTGTGCAGGGCTGAATAGCATGGGGGGAGGTATGCCTGTTTACTGGCCACAGGTGGTACCCTAATGGAACAGAATCCCAAAAGTCCGCATTGTGCCCCTCACACTTACTAAGCTTGGACAGAGAAAGCATTGGCTACCCAGAACTGGATCTGGCAGTCCTCCTGCTTTCCTCCTGGATCTTGTAATCACAGGACCCCAAAGGTGTCATGCACTACTATAGCTTAATCACTCCTGCTCTGTCCCCTTGTCCTGTCCCCAAAAATTAAAGGGGCTTGGTGGCTTCATTTAAGAACAAATAATCTATATGTACTGCATTACGATTTTCAAATGCTGTAACATATAAGACATCTTCATTTCTTTTTTGCAGTAATAAATCTGAAGAATACTCATTTGATTTACTTTGGAGAGGCTAAGCATTCCCCTCATGTAAATTAGCATCAAATTTAGCCTTCCGCTACAGAACCTGGCTATAAATAGATATTTCCTGAGTAGATCAATTACTGGGGAACTAATTGTATTAACTATTTGTGTGAACAATAACCCAGTTCTCTAGCTTACAGCTTTTATTTAATAAAGCTGAAATAAAACACATGCATTGTACGATACCAGTGGGGCATTATCATGTAATCCAATTGCATCCAATGCAAGGCATACATAGGCATTTATTGGACATAATTTTTTCACTGATTTAAATAACCACATCTATCACTCAGCCAAAATGGTAACTGATGTACACGTATTTTTGGATCTCATATTGTTACCAACTTATGAGAATCCCAAACAATGACAGAGAGGTGGTAGGAAGTTCTCCAAGATGAGACAGCTGCATGCCACTTAGAATGGTTTTTAATATATATTAACAGAGCTTATTTCTATCTGTAAAGTTTCATCTTCATATGCTAGTGCAAGTTACCGACCCCTGAGGCATTATAAAGTTATACTGCAGAAATGCATTTACCCCTGTAGTTCTTCTGCAGAAAGAATGGAGGAGAGAATAACTCTAACATTTCCATGGGTAATGTCTATTTTATCCATTTTACCACACTGCCAAAAAACAAAACAGCGTAACAATAATCTGAATTAGCACTGTCTTCGGAAGAATATATCCATGTTATTAATAATGGCTAGCCATTTCTCATATTTTATTTTCCCAGACTTAACTTGGAAACATCTATGAAAAATAAGCTGATATAGTGAATATAAACATCCTTTTACATTTTTAGAACGAATTAAAATATTTCACTTCCTTCTCTCTGCAGACATTTGTTTTAGATTACTTGAAAGTTTTTCCCCCTCCATCCTACATGAAAGAGTATGGTTGTAATTTTTAAGTGTGCTTTCCTTGGCATAAATATCTTTGGTCACAAGGGAGCTTATTTTTTATTTAATTTCTTTATTACACCAGTTTTTATACCACTTAACATTAGAATACCAATATTTACTTTTGAATATGTAGGAATGTACCATATGAGATGTAGTAGAAGTCCATATTTATATAGAATATCCCTACACATCACACATATTCTTTAAAGATTTTTGATTTTCATATTATTGCAAACTGGGTTGAAAGGATTATAGCCATCCAAGTTCCTAACCTGGTTTACTGGAGGTCAGTCCTCCAAATCCAAATAAATACAATATTCTATATTCACTATGAAGCTGATAAATAACAAAAAATAAATAAATGCAGAATCCATAAAACTACTTTGGTTAAGTGAACTTAAAGGTAAAGGTAAAGGTACCCCTGACCATTAGGTCCAGTCACAGATGACTCTGGGGTTGCAGCGCTCATCTTGCTCTATAGACCGAGGGAGCAGGCATTTGTCCGCAGCTTCCGGGTCATGTGGCCAGCATGACTAAGCCGCTTCTGGTGAACCAGAGCAGCACACGGAAATGCTGTTTACCTTCCCACTGGAGCGGTACCTATTTAACTACTTGCACTTCGACGTGCTTTCGAACTGCTAGGTTGGCAGGAGCAGGGACCGAACAACGAAAGGTCACCCCGTCACGGTGATTCGAACCGCCAACCTTCTGATCGGCAAGCCCTAGGCTCTGTGGTTTAGACCACAGCGCCACCCACGTCCCTACTTACTTCCACTTAAATCTTTGAGACTAGTAGCCCAATATTTGCTTGAATTTTGATGTCAGCCTACATTTGGAAATGGAAGCTGGGTACATTAGTCTATTTCTGCTTCATGTCACTTTTGCATGTATTCACTCTGTGGTTTAAAATAAAAAATTTTAAAAATCCACACAAGCAGTTGTATATAACTGTATATTTCTGAATGTACATTTGTAAAGCTATTTTATCTCACAATATGGATTTTAAAATACGCTCTAATGTATGTTTTTTTTATCCAAGGACTGCATTTCAAAATTCAGAGAAGGATATAATCAGAATGATAACTATGCTCCAATCTATGCATTAGTCAAGGAGGTGTATACTATAATTCAAATGACAAAACACTAAACGGACCCAAGTTTCTGGGATGTTTGCAGCGGGGAGGGAATATTAATACACTGTTAGGATGCATTGAATTCTGCAGCACATTCTAAGCTTCTTGTCAGCATTAAATACATAGGAGTTCACAACACACACGGTTCTCCTTGTACATTCTCTTCTATTGACTTTATGTCCCATAGGGATTGCTATCAGGGTACACAAATTAAAACAAAAGGAGCTAAAAACAGGAGTGAAGCTCAAGGGTGGTTGGTGTGGTCCCTAGCTTTACACAATCTTCACACCAATTAATGACCTGTGTAATTAATGACCTTGTTTGGGCACTGGGAATTACAGCTCTGTGAACTTCAGTTCTAATGATTCCTGGAGGTGGAGCTGTACTTTAAATGCATGGTATGTACACAGCCTTAGAGCAAGCATCAAAAAATGAAGCTGTATAGTAGGCTCTTTCCAATGATGCAGAAGGAAAATGAATACCATCAAGGGAGAGTAGGACTGAAAATATGCCATGAATTATAGGAAGTGTTATGATAGGGTATCAATGACATAACATGATAACAAACCTAGGAAATACACCGAGATAGCTGCCAGAGGCCACAACAAACTATGGCAAGTTCTTAAAGAAATGGGAGTGCCTGATCATCTCATCTGTCTCCTGAGAAATCTCTATGTGGGACAAAAAGCTACAGTTAGAACTGGATATGGAACAACGGATTGGTTCAAAATTGGGAAAGGAGTACGACAAGGCTGTATATTGTCTCCCTGCTTATTTAACTTATATGCAGAATTCATCATGCGAAAGGCTGGGCTGGATGAATCCCAAGCCGGAATTAAGATTGCCGGAAGAAATATTAACAACCTCAGATATGCAGATGACACAACCTTGATGGCAGAAAGTGAGGAGGAATTAAATAACTTTTTAATGTGGGTGAAAGAGGACAGCGCAAAATATGGTCTGAAGCTCAACATCAAAAAAACGAAGATCATGGCCACTGGGCCCATCACCTCCTGGCAAATAGAAGGGGAAGAAATGGAGGCAGTGAGAGATTTTACTTTCTTGGGCTCCATGATCACTGCAGATGGTGAAAGCAGTCACGAAATTAAAAGACGCTTGCTTCTTGGGAGGAAAGCAATGACAAACCTAGACAGCATCTTAAAAAGCAGAGACATCACCTTGCCGACAAAGGTCCGTATAGTTAAAGCTATGTTTTTCCTAGTAGTGATGTATGGAAGTGAGAGCTGGACCATAAAGAAGGCTGATCACCGAAGAATTGGTGCTTTTGAATTATGGTGCTGGAGGAGACTCTTGAGAGTCCCATGGACTGCAAGAAGATCAAACCTCTCCATTCTTAAGGAAATCAGGCCTGAGTGCTCACTGGAAGGACAGATCGTGAAGCTGAGGCTCCAGTACTTTGGCCACCTCATGAGAAGACTCGACTCCCTGGAAAAGACCCTGATGATGGGAAAGACTGAGGGCACAAGGAGAAGGGGACGACAGAGGACAAGATGGTTGGACAGTGTTCTCGAAGCTACCAGCATGAGTTTGACCAAACTGCGGGAGGCAGTGGAAGACAAGAGTGCCTGGCATGCTCTGGTCCATGGGGTCACAAAGAGTCGGACACGACTAAACAACTAAACAACAACAACAAGCTGCCAGAGGAGCCTACTTGGGGAAAACGTTATGTTAATGGGGCACCACAACAAACACAAGCATACACACTCACCCCACCGAGTACAACTGTTTGTTGCATGTTCCTGGGATAGTGCATATACGCCAAAATGTGCATAGCCAAACTGCACCCTTGGAACAGCCCCAGCGAGACCATCCTTACCTTCCAAGCAAAGCAGAGCGCTTTTAATGTCTCTGCCTTAATTACCAGGGTGTGGGATGCTCTTGCAAGGTCTCACGGGACTGCCCAAGTTCCCACGAGATCTCCCAAGAGCACCCCAGAGCCCAGCAGGCAAATCTGAGAACTTAAAAATTCTTTCCGCCCCGGGAAAACCTGGTGCAAAAGGAGCTTTTAAGCTCTCTGCTTTGTGGAATTTTAACCAATCTGCTTTCAACCACACAAGGTTAAGATGAGATGGTACTTTATTTCTATCTACTCTAGAATTCTAATGTGTCAATCACCTCCCTATTAGCCATTTTTCTCTCTCCATTCAACTCTTTTCAGTATTTTCTTACGTGGAAGGTGTTCCCTGATCAACTATACCCCCTCACAAGAAGTAAATTACATACTTGAACCCAATATTTTAAGCTATGGATGAGTCAAGCATGTCGCCAGGAGAGCCATGATACTTTAAATATTTCTTATTATCCCTTTCCTGAAATTCCTAAATATTCTTACTGAATGTTTGGTGACTGTTGTGCAACAAGCTATTGAAAATTATATTTTTACAATTAGGAAAGCAATCAGCTAGAGCTGTCAGATAATTCCAACAAATACAGAAATAGGAGCAGAAATTGCCAATGTTCCCTAATTCTTCCCATGTCTGGAAAATGAAATCAGTTCAGGAATATAATCAATATCAACTGTTGTTATTTTCAGTCCACATAAGTTATTTAATTATGCATAACTGATTATTCCCACTACAATTTGCATTACATCTTCTTTACATTGAAATGAATAGAGTGAAATTACATAAAATTTTAGCATAGCAGGCAGTGAGGTGTACATCATAGATTCTGTCAGAAGCTGAACTGCAGCAGAACAGAAATATTGCTGCATGGGCAGGACAGAATGAAAACTAATGCCTTCTTACAACACTACCATCAGCCTCCATGCTTCTGAAAACAAAAAACAGTTTTACCATACAGTTCTATATTATCTCCTTAGGGGTAAGTTCCACTGAGTTCAGTGGATCTTTCGCCTCAGTACATGCATATAGAATTGAAGCATTTGCATAGCATTAAAACAATGATTGGCTCCCCTCCCCACGTATAACTAGAAGTTTTTGTCTATCACAGTACCCTGGTCTACAAAATATGTTGCATATACAGTGGTACCTCAGGATGCGAATGGGATCCGTTCCGGAGCCCCGTTTGCATCCTGAAGCGAACACAACCCGCGACTGCACGTCTGCGCGGGTCGCAATTCACCGTTTCCGCGCATGCGCGTGACGTCATTTTGACCATCTGCGCATGCGTGAGTGGCAAAACCCGGAAGCAATGCGTTCCGTTACTTCCGGGTCACCACAGAGCGCAACCCGAAAGTGCTCAACCTGAAGCGTATTCAACCCGAGGTATGACTGTATACATAGGCAGAAGAAAATAGGTCGTCTCCAATACACTGGGATCTTAATCATGCCTCCTCCGCTTTGTAAAAGCTTGACCTCTCTGTCATTTATATTGCAACCCAAGCATTAATACCACAAACTACTGAAACATCATCCCACAATTGACCTTGCCTGTAGGTTGCAGAAATGTGATTCTTGTAACTATAGAAACTAAGCCATCAACATTTCATCTTTGATTCATTTGATTAATTTGAAGGCAGAAGTATCGAGAAATTGAAAATTAAAGTTTGGTCCATCTCAAGAAAGCAATTCAAATGCTAATAGCAGGTAGGTTGCCTCAGGGGGCTTGGGATCCAATTCACTGATATTTAATTACAATATAAGATTATTGAAACATGTGTCAAAATTGACAAATAGCAGAGTTTCTACAAACCCAAATTTTGCAGCTCAATCTTATTAGAAATGTACAGTGCCACATTAGACTTCCTTATTATACGAAGAAAGAGTCAGACATCAACGCTAGGAATAAAATTCACGTTGAAATCTTATATATATATTTTCCAGCTTAGAGGTCCACCCCTGCTTCAACAGACTGGTTAAAATGTCAATTGACATAAATCTGCTTTACAGTTAACCAACTAAAGCCACTTTGTACATTACAATATGTGATTGAAGACTGACTCTGCCTTTTCCAGTGTTCCTGATCACAGGAACACAGCTGACATACGCTTCAGTACTTTTTTTTTAAAAAAAAAATCCAACCTTTAAAAAAATCATATTGTTTTGGGCTCTAATCCTGCATACAGCTAGGCTACTTAACTCCCCTTGTGGTCAGTGTTATAGCTGGAAAGGTGCAGTCTAGGTCTCTGCGGAACTGCAGTCGTTGTGTTTTTTACTGCACGAAGTAGAACTTGCCCTTCTGTCTTAGATGTCTTGAAGTTTTCCTTCATGTACAAAATCAGTCTTCCATGCTGGTTTCAAATACCCCGAAGAAAAAAGAACTTTACACAAAAGGAAAGGAAACAAAAGAAACCGGTCTGCTGTCCTTTTTCCTTACAAATAAAGGACTGCCAGCTTATACCCTTGTCTGAGCAGATGACAGTTCTTACAGAGCCAGTGCTTGGGTTTAATAGCTGCAAAATAATCAGTGACAGTATTCTGGTAGTCAGCCTGCAAGATGTCAAGAGCCAGAACCAATGGGAGCCTCGAAATCTTCACTGAAGCTTTGCCACTAGCTTGAAGCTACAATGAGGTTTAAATGGGCATAGGCAACTGGTGGCATAGCAAGCCATTGGAACCAGACAAACAACAAGTGGTGTGGGGAGAGAACACAATTCAGAGCCAACACAATTCAGAAAATTGCAACTAGCAGTCTTTATAGTTTAATCAGAGCTCATTAGAAAGAAAAGAGTCTAAAGTGTTGAGTAATAAGGAAAGCCAGGATATGAAAGGAAGGGGTGTGAAGAACCAGTTGACTCACAAAGAAGCAGTCGGAGTAGGGTAGGAATAATCACTGGGGCAAATCTCAGTTTCAGGACATATCCCAGAAAAGGACGGAAATGTAACTGATTAAAGGTCATGAGCTTGAAGACCACCACCCTAATTTCATCTACTGCCCAATTAAGGACGTTTCTGTTGTTGTTGTTGTTGTTGTTGTTGTTGTTATTGTTGTTGTTACTACAGGCCCTTTCCAGTGGTGGTTCCCAGGTTGTGGAATACTCTTCCTAAAGAGGTGTGTCTGCCTCAGTCATTATTAACTTTCAGCAGGAATTTGAAAATGTTACTGTTTACCCTGAAACAGTATGCCTGAAGAATACAATTCCTGGCAAACCCAAGAATGTTTGTAACTGTAACTGATTTTAGATGTTTTTAACTGCAATTGCTATTACAATATTTTAAGCCATTTTATAAGGGTTTTCTCATTTCTATATCTGTTTGCTGTCTTGGACTTCTTTGGGAGGAAGAGTAGAATGGAAATGCAGTAAGTAAGTAAGTAAGTAAGTAAGTAAGTAAGTAAGTAAGTAAGTAAATAAATAAATAGTTCTGTTTTTTACAGCCTCATACTAATCAAGAAAATAATTATGAATACATATCCATTAAAGATATTTGGAAGAGTGAAACTTCTGCAGTGCACATATATGTCTTCTTATATCTGGGACTCTACATTTCAGCACCCCTAAGTTCTCTAAGAGCCTTCAGCTACCACTCAAGTGGTCTCCAGTCTTGCTACGCTACTTAGAAAACATCAGGTATCTAAAAGCCAGCAGTAAGTGAAGTAGCATCATGTTGTGCTGCATCTTCTAGGGAAGAGCTAGAGATGGTTTGGACCAGTACAACTTCCATCTGCTACACAGTCATTTTAGGGATGGGGAATTTGAAAATGCAGCTGCAGCTACAGCAAGACCAACAGAGCTCATGAACGGTGATCTACTTTGCCTTCTGAGGACTGGATGCCTCTGCCTTCTTTTCAACATATGCAGTAGTCAAAAACTCTCATTTAATATTTAATAAATTTATTTATTTAATTAATTCAGAAGTCCACATGCTGCATCCAGTCTTCCTTTATAGTCATACACTGCAGAGGACATTTCCTTATAATTAATTTATTGAACTTTATTTTTGTATTCTGCATTTTTACTGACAGTATATATATATAGTTGTTTTTACTTGCATTTTAGCAATGCCATTTAATGGTTTTTAGTTTGTAAAACACTTAGAGGTCTTTTAAAAAATATGTTAAGTGGTATGTGCATTGATTAAATTTATATATTGATTGCACTATACCATATGGGAGAAACATGTGGCTCCCAATATATTGCTGGACTGCAGCTCCCAGCATCCCTGAACATTGGCCATTATGTTTGAGACTGGTGGGAGTTTGAATCTAAGAACATCAGGAGGGCCACGCATTGCGATTATTGTCTTTGACTGGCCTTTCAATAATTTCTCTACATTTACTCTTAAGTCACATGCCAGGTATTGTGTATTTTTGTGAATGACTGGTAAAGACACAATGACAGGGTGGGCTTGATGGATACAGCTCTGCTCCCTCCCTCTCTCTCATGGGAAATTAATCACTAAGGGTATACTTGCCTGAATAAGATGGCTTAAGTGAACTGAACTTTGGTCCCAATCAGGGCTTTTTTCAGCCGGAACTCACTGGAACTCAGTTCCGGCACCACTCTGGTGGGCGCCATTGCTATTATAAGAGAACAAGGGAGGCGTTCATGGTGAGTTCCTGAACATCTTTTTCTAGAAAAATAGCACTGGTCCCAATGAAATCAATGGGACACATTAGTCATGGGAAATCAGTGCAACTACCTTAGTTTGGATCCAGACAATTATTTCCAATATTCTCAGAATTACAGGCACTGCAAAAACCTTGAGCATGTTTCTAAACATTCTGATTAACATACTGTATACAGCTTTGATTTCCCCTTGTTTTGTGTGGACGTTTTTGGGGATGTAAATACCAAGCTCTGCCGCACATGGTTGCATGGCTGAAAACTCACATTACAAAACTGTGAACTCTGAGCTTTTAGACAGCACAGGAATCAAGTGTCTTCTAGCTTGGTGTGTCTATATTTGGCACCCTCAAATGTTATGTGGAGTTTGGACTTAATATGCAGATAGCTTTCATTTTACCAAACAGAAATGTTGGGAATTAATCCTGTCATGCTCCTAACTGCCCAACCCACCTACCAAATTCACGCTATCAGTTTGGTGCAATATTTTAAAAATCTAATATGCCAACTGTGGTAGTTCAGAATGCTGGGGGGTGGGAGTCGAAAACGTTGTGGTTTGGGGGAACATTTCCTCTCAAGCTAATTATATTCCACTCCTTAGCTAATTAAGAAGGTCCCCTGCTGTCATTTCTTATTAATATTTCAGCATAATTGAAAGAATTAATATTAGGAGATAAGACCACTTTTCCAGAAAAAGTTACTTTGGCATTACAGTACCTTCATTCAGAAACGAAAAAGCATAATTAAATGGTATCTGTCCAATCATCTGACTGTATACACAGCTAATGTAAATGAGCTCTGCAGTCTGCAAAATGCAAACAGAGCTAATGAAAGGAGTCTTCAGCATATTGTTTATAGAGCTGGTTTGATATTTTATTAACACACATTAGCAACAAACCAAAACCAGTGGTTTTTGAATTACTCACCATTATGTCTCAAGTCTGTACACTGGCTTATTCATTCTATTATCCACAAGCACACTGAAATCCTACATCCAGGACTTTGCTTAATTTCCAAGGGAAAAGGGAGCAGGAAAAACAACTGCTATATATTCATTTGTTGGAGGGATTCAGATTTGTAGGGTATGCAGTAAGTGGTATTTCAGATACTACTGAAGTTGTTTACCCGTGCAAATTTTGCACACGTTCATGACTGACACGTAAAGACAAACTGAAGATTTCAGTCCTACCTCTATGACGGGGGGGGGGTGGAATGCAGGTCAGTGGAACTAACATCTCCCTCTCTAAAGCAAGTGTTGGTTTCTCCAAGCATAGAAGGAAAATCACAGGTTTGCACATAGGAGTCAACTTCTAGGCGCCATGGGGGCTTCACCCCCCATAAAATATTCAAGGGGGCTGACCCCCAAAAAGTTGATGGGCATTGCCATTCAAATGGTGTGTGTGCACTGTGTCATGTGATTGATTATAAAATAAACAATATTTTATTCAAGTTGGCACTCCTGGGTTTGCAACACACATACCAATTCTGCTGCTTTTTTGAGGGGGAAGAGCAGTAAAATTCTAAGAGTTTTTCAAGGGGGTTAATTTACTCTAGTGTACTACAAGGGGAATAAGAGTTCCTTCCCTGTTTTCAGGTTTTTTTATATTCTCATTGTGTCCTCTTGTAACAAGCAACGAGGCAGCTCCCTGCCTGGCCCCAGTGCTTCCCCATTGCATCTCCTGGGGGCAGGGAAAGGCCCATTGCATCCCCCCATAGTGAGTGTGAAGCTTTTCTGTGCAGGCCCACACTTCTTCCCTACAACATTTACTGGGCATTCAACAGGAAGGTTCCTTTGCACATTCTTCTGGCCCAAACCCCAGGAAATGTCACTGCTTTGAGACCAATGTAAGTTGCTATGAAAAAATCTGCCTGAGGAGATATGGCAGCAAATATATGCTGCCGTGTAGAAAGACTCATCATTCCTATAAGCAGACAGATATGACAAGGCTTTTTCAGAACTGTAAAGTGGGATGGAGGGACAGGGACCCTTGGCCACTTATTTATTCAAAACATGGATATTGCCAAGACTCCCAAAATAGCTTACATATCTATAAAAGCAATATGGTCCCTGCTGTCAGGCCCATCATATAAAAAAGCACAACCCAAAATGGAAAGGGGAGGGGTAGAGGAAAACCAGCAAACTCACACACCAAATGGTAAATGAAATTCTGTGTCCCCATCCCTGTAGCAGCTTTTTTTTTTTAATCACCATCTTGAATTGCCAAATTTGCACTGTGCTGAAATATTGGTTAAGTCAGCTGCACTAACATCTGCATCATCACAGTGACTGAAATAAAAAGATCTGTGTGGGTTGTGTTTTTTTTAATGCATTGCTGACCTGGGAAAACTAAATATTTGGTCTCCTACTGAGACTGACAAATAGGAAAGTTGATTGTTTGCCAAATCATTCCTTTTTTAGCAAGACCTCTTGGGTTGCCTTTGATATCTCAATGAACTTAATACATGCAGCAGCCTTTCAACTCTATAGGATACGCATCGGCCCTCCTTACAGCATCAGATGTAATACAGTGTGGAAACAGCAGATCCTTTGTAAGCTATTTGTCAACTTTTAAAAGTCTCACAAGGAGGATCTAAGAGACAGTGTGGGGAGACAGTCATCCAATAGCTCAGGCTGCAGAAAGCCATCTTTCCCCCCACAAACATAGCTAAATCCCGTGGCTATTTTCTCAAAAATAACCAGGGCTGGATTTAGAAGAGAGGAGGAAGAGGTGACAAAACTGATTTCCAATAAGTGCCCCCCTTTTATTTCTATAACAAGTACTTGAGTCTGTACTCTGAATAGTGACACCAGGGACCTAGAAGATGCAGGGCTTGTCAGTCCAACCCCAGCACAGTCTCATCAGGGCTGACCTTAAGGCAATTGGAGCAACTGGGCCAAATTGGGCCCCGTATGCCTCTCCTAGGGGGCCCCCCACACCAGGGCAATCTAGATGGATTTTATTTATATCTATAAGATTTTGCAGATTTTGGCTGTGAACTGGTGCCCTGCAAAAAAAAAAAAAGTTGCGCCCCACTGCTTCAAATTGGGCCCCACTGGCTAGCCCTGAGTCTCATAGTTGCTGGGCCTGAGTTGCCCTGCCCTCACAGGAAGTCTTGGGTTTGCAGTTTTGAGAGAGGGGAGACTGTGGCACTGGGGAGAGGACAGAAGGGTGAGGCCCCCTAGACTTAGAGGCCCGAGTTGCCCTGCCCTCTCATGAAGTCTTGGGTTTGCAGTTTTGAGAGAGGGGAGACTGCGGCACTGGGGAGAGGACAGAAGGGTGAGGCCCCCTAGACTTAGAGGCCCGAGTTGCCCTGCCCTCTCATGAAGTCTTGGGTTTGCAATTTTGGGAGAGGGGTGACTGCCCGATGGGAGCGGGAGGGCTGGCGAGGCCCCCTAGATTTAGAGGCCCTAGGCTTCAGCCTACTTAGCCTATACATAAATCTGGCACTGTAAAGAACCCTACTCTGTTCAATGGGGCTTACTCTCAGTTTTAGGAATGAAGCCTAGGACTAGTTTAGGATTTCGCATTTCAAGGGAGAAATAAAAAGTGTGGTTTGTAATTTAAGTTCTATGCATATAGTTGCAACTTCTGAAGTGTAACTTGCACAACTTTGTTGCAATGAAATGTGTGAACCTCAGACAGAAGCACCTAATGCATCGTGCAACTTCCCCCTGCAACACGTTTTTCTTATTGCCCACATATTGCAAAAGCATAAAAAATGAACTGAAAACTATCTGACCCAGATGTCTTTCACAACTAAGAAATGAAGGAGAAAAACTGCAATGAATTAAATTTCTGTCGGTTTATTTAGATTTAGAATATCCAATGAAGAGCCTCTGTGTCTCCCCCAAGCAACTGATTTGTGTTTCCTCTACATTACCCCAGCTGCTTTAAATATCTGGACCTATTTTAGCTGTAGAAAAATAGACTGTGGCTGCTTACCACACAATACTAAGTAAAACCATGGCTTAATATGGTGTGACAGCTGTGCCAAAGTTTAGCTTAGTGTATCGTCAAAACGTGGTATAGTGGTTAAACTTTCTCCTCAACATTACATTAGTGAGGAGAGAGCTTAACCATGAACCCATGTCATGCTAAGTCATATTGAGCTAAAAGGACCAGATGCAAGCAGGCGCAAGCAGGAGCCAGCATGTTCATGAAGTTCCAGCTAACCAGACATACTGTGTGTCATGATAATCTAGGATGCCCCCGCTGAAAGATTCCAAGGGCCAAATTAGATATGAAGTGAATTGCAGTTAACATACACATTTTTATTAATGTACAGGACAACTGTGAGCAAGCCTATGCAGCCTTGGGATTGTTAAGTGTTGGTATGGGGAAGTTGCTCTCTTTCCCACCCTGCACAGTACAAAAAAAAACCCTCACCAAAATTACTATTTAAAGTTCCTATTGGCACAAATGAGTATCTACTTTGACCTTCAGGGAATGCAAATATTGGAGAGTTCAGAAACTTAATGTTTTGTTTTGCCTATTTGTTTCCAAGGGCTGAAATAAAATCATTAACAAAATGCCATCCATTTGGCTTAATAAAAGAGAGGCAATAAAATGACTTGAATATTTATAGTGGTCTCTTACAGACCTAGCAAGTGGTTTTTCTCCCCCTTTCATGGTATCTTGAAATCTCTATAAGTAATATTGCTTAAACAGAACTGCACAAAAGTTATGTTCAGTAACAAAACAGGTGTGTGTCACTCAATTTCACATCTCTAATCCATTTGGCTTCATGACATGTTTGAACCGTAATACTGCCAGGCTAGAAGTAATTTTCAAACACATTCATGCCCAGATTTATAACAAAGGGTGTTTACAATAAGGCTAGCTGCAGATATTGGCAAGCACATTTCAAGTACTTCAGCAATCACCTATTTTCACAGGGGCTAATTTTCTTTTCATACAACCTAAGATCAGATTTAGGGCTCAGTTGCTCTGTCAGCATCACTGCCATGATGAACCATATATGGCAAGTGGCTATATTTAAAGGAAAAACAGTATAATAACGATCCAGTATCAACAGGTTTATACTTTTTGGCAGATCAAAAGCACAACTACTGCATTTTATGTCTTTTATTTACTTACAATATTTCTGAAGTTTCAAGCATTATGGGATTATATCTATTACATATACGTGACTAATAAGCCATATTGCAAGGGAGCAGTCAACGGACACAAAATTTATATGCAGCCATGAAAGATAATGTACTGCATTTTAAACAACTATGGTGAGACAGCAACTTTTATTAGACCACCTAGTTATGAAAATTTGCTAGCAAGTTTCCAAAAGAAAATGGAAACAATCCAACAACATGCACAGACAGAACAGCTCCAGCCAGATCATTGATAGTGCTGCCAATCTTCTGTTCAAAGATAAGGCAAGGGAAAATGTACCCATTTCACTTTCTCCAAGTGCTATTTTTCTAGAAAAAGAGGTGCCAGAACTCACCATGGACACCTCCCTTGTTCTCTTAGAATGGCAATGACATCCATCTGAGGGGTGCCAGAACCCACCTGAGAGATGCTAGAACTCAGATCCTGCAAGTTCCCCTGAAAAAATGCCCTGCTCTCTCATACACCCCAAACCAACAGTTAGCACTACTGCCAATCGGCTGATCGGACTTGCTTTCTTCTGGATTAAGTAAGGAACTGTACAAACAACACTGGTTTGCTTGTATAGTTCTTGATCCAGATAGTGCTCCCTAGTACCAGCCCTACCATTAGGCAAAGTGAAGTGACTGCTTCAGGTGGCAGATTTTGAGAGAACAGGGACAGCAGAGACCTTCGTGCTTCTCCTAAGCCCCTTGCCACTCCTCATTTGACCCAGGAAGCTGTTTAATCCAAGCCACCCCCATCTGCCCTACACTATGTCATACAATATCAGGTGTGAGGCAGGTAAAAGCTTGCTAAGAGCAGGCTTTACAGACACCTCTGACTAGCTATGCCTTTGTAACACCCGTTTCTTTGCAAGCACCACCAAACAGCTGGTCCATGGAGGTTGCAAAGCACAACAGGGTCTTGCAACTGCCTCTGATCAGCTGGTTGTCAGTGCTTGCAAAACCCTGTGCCTGTGGTTTCCAGTTGCATGGGCAAAGAAAAACGGGGCTACCTGATGGCATCAAGAGATGGGAAGCCCCACCCACCAGTCACAGTCATCCCATGGGGGGGGGCAAGAGGAGATAAGGGTCCTCTTCCCACTGGCCAGATACATTTCTCTGCCCCTGTACTAATGTAAGCACATTCTCTCATTGTTTTTGTTTTAAGAAACGGAAGTCAGAATGCTGTCACTATACAGTTGAGTAGACATTAACCTCCAGGTGCACATCTAGGATCGCTTGCTTTCTGTTGGCCCTGCCTTTACTAGCAGCACTGCACAGAGAAATCAAGCAGGCAAAGCTTTTAAAGACATAGAAACAACTTTTTCCTGCTAAATTTCTGTGTGACAGCCTTTTGTTAGGAACAGAGCCAGCAACATAGTAACCATGTGAATGAGGTTACAAAACCCTGAACTGACCCCAATATTTTCCTTCTGTGACTCAAAAATAGTCAATTTCTGCCAAGTTATTTCTTTATTTTTCAGCAATGACTGTAAACTGAGCTGCGTGTTTATAGTTTGTGACTGATACAAGCCAGCTCCACAAATCACGGTCTGAAGTAGCATTTCCCCACTTGGTCACTTGGGGGCTATTATTACTTAGTGGGGACAACCTGGTAGCACATCTTGCTGGCTCTTGCCTTGTGCTTGTAACATAATATTTTCCATGTGATGTGGAAGATCCAGGCTTAAAGTATAGTGCAATCGTAGTCCATTCAGTCATTTATTCTAACCACTACACACACACACACACACACACTGAATGAGAGAGAAACAAAAAAGTGTATTAATTCTGCCCATTAGAAATTTAATGTATGAACCGTTACAAAATGTTATTCTATTGGGAGGCAATGTAGATTAAAGCTGTTGGCATAGCTCATGAGTAGGGGTGACAACTGCTACACCATTCAGAGGCAGTGTACCACCTTGCTTTCTGCTCCCTTTACAATGTCTAATACAGCAGCAATTTTTTAAATACCCCAGGGTAGATTAGCATAATAGTGAAGTGCTCACTGAGAATAGGAGCAGTTTTTTTAACTGAATAATGTTCCACTCTGAATATATGCTATAATTCTCCATTTTCACATGTACTGCAGTGCACCTTTATTACAAAGTTATAATCAAAGCCAAGGTAAGAACATTTAATAGCAACATAAATATCATTTATATAAGATGCTTCCCAGGGATGCCAGTATGCTGATATTAATATCTGCTTTTTCATAATCTTCTGTATTATAGCAATACCTGGTAGAGGTTAATCATAGATTACAAAATATTTTATGCACCAAGGTGAGTTGTTGTTTTTATATCACCGGAGGTACTGCTGCCCCTGCAAATAAAGATATTTGCATTCTGTGACATGGCATGTGTGGAAAATATCAGCTACAAGTTTGGAAAAACAGGTGTAAGATTGGCAATCTGATGTCAACAGTGGGTTGATTTCAACACTATGGGGCAACCTCATATTGTTGAGACATTTTTGTAGTAAACTATGAATAAATGCAATAAATAGTAATACATGTTGATAATCTACATTAATGCTTTTCTGCAGTACTGCTGTTCATGGTTTACTTGTTAGGCATATAATACCTGCCGGTAATAACACCAATACTTCTTCCCCTTTATTACCGCATTTTGCATTCTATGTTTATGACAACTTTTTTTTACTGAATTGCATTTTTCTTTTCCTGTGTATTCATGTAAACCAAGCTTCTGCTATTATTACTATTTTCATATTGTTGGCTTCCGTCTAACTCTAGTGCTGTGCCAATCAGCAATGTGCAAGGCTCTTCATGATGTGGGTGTCCATGGAGGAGGAGAGCTAGCTGTAGAGGGCTACCTCTTCTCTCAGTCAGAGTCTGTGCTCACACTGCGACCCTCGGCACCCAGTCCTTTCTGGAATGGCTTTCTTCTTCTGAGCCACCTCCTGCCTCTATCACCTCCCAGCTTGACCCTTCCACAGACCAGTCCTGAGTGTCCTACTACCACTGTCCCGCATCTAAGTCTTCTTCCTCTGTGTCATCCCTTGGGGGTTCTTGGGCTGGCATCTCTCACCACTCTTCATCATCCAGCCAGTCCCTAACAGCTACAACTTTTGCCATTAAATTATAAGCATGTTTCTATTTTAATCATGTTTCTATGACTGTGGATTATTCCATATTATGCTCACAACAGCTCAGTTAAATTAGGGTTAGAGCTAGTGGTTGTCCTATGATCAGCCAGCTAGCGTCATTGCTGAGTATTATGATTCCATGTGATTTAAACAAAGGCAGGGATTTTAGTTCATTTTTTAAAAGGACATTTGCATGCCACCCAACCACATGAGGTCCACTGGGCAAATTGCAATAAATAACTATTAAAAAACAATCTAAGTACAAAACAAAACCATAAAATAAAAAGGCACATAACTATAACAAAACTCATAGTGCGTCCTAAGCGAAAATACTTTGGTCAAGAGGCTCAAACTACACAAGTTGTTAAACAAGCCACCACCAGAAGCAGACTGGGAGAAAGTGCAGCTAACAAAGCACAGATGTAATATGATCAACCCACTTAAAAATCTTTTATACATATTCTGGACCAGCTGCAGTATCTGGACCATTTTTAAAGTCAGCCCCACGTATAAGATACTACAAAAGTATAAACAGGATGCTGTTAACTTCCTGTACTTAGCAGGGGGTTGCAGTAGATGACATCCAAGGTCTCTTCCATCTGTAAAATTCTAAGATTATGTGAAGCATCAAGAGCGCCACAGGGACCCATAACACAATATGAAGATCAGAAATGGCAGTTGTGGGAAGCAACAGTGTCAGATGGAAGCATCATGGAAAAAACGTGAACACCACACTCCTGAACTTGCACTCGTTCTCACCTGTGCTACCTTAAGGTATACTACTCACTGTGAAATTCTTCTGTCTTTTTTTTCAAAACCGAGCTACTCCTAAATTATCTCTTGCCATTGTGCATTGTGATTCAAGCGGCCAAATACTGTAGTATTTAAAATGTAAAGCAGCACTGTGAGTATAAGGATCAACTCGTCAAATAAATTTGAGTAATACTAACAATTCCCATGCCTCTGCATCAGTGTGATAGATTAACAGCATAATGTAGAGTATCTCATCATAAAAATAAAAGATGAGAATCATTTATCTTCAGTACAGTTTGTAGACAAATAATAGGAATATATGAGAAAGGCACTCAGTGTATTTAAGTCCTTGGCATAACACAGAATTAGGAGGGGAAACACTAATGGGAGAATGAGACAATTTCTAGACATTATTTCCAACAAGTTATTTACTGGAGACAAAATGTCATATTTCTCAAGTTCTGTGGCTAATTCAGAACCCTGACTCTGTTTAATTATGATATTGGATGCTTTTTGCCTGACATTTGTTCAGAAAGGCCTTACATATATATTTGTTCTACCTTTTCTTTCAGCACCTTTTTAATATTAATGAGGTTTATTTAGCTGCTGGAAGCCCAACCCAGTCCTCTCACTTTCGTTTCGGTGGATCAAGCAGACAGTTGTGCTGAATTAACTGGAACTGTATTGTTCCCTTTAGAAAACCCTCTCTTCCCTTGAAAGGGCAATTTGCTAATGCTAATTATGCTAGTATCATGCTAGCGTTGTACAAAGGAGATGAGATGTACAATGAAGCATAGGATAACATTTTCTTCAGCCCGTCTTAACTTGCACTCTTCTCTCCCGGAGAAGCCACATTGAGGTTTTCCAAGCAGTTGAACCATGCAATAAGTTCTCCAGAGAGCTGACACCAGTGTGGTGATTATGTCACTTTGAACAACTTGAGGCTCATCATCTGATCTTGTACTCCACTGTTACTCAAAGCTAAGCGTAGGATCTTGATGACTCTCAAGTGGATAAAAGCAAAATTAATTTGCATATTACTAAGACAATTGCAATAATATATTGTACAGTGGTACCTCGGCTTACATACGCTTCAGGTTACAGACTCCGCTAACCCAGAAATAGTACCTTGGGTTAAGAACTTTGCTTCAAGATGAGAACAGAAAACGTGCACCGGTGGCGCAGTGGCAGCAGGAGGCCCCATTAGCTAAAGTGGTGCTTCAGGTTAAGAACAGTTTCAGGTTAAGAACAGACCTCTGGAACGAATTAAGTACAGTGGTACCTCGGGTTAAGTACTTAATTCGTTCTGGAGGTCCATTCTTAATCTGAAACTGTATTTCAGATACTTACAAATCCACTAGCAGAAGATTTGGGCTCAATTACAGCCTAAACACACAACCACCACAGTACGTTTCTGCCTCCAGAAAATACCCAGTAATGTAGCTACAGGTGTTACACAAGTACCACTGATGCATACTGCACTGAATGGTTTTTTGCGCATCTCCACAAAAGTCAAACTATAACCAGCTGAAACGTATGCTCAGCATTCACTAATATAATGACACAGGCCTCGTCAGTGTGCTGCCATGACTGGAACTCAAACACACAACATCAGGTACATACAAAAAAGGTAAACCATCTGCATGAGGACTTCCACTTGTGCAGCAGGACTTCCCCTCTTTCTCCTCTTCCCATGCACTCCTTATTTACCACTGCTCCCCACCCTGGTTTCTACTCCAGAGGGTTGAGGGAGGCAATCCAGAACATATTTGGGGTAAGCTCAGGAAAACAGCAGTCTATGTGACTTCTGCTATGCATGCAGAAGACAATCCAAGCTGAACCCAGTAGCAGCAGGCACATAGACAGTTACAACTGGAAGTTAGCTAAAATATATATAGGAATGGATGCTGGATTGAATTCTGGCACTGGACATGTAGACTGAGTTGGGAGCTTAATACACATTTTTTGTTGTGTGAATGTTTAGTCTGACAATAGCAAAAAGTGAACAAGAGAGAATAAAAATAATTGTTTCTCTCTTACATCCATATATTAATCTTTTTTAAAAAAGAGAGATAGAGGGGGAGAATTTGTATGCAATTTTCCTCAGCTCAAGAAAAGCCCTTTTGAAGTTACTATTAATCTCCACCCTTCTCAAAAAGTAATCAAAGTATTTTATAAGAAGCTGAAATGGAACAGAAAAATCAGGTTAATCCAAAGGTGTCATAATTTTTCACTCATTGTTATGTTCTTAATTGACAACAAGACAGATGAGAAATGTTTAATGTTTTCTTTCGTGAGTGTGTCCAGTGTGTATGTGTGTGCAGATAAATAAATAGATATGGATTATATCCTACTATATATAGATAAAGCAGGGAAGCAGGGAAGAAGCATGTGGACATGCTGAAATCATAAATTGAAAAGGAGCATGGTAGGAATGGATCTTTACTAGTGTAAAAAAGATCCTAGTATTGTAGAAAAATACAGGATGATCAAAATGTCTCTTTAACTATATTTTTGTTAAGGAGTAGGGTGAAAAAATCATAGTCCCAGGGAATGGTATAAAGACACCACCTTTCTAAAGCTAAGCAGATCTGGATCTAATCAGTGCCCGGATGGGAGACCTCCAGAGAACCAGATGCATGACACTTGGCTAGAAATAAGAAAATAAACAAATAGGTTGGTGGGCACATGAAACAGGGCCTTCTTTATAGTAGCCCCCGTCCCCCCTATTCTGGTAGTCAATTCTGAGTGTGGACTTAAATTAAAAAGTTGGTGTTTGATAATAGGTTTAGCTGTGCTGTTTTGTGTTTTGCTGGTTTTTATATTTCCACTGTAAAATATTTATCATTTTTTTGTAATTTTAAATGCTTTATGTACTTTTAAATACTTCATTGTTTTTCTTTTTATTGTAAACTGCTTTCAGAGACAATCTTCCCTGAAAATCAGTGCAGAAGCCTAATTAAGAAATAAAATGCAATGCTTAGAATAGACTAGACTAGACTAGACTACACTAGACTAGACTAGAACAGAATAGAATACACCCTCTGCCCTGCCCCCCAAAAAACAGCTCTGGATGAATTGCATTGGATGAGCACTGCCTAAGCGTGCTCATTCAATCTTCTGCAGATGCCTTCATGGCAAAAGGAGAGGAGGAAATAACTAGGCTTCAAGACTGGACTTTTTGGTATGTTGCCTCCACCTGCAACTTTCCCTCCCTGCTCCTTCCCCCACTGCTAGCATGATTGTCTGGTGGCAAAGTGAGGCTGATACATTCTTCTTCAATGCAACCACAGGATTTGGAGGTGAGGTGAAGAAAAGTTGAATTAAGAGACAGCACACACCTCAGAAAACACCACTTAGTTGACACAAGTCTCTGAAACCAAATTTCTCTCCTCACCACCAATGGGCACCTGGGGATCAAGGGAGAACTCAAATGGAAATGTATGGGGAAAAGTGATTTCCCCCATGCCATTCTCCCCATTTCAGCAATAAAGAATTTATCAAGGTGAGGACAGAGCTCAAGAAAGTAGTCCTCTCATCCCCTTTCCCAGCAATTCATCTTCCCGTTCACTCACAGTTTTGTGGTAATCCACCCTTTTATCATTCCTACTTACAACCTCTTTTCCAATAAAAAAAAATTCATCAAGTGATACAGGAGTCTGTTTTGAGTAAGGATTACAATGGTGTAATTGTAAAATAATAAAATAAAATAATAATAGTGGCTTACATGAAAATGTGCTCTGTCTGCATCTACCACATTTACTGACACTTTTTGATATTAAATGTGTTATGCTGCTTACTTGCTGTTCTATATCGTATTGGCCCGAATATAAGCTGCACTTTCGCCCAAATTCCGACCATGAAAAGTTAAAGTGTGGCTTAAATTCTCAACCTTACAAAAATTGGCTTTTACGATATCACTATAGGATTTTCTTCTACATTTGCCATTTACAGGTTTGAGTGCCTGCAGAATTTTAAGGGAGCGGCTTCTATTCGGGTACAGTGGTACCTCGGGTTAAGAACTTAATTCGTTCCAGAGGTCCGTTCTTAACCTGAAACTGTTCTTAACCTGAGGTACCACTTTAGCTAATGGGACCTCCTGCTGCTGCCGTGCCACCAGAGCACGATTTCTGTTCTCATCCTGAAGCAAAGTTCTTAACCTGAGGTACTATTTCTGGGTTAGTGGAGTCTGTAACCTGAAATGTCTGTAACCTGAAGCGTCTGTAACCAGAAGTACCACTGTATTGTCTCCCCCCCCCCCTTGAATTTTAACGGTGTGGCTTATTTGCGGGTGTGGCTTATATCTGGGGCAATAGGGCATTTTTTTAATGCTGTCATTAAAAATCAAGGCCAAATGCACTTTTGCATAATATACAATTTTAGCATCTGACTTGTTAGTGTCTCAGTGATAATCGTTCCTTCCAACAGTGCACTGGGGTGATCAAATCGCTCAGTCGGTACAGCCTGAGATTCTTAATTGCAGTGTCATGGATTCGCGCCCCATGTTGGGCAAAAGATTCCTGCATTGCAGTGGGTTGGATGTGATGGTCCCTTCCAACTCTACGATTCCATGAAATGCCTATTTGTTTGGAAGCAAAACAGGGCCACCCATGTACTCAAAGGATTCCCTATGTTTCCAGAAGCATATAGGTTTATAAATTACATTGGTAGAGATGTGTAAAATTGTAGGGAGATCTTTTTCTAACTAGGGGCATCCAATGAGGTTGACTGCTGGGAGATTCAGGACAAAAAGAAAGTTATTCTTCTCCCAATGCATAGCTAAACTAGTCCACAAGATGTTGAGATCATTGGCAATTTGGATGACTTCAATTCATCAATAGAGGATAAGGCTACCAATAGCTATTTGTCATCAATACAGCCTCTGAATACCAATTCCTGGAGCTCATGGGGGAAAGATAACTATTCCACTCATGACATACTTGTGCACTTCCTAAGGCAGTTGGTTGGCCACTCCAGGAGCCTAATGCTGGATTAGATGAGCTTTGGGGCTGATCCAGCAGCACTCTTTTTATGCACTGCTATACAATTACCTTTGCAACTTTCCTGCAATCATTTCCTACCTTTAGTCCAAGAGGACTGTTCTGGTGATAAGCAAAAGAAAGATGGTGGAGAAATACGCACACATCCATGGTTCATTACAGACATTTTATCCATCCTGGAGCCTTACCAAAACTCCCACCCAGGTTTATCACAGCAAAGGCTGATGAAATTTCTTCAAGAAACCCACCAGCAGAGCCAAGACATTCATCCTGAGATCCAATCACGCCATTCATTCAAAACCCTTTTAATCCTTGCAAGTTAGGAACTGAATTTACGACTAATAAACTTCTGCAACAATTAGATATAATTGGAATCTTAGCTTTGGTGTGAATGCAACTAAGTAAATGTAAATTAGCTTTATATGGGGCACAAGGAAAATTAAAGAAAGCCTCTCTTAATTGCATCTCTCATTTTGGAACAATGCCGCCTGTGTAATGTGATTTGGACAGGCTTCTTATGTAAATAATCCATTTTTTAAAAATCCCCTTACCCCCAATTTCATCCATTTTACTGTTCTGAGTTTTACTGGCTTCCACTTAAGAGCAGGTGCAAGCAGGACTTGTGTCTTGGACTGTATCAGAGAGGACAGCAAATAAGGTATTGGAGTGTGATGAGCTGCCTTGAAGGATTTAACAAAGGGATGGAGAAATCTGCAACCCTCCAGATGTTGGACTACAACTCCCAGTACCCTTGGTGGCCATACTGACTGGGGCTGATGGGAGTTCAACAACAAATGTGTAAATTTCTTGTTGTGTAAACAGCAGTTGAGAAGAAAGCTGAGCAGACCTGACCACAGCCCTGACAAAAATCCGCTCCCTGAAGCTGCTGTTTAGCTCCTTTCCCCAGCACTGGGATTATTATTATTAATAATAATTGAATTTCTATCCTGACCTACACCCACAGGTCTCAGGGCTGTTAACAGGATAAAAATAATACACACACTATATAGATACACACACACACACAGAGAGAGAGAGAGAGAGAGAGATGGTAGGAATTCTTGAATGCTGTTGTGAACCACTTGCTATTATGTATTTTGTATTCAGATAAAGGGTGGTATACAAATTTAAGAAATAAATAAAAATCAACAGAATACTATTAAAACCCTTATTGTGATATATTTCAGCTGTTTTTAGAAAAGATAAAATAAATGGTATCTAGTGGGAGTGGTGGGAAAGGAGGGCTGACAAGAAGAAAATTCTTGAGGCTCTATTAACTTCTATGAAAATAAATGAGTCCATTATCTAAGTGATCTGCTTGATAAAAGAAAGCTTTGCTTGAGTCTATAATGCTGGGAAAGAAGTAGGGACAAACAACATCAACATCAACTATGATTACAGAATGAGGAAAAGCATAGAATTCACTGACTTTCTTCAGGAATGTAAAGCTGGCAACAAACTAATAGGTAGCAAAAGTCTTTAAAAGAGCACAGGCTAGAACAAGGTCAGTTTGATTGTTTATAATCAGAAACAAAAATCCATTTTGTTTTTAATATGTTTATGTCATCCTTACATCTATCCTTTCTGCACGTTGTACACTGAAGTTCTAACCTTTAAGCAAAGGGAAGAAAGCAAGAAGCTAATATTTTAAAGAAAGCTAAGGACACACAGTGGGCAAAATGTCAGGACTAATCAGAAAAAAGGTGAATATGGACAAGTCCTAAAGCAAACTCAGTGTGTCACCTTTAAATTATTAATACCTTGCCAAAATCTCCAGGTCAATTTCATACATGATTCAGAGATGGGATTTTCCCCACAGAGCAATTTAAAGTCTGTATTTACATGCCTGCCAACAGAGATAGTACCACGCCTCTGGAGACAGGCTGAATGCAATGTATAGGGGAAACAGTACTATATCAATGTTTGGTTTTTCTATTGCTCACAATTTAGACAAAGCTTCCTAGATTTAGTTACTGTAGAATCTGTATAATTAACAATTGATTGGGTTGCAAGGCAATTTGTTAATATCATATTCATTAGCTTATATTTGAATTGTTTCCTCCAGAACTTGAACCACTAAGCTTTCATTAACCGCAGTTGCGTTCATTGACACTTCTGTCGGAGTGGATTAACTATCAAACAAATGCATTGCTTGAGGGTTTTATTTTAAAAAGGCCTCCGCTCACCAGTACTCAAGAGTACTCTTAAATTTTCAAATACAGCTAAAGAACAATCCATGAAAGAAGTACACAGAAGTGAGTATGTCCTGCCTGATTGTTCTTCCACCAGACAATATAGCATCTACAGTGGTACCTCCGGTTACATACACTTCAGGTTACAGACACTTCAGGTTACAGACTCTGCTAACCCAGAAATAGTACCTTGGGTTAAGAACTTTGCTTCAGGATGAGAACAGAAATCGTGCTCTGGCAGCGCGGCGGCAGCAGGAGGCCCCATTAGCTAAAGTGGTGCTTCAGGTTAAGAACAGTTTCAGGTTAAGAACAGACCTCCAGAATGAATTAAGTACTTAACCCAAGTTACCACTGTATATGAACATTATTAAGTGCCAAGATCCTCTTGTAAGACCTGCTACATATGGTGCTATTAACTATTATCGTTATTAAATAATAATAATAATAATAATAATAATAATAAAAACTGCATTTTACTTTTCTATACTCATGCACACAAAGCAGCTCACAACATAAAAATAGAAATGTTATTATTTGTTTCATTCATATGTTGTTGTTTTTTTAAAAGACCCTTTTGTTCAGTCTCGTCAAAAGAGAGAGAGAGAGAGAGAGAGATACCACCCTTCATCCATAGATGTCAGGCTGGGTCACAATAGAAGAATACAATATAAAAACATAAACTACGTAATAATCACAAGAACAAAAAAACACAAACCAATAACCCCCCCACAAAAAAATTTAAAAGATGTATAGCATAGTAATCAGTCAAAGACATTCCACAATTTGGGAGCCACTGCAGACAAAGCCCTTCTCATGTTGCCACCCTCTGATCTCTCATGAGGAAGAGTTTTGCCATAACGTTTCCACATGGGCTTGTGCTAGGCAGAAGGGTAAGACAGGAGGTCATTTCTACTCCCTGCTATTTTTCTGAACTAGTATATTTTCCTAGGATGCCTGCCCATGCCATACCCACTTTAAAAACATACATGTCTGTGGTCCATTTGTACAGATTGAGAATAAATTCTCTTCCGTACATACAAAAAGAAGGAAGTTTATTTACTAAGGATGAAAACCAGACATCTCTGCACATATGAGGATCTGTGCATGAACTAAATAAAAAGGTAAAGGTACCCCTGCCCGTTTGGGCCAGTCTTGCCAGACTCTAGGGTTGTGCGCTCATCTCACTCTATAGGCCGGGAGCCAGCGCTGTCCGGAGACACTTCCGGGTCACGTGGCCAGCGTGACAAAGCTGCATCTGGCGAGCCAGCGCAGCACACGGAACGCCGTTTACCTTCCCACTGGTAAGCGGTCCCTATTTATCTACTTGCACCCGAAGGTGCTTTCGAACTGCTAGGTTGGCAGGCACTGGGACCGAACGACGGGAGCGCACCCCGCCGCGGGGATTCGAACTGCCGACCTTTCGATCGGCAAGTCCTAGGCGCTGAGGCTTTAACCCACAGCGCCACCCGTGTCCTGCATGAACTAAATAAATAACCACTATGAAGTGGCTGAAATAAGTGTGCCAAGAATTCTTAAGAACAATAATTGCAGAGAGTGATTGTAACTTTGTACTCACATAAAACAGCATAAAGCTCATCTCTTGTAGTCACTTCTCATATTTCTTATTAAAATCCCTCCCCCCACAGCCCCCATCCACGAAGCATGCAGGATGTTTCCCAAATGTTGTTAATCCCATACAATGTAACTGTGGATGATCTCATTAATGACTAATCTTTCTGAATAAAGTTAATCTCTTTAAGTCAATGATATCTTGCTTCACAGGTTAATTATGTGTTACGAAAAGTCCTTCTTTTTAACCATTTTAAATAGGGCACCTTTCAGTTTCTCTAGATGCCTTCTTGTGTTTATCTTATGGTGTGTGTTTTTTAAAAAAATGACTGCCCCAATTCATCTTTCTGTACATTATTTTGTATGTTACAATGTTGTCCTTTATAACCAGGCTTCCGACTGTTCTCACTGTCCATTTATGCAACCTGAGAATTACACAACCACAAAAATGAAAGGACAGTTTAGCCTGCAGTTCATCATGTCACACAGAATCAGTGGGAACTTCCAAGGTGAACTGTGTTAAAGATGCTTGCAGGCCATTTGGTTACATGTGTTCAGATAGCTTGTGATAAAAGGCAGAAAAGCAAAAGCAATCCCCCAAGATCATGACTTTTGTTTTCCCTCAAGTTTACAACTAGACATGGGGAGAAGGGTATCCTTCATGATTTCAACCAAGGTCTTCTCAGCCGTACACAATAGAACAACAACAACAACAACAACAACAAAACAACAACAACAACAACAACAACAACAATAATATCAGGGCACCTAACCCTTATCACACCAATGGCCACATTGACTGCTGGCTAATCTTCCAAATAATGCCAGTGATGTGCATTTTAAAGTGAAAACTGACATAGCCAGTTTATGGAAAGACACACAGGAAGACATAATAGTGTCCCCTCTTTCCTCTGCCAATCCATGCCAATCAGTAGAGGTGTGGAAGGAGGAGTGAAGATCAACTTCTGTAGAGCAGAGAGAGATATTTTCCTTCCTATTACACACTGGCCTGGATGGAAAGGTTCCTGGATGGGGAGAAAGATATCCCTGTCCAGTGCTTTCCTTTCAAAAATGTTTCTCCTTCCCTTTGAAAGCCACCACTCATGGAGCTCAGGCGACAGAAGGAGCAGCACAAATTTTACCGGGGGCTTGTGAGACATTAAAAGCATTTTGTTGGGCCTGATCAACATACTCTTCCACACCCTGGAAAAAGGCAATAGTTCCTGACTTGCAGCAGCTTTTCTTTCTCTTCCCATACTTCACAAAGCGTATTTTCTTTCTTCTAACAATCCAATTCATAAAAGTTTGTTCTTTCATTGCTACTGCTACTGATTAAAGTATTCTTGAATAATCATAATCATCAAACCCATTGGACCTGAATAGAAACACTTGCTGCAAGTGGTTGTGAGGCTGAGAGATTATTTATCTTTACTGTACAGAATATGAAGATCTTATTGCATAAATGAAATTTGATATTTCTGTTGCAAAGACAGCTTACTAACTTATTGATAAGATTTATTATGCATTTTCAAAATTATTCTTAAATATATTTACCTTAATTAACTTAACATGCTTGCTGTTATATACAGTTTCTATAGTAAAGTTTCTACCACACTGAATGATTCCCCCCCCCCCGCCCAGTAAAATATGGTGTGGGAGCACACACTTCATTGGAAAGGCATGCAAGCAAATGCTTTTGAAGCAGCCTAAACTCTCAGCCTGCTTCTAGAAATCTGCAAGGCTGTTTCATATTCCCGTGCTAACTTTTTCCATATCAAAGTGAAAGTGGAGAGAGTCTCTGGGAAAACAGTCCCCCATCCCATTTTAGCAAATGGTACTATGTCAATTTTTTTCTGAGTGGTTCAGTCTCTTCCTTATTATTATTTCAAAGCTATGTAATGAATAAGGAGCTCTCTGTATGACTTCTACATCCTACCAAAACTGTTTATATGCATAAGGGCTTCAATTACATGTCAAAATATGCTGTCACTTTTTGTACCAAATCTCAGGCACTACTGCAGGAACTGTATAACTACTCCTTTGATTTCATGCATAATTTATGCTGATTTTCTTTTCTTGCAAGCTTTTCACACTACATTAACAAAAAGCTGACGGCTTTAAATCATAAGACTTTTTAAAAAAAAAATTACTTGTGTTGCAAGAAAAGGAACAGAGACACATTTTTAGGTATCATTTAACAATACTAATGAAACATTGTTTTGTTCCATGCTAGTAAAAATAAATAAAATAAAAATATCCATTGCTGTGAATCCAAACTACTACAAAAATAGCACAGCATATTCCAACCACCAGAGCCAGCTCCTAGGAACATAAGATGAGCCCTACTGGATCCCACAAAGACCCATCTAGCCCAGCATCCCATTCTCACTGTGGCCACTAGATGCCCACAGGAAGTTTGCAACTGGTAATGGATACTCATCCAATGTCTATTGTTGTAGCTTTTGAATATAAAGCTTCATGGTCATCAGCTCATGTTCAGCCAAAGGCCATTTGAATCCTCCCCTCTCAGTACTATTATCTGTTCGTGGATATTATACCTGGCTGCAGAAGAGTGAGGCCCACTTCATCAGACTGAGGAGTTCAGTTGCAATAGCAGCCATTCCACCTCACCATTAATCCTTAATGTAATGTTTCTGAATTTGCTGGGTTTTCCTGTTCCCACCCCATCCTTTCATTCTTTTGAATTATGCTGAATCATGGGACACAAACCAGAACAAACCATAGACCAACCAAAGGCAGACATACTGTATTTTTCCATGTATAAGACTAGGTTTTATCCCTTAAAAATAAAGTCAAAAATTAGGGGGCGTCTTATACATGAATACATCTCCCCCCATTTTCTTATATCTGAGTCCCCCAAAATAGGTGGCGTCTTATACATTCTTATACATGGGGGCGTCTTATAGTCGGAAAAATACGTTCGTTGGCATGCAAGT
The DNA here is from genome assembly GCF_027172205.1 of Podarcis raffonei. Classification (NCBI taxonomy): domain Eukaryota; kingdom Metazoa; phylum Chordata; class Lepidosauria; order Squamata; family Lacertidae; genus Podarcis; species Podarcis raffonei. The sequence continues at coordinate 36,040,735 of NC_070606.1, forward strand.
GTGGGAATTCGCAATACTCATCAGCTGGGAATCAGATAGAGGGGCACAACAAACAGTGATCCCATCTTTCACCAGATGATTGCTGCTGGCAGTTATGCTTCCCATAGCCTGACTAACAGCTGTTTGGTAAGGAGGGAAGAGTGACTATGATGGGCAGGAAGGTGCATGGGGAAAGTTATTCATGCACACCTTCCTACCAATGTAAATTATACTCCCTGTTTAGCAGACTAATAGGGCACTGGGAAATCCTGGGTGGGTTGTGGGTTGTCCACCTATGTTGTAAATGATCATGTAACTGTCATTTCAGTATTTGCAAAGACTTTCCCTGAGCTAAATACCTTCACTTCCAATCAGTGCTGCAGAATGGAGGGTACAGTGGTACCTCGGGTTAAGTACTTAATTAAGCACCACTTTAGCTAATGGGGCCTCCAGCTGCCGCCAAGCCGCCGGAGCACGATTTCTGTTCTTATCTGAAGCAAAGTTCTTAACCCAAGGTGCTATTTCCGGGTTAGCGGAGTCTGTAACCTTAAGTGTCTGTAACCTGAAGCTTATGTAACCCGAGGTACCACTGTACATCTGAAATTCCAAATTATTTCTATGTCAGTTTGTGTCATATGATCTGTGCCATATCATCTGTGTTGATATGCAGCAGCAACACATTGCTATTTTATGAAACACTCTGCTTCGTCTCTGGTGTCCTATCTACTAAACAAAATTTGAGCTGAACTATGTGCAGATTATGCACATAGATTATGCACGCAGTTTCTGCAATGCGGACAGAGAAAACAATCCTATCAACATCAGCATTAAGTTTGTTGCTATTAATTACAAGATTCCATTTCCCTGTTCCGAAGTAAATTTGGGAGCCAGGCTCCTCCCTCTATCAGCAGTCACTTGGCAGTAGCCATCACATCAGGCTACAGAAGAGGAAAGAGAAAGGATACTCTGTTGGAGCCCCTAAAAAACAAGCAACTTTTGCTTCCTATTCTCTGAACGTTTTCACCCAAGCTGCTCATTAGAAGAATTTGCAACTAAGAATGTGCACAGGAGTTTCCTTACATTCCTTCTCAACCCATTTTCCTTTTTGTGTCATGCCTTTTTAGATTAGAAGCCCAATGTCAAGGGCTGCCTCCTTTTTGTGATCTGTAAAGCACCTTGAGGACTTTTTCTGACTGAAGAGCAGGATTAATAAATATTTAAATAAAGTAAATAAACAAAATCCATTATCTACCCTTGCTGACCCTGATCCTACTTCAGTGAGTGAAAATTATTTGTGAGGAAGGTGATTACGAACTGAAAGACAACCAGAGAAGATGTTGAGCCCTGCCGGTCCTTTCCCTGCTCCACTTCACAGTCTGCCCAGACTAGTTTTTTGGGGTCTTTTATTTTTAAAAAGGTCACATAGCTCAACATAATATGGAATTTCAACTAGTCTATCCTCATTTATTTGTTCTAGCATTTTGTGAAGTAATGCAAACACCTCTAGTTTATGTATTTTCAATATAGGGATCTGATTTGCTTTAAATCAAAATTTGATCTCTTCCTATGAGCATCCAGCTCTAAAATAAAATATTATTAATTACTTGCCCTCATATTTCATGAAACTGCAGTTCTTGTGAAATAATATTATAAAACTGTAAATTTATTTATATTGGCATTCATTAAAAAGCTTATAGTAGGGCTATCATTTAAGTGATCAATTATATTGTTGTGGTGGAATCATGATGATTCAGTTGTTAAATATGGCACACTAATGTAGACACCTTTGGAAGAAGCGCAATAGGATAAAGATTTCTACTTCCAAAATGTGAAATAACACATTGATCCTCATTAGGAAGAAGCAACACCCACACATCTGATAGCTGTTAACCTAGTGCAGCCTTGGCGGTATTAAAATGCCGCACCATCTCTTCATAATGACCTTTGTGAATAGTTTAATTAAAAATAATGACTGAAGAAAGCTGAACATGTTTAGCAAAAGGAGGCACACAAAGAAAGCAGAACAGTGAACTACTGCTTTGCATTAAGATAACAAAATGAAGTATAACTGAGCTCTAAGCTTCAGCTGTTTATTCTTTATCTAAACTAAGCAAAGATACTGGCTCAGGTGGGGAAAGTGTGGCCTTCAAGCTGTTATTGGACTACATCTCCCAGCACTCCCTGACCATTGGCTATGCTTGCTGGGAATAATGGGAGCTGGAACCCAACAACAGCTGGAAGGCCACAAGAAAACCAACCAAAAATTATTGCCTTGTGGCATCAATGGCAGGAAGCGTGGTTTTGAATATCACACAGAAATTTATTTCATGGACTTTACAGTAAACATAACTACATTTCTTTGAAACACTGTTGGAACACTGTAACAATGTTTTGGGCCAAGTATAATTGGAAAAAGGATAATTGGCTTTGGCCCTGGCGACTGTACTATACGTGTCCAGCCCAATTTTGCTTTGTTTGCTCCTCAACTTTAAAAGTCTCCTTTCTTTCACTTCTCCCTTTTCTGTGTCAGCTTCAGCATTCTAGCAGAATTTAGGAGTTGTGAGAGGTCATGGAGAATTAGCCTGATGCTTTCAAGCAGTCTCCAGAGAACATTTACTCACACCACACACACAAATCTTCCAACACTTTATTCGCTCTAGGACATGGTTGCTAAGTTACCTCCAGGTATTGCTCAGGTTCATGGGGTGTGACAGCCTCAGCTGATGCCTTAAAGCAGGTGCACAGAAATGAAAACCAACCATCCCACAACTGCAAAGTCTTCGCTATCCTGAACTTTCAACTTCGTAGAAATAAATCTAATTTCTTGCAATGGGAACTAAATGGCGATGTCACTGAAGTGAAGGTATGTACCCTGGTCCACCCATGATGTGCACTTAGGCGGGTAGTGACCCTATGGGAACCCTGACTATCGTTGCCATCAGTGGCAGAGAAGCAGAGAGATTTCACTGGAAGCTGGGTATACATAGGACAGTACATGACCTTGAGCTCCATGGGGGATACATGGGATAGAAATGTAATACAAGCATCACCCTCCCCACCCCCTTAGGTGCATCCAAGTCTCTGCAAAATTAATAAATAAATAGGCTGGCTTTCCCTCCTGCTTGGAAGTCGCTCAGAGCTGCTGACCAAGCAAGGGAAGGGCTACAGCACTTTCAAAACTGCCAAGTCTTAAAGTAGCCGGAGCCCTCCTGGCGCACAGAGGGAGAGGTGCCTCAGCTTGCCTTCTGACCACCTGCTTGTTCACTCGCCTGCCTTCTGGCCAGGGCAGCACATTCACCCTCCTGAGACTGTCCACCTGCCTCTGCCTGGCGCCCCATCTGGGCGGCACTCCATGCCCGTCTGTGGCATGTTGCAGCCAGTGTGCTTTGGGGTGGAGCCTGCACACATGCAGAGCACCCCGATCCCCCGCTTGGGAATGAGGCACCAACTCTCTCTCTCTCCCTGACTTTGCTCATGCTTGGGCTTGGGGGGGAAGTGGAGGGGGGGCAGAAGGTCAACCTGCCTAGCCCAACCTCATCCCCCTGACACTTGCCTGGTCCACCTCACTCCCCCTGCCCTCCACCACTGCCTCTCCGCACACTGGGAGAGTTGCCAGTTTCCAAGTCTTCTTACTCTGGAGTCATGTTGTGCACCCTCTCTATCTCTCTCCTCCTCACATTCCCTCCTTATAAAGTGGGGTGCTCCCCACTTTATGTGATTGCACTTATCATGCAGGGGCCTGGAATGTAAGCCCTGCGTAAGTGGGGGGAAGCCTGCAATGATAACAATAAGCGAAGTACAAATGGAGCATGTGCTATCTCATTTCATGCACAAACAGCACAACCCTTATAGAAGCATGGTTGCTGTTATTGATGGCTGCTCTGACACTGCTCTGTTAGTGCATCCAATGACCATGACTAGGTTATGCATGGCTATTTCATACCATTCCAGTGACAGTCATCCTTATTAGGGAGAAAGTGCAGGTTTGCATAACCTTTCAGACTTTTCTCTCTTTTTTCCAGTCCTGGTTTTTAAAAGACTTAGCACATGCTAGGCATCATAAAAATACTAATGTGTATCATAATCACCAATGAGAAGTGGGAGGTCAGAAGACGATTGGGGGAAAAATCGTTGACAGGTTGAGGGGAAATTGTTTGCCGGAATTCATGCTAATAAATGCCATGCTTCTTCACTGAGTGCTCTTATGGGGAATGTATAACCACAACAAACACATCCTGTTTATGATATTGTTTTTTTGCATGGTGTTATACAACTAATCTCTCATGCAGAAACATGACCAAAAGTGTAATAACAAAACACTGCTAAAAATCAAGTGGGTTTAGGAAAATTCAGACAAGCTAATAACACAATCATCAAAACCAAAATTATGTCTTGAAATTGCAAACACTCATGGGCATAGACAATAACAATAAAGAAAAATATTGGTAGTTATGCAATATAAGTAATACAATGTAATACCTCTATGTAACTAATTTCCCTTTTAAACATAATGGGTGGAATTCACCTAATGAGCTCCATCAGCAAAAGCCCTGCAAAGAACAATCACCCTCTCCTCCCCCACGTTCCCCCTGCCCACATACAGAGGGAGTAGAGGGGGAATAGTTCTGTCTAGTAAGCTGAAATGCTTGCACACAGTGGCGGACCTTCATGCTCCGGCACCGGGGGGGGCGGGCAGAGAGCAGGCGGAGGCGGGGCTGGCGCGTGTCCTGGGGGTGGGGCGCGCCATCTGCGGGGGTGGGGCACCCAGCACGGGCAGGGAAGCAGCCAAGATGGAACCCCACTGAGATTGCGCTGCCAGGGGCAATGTGCTCCCCCTGCCCCCTCTTTCCTCCGCCAGTGCTTGCACACACTGAAAATACATCATAACGCAACAGTGAATTCCACTCAGTGTGTTCTCTTGGATGCATAACCATCCCTTGCACCATTGTTCACAGAAAAGTAAAGTAAATCATTTAGTAAAGCAGTAGAACATGTTACTGCAAGTGAAGAAACAAGGATAACACAAGATTCCTAAGAAGATAAGAAAAGTCTGCTGGATCAGACCAGTGAACCGTCTAGTCCAGAATCCTCACAGAGCTTAATCACTGGCAAATTGTTGCTAGATATTGTTGGGGAGGAGGCCTGCTTGATTGCCCCACTTTGCAGAAGAGAACTAGAGTTGATGCGCTTTTGTTCCCTTTATAATATTCCATAAAACATCCAAGTTCTACCCGTATAATTTTACAGGCAATGTATCTAGTGTACACTTCAGTCTTTACTCTATATACTGGAATTATTGCACTAGAGATGCAATTGTGGACATCATAAACATTTTAGCATGCAGAGCTTAGAATGTCTGTAAGCTGCACCTTTGGGTTTTGTAAACTCCACAGCAGCAATTAGAGTTTACATATGCTGCAAACTGCATACAGATTTCTAAAACTGTTTGAAGAAAATTCATTAGGGGCTGCAGAAAGGAGAACGTTCATCTATGCACCAATTTCTATTGCAGTTGAAAAGCAGATTGGCCCCCTCTGAATAATTGTTTCTTAAAAATAATTTGAGGTCTGATGCTGATATGTGTTGTGCAGGAAAATAAGGAAAGAGGAAGGTATGGGAGGCTGGTCCACTTTGGATCACTGCTAACGGTTGACCCAGGAAGACCCTGGAATTATGGAGCTCAACATTTCATGAAGCTTAAAGAACAAAAATTGTGTTTTCTACCAGATGTAGTGCAGGTAGAAGGGAGACACTTCTGGAAGTATTTCTAAGGTTCCACATAAATGTTGAAACACAAAATATGTCAACTAATTAAATATATGCTCCTCTGTGTGGTAAATGAGTACAGAATAAGCAGTATATTCTGCAGGTAGTCATGAATCAGTAAGCTCTAGTGAAAATGTATATTACCAGTGAAAACAAGCATTTGATCTTGCTACCATCACATCACTCTAGTTGCCATTATCCATTACTTTGTTTAATTTCTTTATAATTTCATTTTCAGTACGCAGATACACCTAGACTGGTTAAGCCAGATAAATTCCAGAAGCCTGGAAGCATTCTCTGCATTATCACATCTGGTGACCATCAACAGACTGGGCTGCACTTCCCAGTAACAGCTAGCTGACGTTGCAGGGACCTTACAACTCTATGGGAGCCAATAGTACTGTGGCACATGAATTCTTACAATCCAGGTTAGCACTAATTCTCAACCTTTTTAAGGTTCTCTATTTATTGCAAGAGCTCTGTAGAAATTGGACCCCATTTATATCTATATATTGACCCAGTCTGCCAAACCATGGCTTAGTGTGAATAGGAAGCTTTGTAGATTTCCAGAGATAAGATAGCAGCTGCTTTACTCCTTCTGCCCTCTTGCCACTACTGCACAACTGTGAGGTAAGCCATGGATTGGCTTAACATTACATCATTCAAAACCAGGCTCCTGGTTTATCTCACTCTAGACCAATCATGGTCCATCTGTATTAATTTACGAAGCCCTGTACCTTAGGAACAGCCAAAACCCTTATATCCCAACTCAGTCATCAATATATGTCATTGGCTAGCTCTGGAGTTGGAAAGCTCATCAGACAACAAGAACCCAAGTCTTTAGTGTCATTGGCCTAGTCTTGTGGAATGCTCTGCCACTAGAGATTCAGCTGGTGCCTTCTGTTTCAGCTTTTAACAACACCTGCTGAAAGCACTTCTGTGCCACCAGTCCTATGGAGAAAATTATGCAATCCTCTTTTCATAATAGCTGATGGCTCTTGACTTTAAGCATTTACATTGTTTTTATTATATGTTGATATTGTTGTAAATTGCTTTGATATTTTTTATGATACAGTGCTACACAAGTATTTTTTAATAAATAAATAATACGAGAATTTCATTTTGAAAAGTACTTCCGTTTCACATAAAATTAAGATGTGCCCATGCCCATGCATTTTAACACATCCAGATGCTGGAAGCAGCTCATTTACAAAATAAAGTAGTTGCTATTTCACCTAGGATGATGCTGCATAATTGTGTCAAGTGATAAGTGTTCCCAAAAGTATAACACGAACTGAGGGCAACACTTGCAGGGGAGAATCACTAGGTGGGAGGAAGAGGTGCATAACCCTCCAGCACCCACTGATTCTTCTCTGCAAAAGTCCCATCCCTGAGACCATTTCCCCCCTAGCTGTGCTTATTTTTAGTCTCAGAGACTGCCAGGATGAGGGAAGGTAATAAAAATGTCCTGGAGACTTTTGTAGTGGGAGGATTAAGCACTCTTAATTGAACCTGAAGTTCTCCTCTGCCAGTGTCACTTAAATACCAATATAATACTAACATTTTGAGAAACGCCATTATTTCCTGGTAATGTATTTTTTTGTTCTCATATATTATGCCAATGGAAATTTTGAAGTTATTGCTTCCTATATGAAACTGCAACATAAAATTTGTTAGTACTGCTTCCCACACAGTATGGAAAAATTGCAATCATAACCACCACACTTACCTGGGAGTAAACCCTATTTAATTTGATAGGACTTAAATCTGAGTAGACATAGTTAGGATTGAGCTACCAAGTTCAGGGACCTCTCTCAGTCACCAATTCATAATGCACAACATTGTTCTAGTCAAGCATGCATTCCCAAAGCTGAAAGAAAAACAAAACTGCTCTTCGACAAAAGGGCTTAGCCTTAAAAGGATAGGAAAACAAACTTACGACAGCAGCTTTTTTAAAAAAGTGATTTAAGAGTAGCATTAAGGTTTTGGAATAAAATTACATTTCAAAGCATAATTTGTAACTTTGAGGCTCCTTTTATTTATTTAAGCAACCAAAACAAGGAAGGGCATGATTGACACAGGCAAAGTTAAACATTGTTCCATAGATTTCAACAGGTAAGTATGTGCTTAAATTTCTGTCATTGAAAACATTTAACTAAAAATGCTTCAATCAGGGCTGGATCATTTTACCCAGAAAATCAATATACTACACAATATTGTAATAATAGGTCCATTTTTTTCACACCAAACCAGAAAGCTAGAGACTTATAGGAGATGCACTGAGCCCCGTAAAAACTCTACAATCCAACCCCTACCAAGCAGCCTTAAATATCTTGGAAATCCATGGTATTAGGTTGTGACCAGAAAATGTATCAATTTCCCTGGGTTGTTTACTGGTGCAAAACCCCCCACAAATATGAACAAAAATCTGCCAAATTAGGCCCTTTGATAATGACAGATAAAACATGTATAAATGCAGTGCCAACAACTGCACCACCAGCTGTTTTTCAAAGGTGTTGAAAACACAAGGAGAAAACTCAGTCAGTTCTCAGAAGCCTGTCATACTCTCTGAAATTAAATTGTTATACAGGAAACAGATAGATTATTAAACCTATCTTGGGCCCTTGAGACTGTAAAGCTCTTCAGTTCCTCCTTTCAGAACATCTGACAGTGCTGTAGCAACATGATAAAACTTCTTACATCATGTAATACAAATTAAGGATAAGAACAATATTTTGCAATTAAGTGATACGTATAATTCATGAAGCTATCAAGGTACTTTATAATCAGCAATCTTAGTATTAAAAACACTGCACTAAGTGATAATTTTTCACTTTTCTGATCTCCTAAAATGAATGATCTACCGTATTTTTCACCCCATAGGACACACTTTTTCCCCTCCAAAAATGAAGGGGAAATGTGTGTGCGTCCTATGGGGCGAATGCAGGCTTTCGCTGAAGCCTGGAGAGCGAGAGGCATCGGTGCGCACCGACCCCTCTCGCTCTCCGGGCTTCAGGAAGCTATCCGCAAGCCTTGCAAGCCCGGCGGGAGTTCCCATGGGCTCACAAGGCTTGCGGGCAGCAGCCTGCAGCCCGAAGCACGGGGCACCCTCTGGAGGGTGCCCTGTGCTTCGGGCGGGTGTCCGCAAGCCTTGCGCGCCCGGCGGGACCTCCCGCCGGGCGCGCAAGGCTTGGGGAGGCAGCCTGCAGCCCAAAGCACAGGGAGCCCTCCGGAGTGTGCCCCGTGCTTCGGGCAGGTGTGCGCAAGGCTTGGGGCGGCAGCCGCGGCTGGGGGGGAAATAATTTTTTTTCATTCCCCCCCCCCAAAAAAACGAGGTGCGTCCTATGGGCCGGTGTGCCCTATAGGACGAAAAATACGGTATATGTAGTAATGACAACAGGTCATTTCAAGTTTTCAAATACAGGTCTTCAAACTTCTAGTTTTTTGACAGTCTAAAACTACAGTCACTACCTTCTTATGTTGTGTACAAAGATGACAACAGGATTCCACATGTAACCAAATAGTTAAAGAGATGATAGGGTATGATAGGACTGCCATATGCCTGGATTTTCCCAGACATTACCAGGATTTCAAACGTGGAATTGAGGTCCGAGGGGGATTTCTGAAAGGCGGCACTTTGTCCTGGATCTTAGGCAAATCAATCGCATTATTTCGGCATTATTTTTTTAAGGAAAAAAAAAGCTTGGGGTGTCCTGGTTTTTACTTTTTGAAATATGACAACCCTAGGGTATGATCAAAGTATTAAGTCCGCTTTCCAGTTTAGAATTTCACAGAAACTGTGAATCATCCCCAGATCTGAAAACATCATGCAAACGTGATTAAAATATACATCTAGATAATACGCATAGTGAAATTTCCTAAGTAGTTCTGCAATGTGTGTGCCTTTCACTCAGCTGAATATGCACAATATAGCAGTGTTCTAAACTGTTATATTAGGAAGCAATCCTCAGGTTGTGTCTGTATCAACAAAAATCTGCACTGGATTCTGCCCAGTGTAGTCCAATCCATTCACTCAATATGTACTCTAGCCCTGCACCCAATCTGCAGATAAGTGTGTTCACAACCTCTGTATAGCAGCAGGGTACCACACACCACCACATGGTTTCTCACTCAAAGTGAAAGAGACTAGATTTGCAACACTCTCACTTCAGCGGTATTGTTCAAAACAATGCACTGTAATCAGGGTGGGTTACCTGTAGCCCTAATGACCAGGAGTGGGCAGATATGGATCTACTGCAAGGTCTCTGGGTAGTTTGAAATAGACAAGGAGTTCTTAGTTGTAGTTATTTAAGAACAGCAGTAACAAGACGTGTTTCCCCACTCACCCTAAATTATAGCATTGAAATGAAGAATCCTTGAAGGTAACAAGGAGTGGACTATGAGCTCCAGGCAGTTCTAGAACTCAAAACAAGTCCTGGGCTCAGAATTCTTTACATCTAAGTGTGTGTCTTTTGCACTAGGCTCTGGCTCATAAATCTCAGGGTTTGAGCAAAGAACAAAAAAGATCACTCAAATATGAATTCTGCCCACCCTTGCACCAGGTGTTGTTGAACTCCAGTTCTATCAGCCTCAGCCATCAGGACCAATGGTCAATGATAATAGGAGATTGAGGCCAATAATCACCTGGAATGCCACAGATTTCCCAATCCTGAATTGGTGTAAGTGCAGATACACTGCACTTACTGATATAGTTAAAAATGGATTCTAGTATTAAAGTACCATACTGGGTATGAAAGCAACATGCAATGAGTGGAAACGCTTTATAAGAGTAGCCTCCTCTAGCCACTATGGAATGTTCCATGTAATATACCGATAGTCCCTCTGGAAGCAGCTAAGAGGGAAAACATATATATATATATATATGAATGAAACAGCTGTACGACATACCTTCCATGACATATACCAGTGAACCGACATCTCCCTCTTTGATAATGCAACTGTCCTTGCCATATTCCACTGGATACATACAATCCACAATCTCCTGGATCTGTGACAGTTCTAGATTCTTCATGAAGTCATTGTCAAGAATAGCTTCCTTTATTAGATCCTTTGACCTATGGAGAGAAAGGAAAGATATGTCAAAATGTGCTAATCAACTCCCAAAAGCAGCATGTGTGAATGTCATTGTGTGATGTGAAATATTTTTTTTAAAAAAACTTCTTACTTTTCAGTTTGGGAAAATACTTATAACAAACAATTCACATACCACACACACACACACACACACACACACACACACACCATTGCATGCATATACAATACAACTTATTCACAAAATCTAAATCTAGAAGCAGGGGAGTGGGGGTGGGAAGTGGGGTGCTGAACACCTGTATGTTCAGAATTTGTTTTTAAGATTGACCTTTCCTGTTTATGAACCACAAGAGGAGGATAGTTATGCAAATACTGTCACTACTTGGTCTATGCTTAGCACCCATTGAAACAGAATGTACATAAACTGGGGACTTGTTAATTGTTCTCTCTTAGTCAAAAATACAAAAAACTGCAATCATGTTGTGGGAATAAAGCAGTCCAAAATTCAGACAACTCCGCAAGAAAAACTACCATATTTTTTGCTCTATAAGACTCCCCTTTTCCCTCCTAAAAAGTAAGGGGAAATGTGTGTGCGTCTTATGGAGTGAATGCAGGCTGCGCAGCTATCTCAGATGCCAGAACAGCAAGAGGGATTGCTGCTTTCACTGCGCAGTGATCCCTCTTGCTGTTCTGGCTTCTGAGATTCAGAATATTTTTTTTCTTGTTTTCCTCCTCCAAAAACTAGGTGCGTCTTGTGGTCTGGTGCATCTTATATAGCGAAAAATACGGAATGTTGTTATGAACAACAATAACTTCATGTATTAACTCCCACCAACTTTACCTCAGCAGTTCCCCCAGCTTCAAATACCAAAAATTATAGAGGTATCTTAGTTACATAAAAACTTCTTTAAAGGTTTGAGGTCGTCTGGTTTTAATGAAAGAAATATAGAGTAACCACATAGCTTTTCGTAATTATATTTTTCAATAACCGTTAAAAGGACCATGTTCTTCCCAGTGGTACTTGTAATAGTTCTGTAATTTTTGAATAACCTTTTCAAAAATCAGTATCTCAACAATGCAGGTAGGACCAATCCCTTTGTTTTTTCATAATGTTTTACAAAGCTTTTAATGAAGCATCAGCATAAGACTTGAAGAATTATCTACTACTCTGAATCACTCAAGCACAAATGTTAACTGTGCTCTAGTCATCATAATTTACATATTGAATTTCCCCCAGTATGTCTATCAAATCTATCTTTATCCATCTGATAATACAGTGAACAACATAAAGATTACAGACAATAATTGTTTAAAAGCTTCTTAAGGGATTTTGTGCAAATGAGCATCTGAAAATTATAAATGTGAACAAACAGGGGCTTAAAGAACATAATTTATAAATGGTAACATTCAAAAGATAAATATCATACATCCATGTGTCTTTGTGAGATTCTTGGTTAATTTTGTTTGCCAAATCCTGCCTTTAGTTATTATTTAAATATATGCCAAATAAATATTTTATGGTCTCAAGGTAGCTTCAACATTAAGGGAGAGCATGTGGGTGACTGTGGGTACATGCAAATAGCACTTCACATACAATGTGCGGAGCAGAAACATCTGCTGTTTCCTAGATTCTCCAACCAACCAGGGGAGAGAAGGTTGGCTGGTTTAATTGCTTAGAGAACTATGTTTTGAAGGTTGTTTCCCCCCCCTCTCAGTTTTTTTTCCAAAAACTTATACAGAGGCAGGAAACTTGTGGCTCTCCTGGTGTTGCTGGGGAGTACAAGGTAGTGTTATGAATTTGGGACTCTTCTAACCCCTGGATCCAGCAAAGGTTAACATATAAGCCAGGCTATCCTCCTGTGTTGAGGTGATAGCCTGGATGAGGTCCTGCTTCTCCCATAGCCATAGCCTTGGATTCCAACAGAAATCAGGTCTCTCTCTCTCTCTCTCTCTCTCTCTCTCTCTCTACCTTTCTAGCCTGCTGGTTTTGCTTCTGGCTTCTAGCTCACATCACTCAACTCTCCAAAAATCTGGCCTTTTGTCTTTTTAACAAACAGACAGTTGAAGGCAGGAGACCCACTCGTTTTTTTCCTCTGGCACAGAGCCACTCCCTTTGTTACCTTAACGACCCATACTTACTTAACGGACCATTACAAGGCTGGCCTGGCTATTCCAGCAATTGAATCCATGCTGCATCCAGGAATTTGAAGCGGGGCTCAAGCCTACAGCCTTCTTTTCTCCCCCACAAAAAAGCTCATAACAATATTATACATAGCCTTCTAAATAAGGGGCACCCATCTAGGAGCAATGGTCTTCGTAATGAGTTACAATTTGTTGTTACTTCATTCATAGCACCGAGCTGATCATCCGGTCATTCAGCATAAGTAAGCTCATCCTCAAGCTTTGTATGTTCTCATGCTGTTACACTCAGACTCTCCAAGTGACCCTATTTTCCAGGGACAGTCTCGAATCTACACAAGCCATCCTGGTTTCTGATTTGATCCTGGAATGTCCCGCTTTTCCCTAGAACATCCCTATTTTCATCAGAGAAATGTTGGAGGGTATGGAATAGGACATCCCCATGGCCTTTTTCCGGCCGGAACTCACCTGAATTCAGTTCCAGAACCTCTCAGGTGGGCACCATGGCCATTCTAAGAGAATGAGGGAGGTGCTCGTGGTGAGTTCCAGCACCTCTTTTTCTAGAAAAATAGCACTGGATGTCACTATTTTCACCAGAAATGTTGGAGAGTATGTATGCTGCCCTATCAGATAGTCTGTTGCAACCGTATTATAATCACCTCACCAAACTGTACACCTTGGCATTTTAACAGCACAAACTAGAAGTATTGTTCTTTTTTATATATATAAAATACACATAATGTAATCTGTGACTCTTCCAAAAAGATATACAAGTCAGTCTTTCAATACTATCTCCTCTGCAGTGCCTCTGGGGACATCTCTGCATGCTGTCACTTTGGTTAGCTGCTGAACCAGTCTGGATCATACAGCACATGCCCAGCCATGCCAGCTGCTAGAGCTAGACATGGCCAGGAGTCTAAGTGGCATGCATAATTATATTTAATGCATCGCATAGTCTCTACCCCCCAAATTGATATGGTAGAAGCGTCTTCACAAGAACACCAAGGTAACCTATTTGAGAACAAAGCCACATTGCTCTTCTTCCATAATAACAGTCAACTTTCAATCTATAGAATATTATACAGTTGCAACATAAATGCATGTATGTTTACTCAGATGTAAGTCAGTGTTCACTGAGGCTTACTCCCAGGTAAGTGTGCATAGCTGTAGGTTATTAACATTTCTTTCCAGTATGTCCTTCAAGTTTCAGCCACAATACAAAGATCTTTGTTCTTTTATTCTTTTAAAATTCATTCTTGTAACCTTTTATTGAAAGTACAGGAACTTCCTTCTCCCTGATCTTCCTTTAGTTTAGTACATCTTTCTCAAATTCTGGTCAGTAGGATTATTTGCCTTGTTAGCTGTGCAGACGGCATAAAAATTATTTTCAGTTATCTCCACTAGCTATTCTTCTGTCTTTGATCAAATACAAACTGTTTTCCAGTTCTGTATACCTTGACCCACTGTGACCTTTGACTGACATCTCTGGCTCAGTTCAGACATGATGGCAAACTAGTACGATTTGGCACTATGTTGAAGAGCTTGGAATTAGGCATGTGTTCAAAGATTCTCTCTTATCTTCCCCCTTGCACACAGAAATTCCTCCCAAACTTGCAAATTATGGTTTGTGCTAGCCCTGCAAGCTGGGATTTTAGACAAAAATTGTAAACAAACAATACTTAACTGAGAATGACAACAGCGAAAGGTTCCTGCAGTAATTGGACAACTGCACCCCGGACAAATCCCACAAGCAAATTAAATATTATGCACAGTATTTTTTTATATAAACTTGCTGCTAACATAAACTTCAAATTGAGCATTTGGGGAGGATTGAAAAGCTCTGCAGAAAGAAGTGAACTGAAACACACCTAAATATTTAAAGCCACATTTCTTGCTAGTAAAATGATACAGCTTCTCAAACAATGACACTACTAGGGTTGGTCTACGGAAGGTCCTACATTCATTGAACAAAATACCGGTATATTTGCCCTTTGATTGTAATGAGACCTCTAAGCAGCGTAAAAAAATGATAGTGCCACATTAATGACACAGGTCATACATAATGTGTTTTCTTTCTTCTTCATTTTAAACTTTTTCTACAATGGCTGCACCGTTGCTGGTGGAGCAAAGATCCAGAATGATATGTCCACCTTTTTTTTATTGACCCGTGTGCCTCTGGGTCTCCTCAAACCCATTATCATCACCACTGCTCCCCAAATATTACACTGGCAGGGATTTTCATGTAAAACACAAACAAATGTTGTGCATTTTACTAAAAAGTTATTATATATAATGTAATATACAATGATCACACTGCAAAGTATGTAGGTGTAGACAAGTGCTTTGTAGAACGGCTGCAATTATACTGTTTCTTTGTACAACCAAGTGATGTTTCTTGATAATAGCAGCATCATTAAAATGGAATCTAAACCAAATTTCCCTCAAAATTCACACCAGCAAATTCCAAGTGAAAGTGATATTTGCATCTCAAGACTTCCCCCTTAAAACGGTTTTGGAGTTGGCATCTCTCTCATACACTCTCTCTCTCTCTCTCTCTCTCACACACACACACACACACACACATCATTTGTGAGCAGCACTTCTACAATTGCCAATGCTTATAAAAGCTCCATGTGCTCACAGTTTCCATATACAGTGGTACCTCGGGTTACATACGCTTCAGGTTACAGACTCCGCTAACCCAGAAATAGTACCTGGGGTTAAGAACTTTGCTTCAGGATGAGAACAGAAATCGTGCTCCGGCGGCACGGCAGCAGCAGGAGGCCCCATTAGCTAAAGTGGTGCTTCAGGTTAAGAACAGTTTCAGGTTAAGAACGGACCTCTGGAACGAATTAAGTACTTAACTCGAGGTACCACTGTATTGATTTCATGTAATCTCACACTTAAAACCACAATTTTATCATTTGATTCAATTTCAAAAGTTGATCATGTTTCTCCTAAGTCCCATCTTATATCGCTCAGTTCATTCATCCTACCATGTACTTTAGTCAAAAGAACAACAGCAGAAGTGTAGCAGTGGTGGAAGAATCTTTTTGCCTTACTTAGTTGTACACAGTGTTATGGCAGATAACTAATTAAAATACAACTAGTACGTGTTTTTCATCTTGGTGAGGTTTAATTCATTACAGAGACCATGAGAGCAGCTTAGCACCATTGCAAATCTTGTACATTCACATTTTTCCCAGGTACCTGCCACACAGCAGTGATTAATTTCCTCTAGGGCATTTAATGAAATGCAGTTTACATCTTGTATAATTGAATAGTTACTTCAGATAAAAATACATTGATATTAGGGACAGTTCTGAAAGTATCTGAACCTCATATCATGCTTTATTAAAAACCAAACCCACACAGTTGTGCTTAAGTTTTACATAATTTCTGTTATCTATGAAATAAGACATTTAACTCATCCTTTGCTTTTCTTTTTCGGGACAACAAATAGCCTTTGGCTACTGTACTTTCCTTTGTTTTTGGAAACAAAAAGCCACTTCATTGAACTGAGCTAAAGGATGAGTTTATTAGAGACAATCTAAACAAGCCTACCATTTTTACTGGACACATTTCAAGGCAGGTAGGCTTTTGGGAATATTCATTTAGCCTTGGGGCCACCAACGTTGTGTTTAGAGGTGCCCCCGACATCTCCATTGTCACCACCACCCCATGCTTCCTGTCCTTCCTAATTAGTAGCAAATTTGGGGAGTTATTATGGTTCACTGATATGTAGTTTTACCATTGGGAGAAAAGCTTGAGTTTCCAGTCACTGTCTTCTCCCCAAAATGCCTCTGAACTCCACCTGGACCCAGAGGCACTCTTAGAATAGGAAAGGAAGAAGGGCGCTTGGAGCTGGTGCTTTGCTTTCCAGTTTGCACAGCTGAACTGACTTTTTATTCTTTTTTTTTTTAAGGAAAGGAAGAGGAACTGCCTGATAGGTGTCTGGAAGAACTGGGGGAATGATGGGAAGGGAGAGCATTTGGAAGTGCTGCCTGTTACAATTTGAGGAGGGTGATGTGTTGGGTGTTTTTGTGGGGGGGTGTTGTGGGGAGGAACAGACTGTTGCTTGGCTGATTTGCGGGGGTTGTGGTTTGTTTTGGTTTTCCAGGGAATAATACCAAAAGACAATGTAAGCCTCTCACTTTTTTGCATTTCATAAGACTAGAAAGGTTTAATGTGATCACTGACACAGAACACCATTAAGTGCTGTACACTTAGAAAACAAGAGAAGTTCAGACTAGTATAATTAGCAGGTAATTTGCTCACAGTGCAGTGATTGAGTAGAGTTAATCTGCCAGTTATACATAAATTATACAGAGCACAATTACTGTTTATGGAAGTCTTTTGAAAACATTTGGACAATGTGGACGTTTTAATTCCTCGTAGGGTTAATAGCATCAGTCACATATAATAAACATTATGACAAAAGTTAATTAGCATCTCTTTCTAAATCAATCACAAAGCATAAAAGAGCAGAGATTAGAATTTCAGAACTGGATTGAACACCTGATGAGTTTACATTATATTAAGGGGTTCAGACTTTTAACAGCTCAGGAGGTGCACAAGGTGTCGTGACATACAACCGAGCTTGAATTTCAGCTGAGTTTTGTACCACAAAAGACATCAAAAACAGCTCTAAAGAAGCACGAACACCAAGGTTGTCAACATTTCCAAAGGGCAGAGAGGGGATACAGCCAATGCACATTTCTTTATTTGTTCATTTAATCCAGGAGTGCAGATTCATTTTTTTGTGTAGGGCAATATTGACAGTAATCTGTGAGGGACCACACACTGGTGGTGGGTGAGACCACAGCCCAAAGTGAATGGGGCCTTTCGGGGAAGCAGGTTTGTTGTGCAATGCGACCCACACAATTATATTTATGCAACCTGAGTTTGTTGGTACGTGACTGAATGCCATTGAAAAGTGGCAACAGTCTGGAATCACAGAGAGTGAAGGCAGGTTTGTTTGCTTGAATGAAGAGGCGGGGGAAGGGGAAGGCATGACCTTTCTTTCATTCCTCCTTATTCCTGATGGCAATTCCTGATGGCAGATGAACCCAATATAAAATTAACACAGATGCTGGTGACAGGCTAACTAACCTTTGTATTTTCATTGCACTGCTGCTTTGCAACTTAATACAGCAGGAGATTCTAACATGTATTTTGTTCCTCACTGACTAGAGTCTTCAAGCCAAAGCACTGAAATCTTTAAAATTTAAGAATTGTTTCTCTGGATTAGTGGGGGCTGTACTGCCCTAAACAAGGTCAATCCCATTTAATCTGGGAAGCTCACTGGGACCAGACTAAGTCAGTACCTGGATGGGAGTCTGCTGCAAGGGAGAGGGCCATGGGTCAGTGGTAAAGCCCATACTTTAAAAACATAAGGCTCTAGGTTCAACCCCTATCATCTCCAGATTAAGCTGGGAAAGACTCATCTGAAACCATGGAGTGCCTCTACCAGTCAGTGTCAACAATTCTGAGTTAGATGGATCAATGATCTGACAGCATAAGGCAGCTTCCTATATTCCTATGATTTTATGAATAGCTGAAGATCCATTTCTCCAGAAGTCTCTGAAACTTGCAAGCAGGGCATGAAAGTGTTGTTTGAGCCCAGGCATGTTAAGGCATCGTTTGGTTATCATCCCTCATTTTCATTGATAGACCTCTATACCACATATGTATCTAATATTTCCCCCCAAAGCTATCTATTGCAGAAGGTTTAATAAGATTATACATCAACCAGTTTACCAAGACAACTTTCTAAACAATAGCAAGTATCATTATTTTAGAAATGGAAGTCACTTCGAATGGGAATTGAAAAATGATATAGGCCTAAACCCAGAGAAAATATTTTTTCACTTTAATTTATTGAAAATGAACACTGCAGCATCTGTCTCACTTTAATCCCATTCCACCACCCTACCTGTGGAATTATTAGGGTTCCCAAATTAAACTAGACAACGTCATTCATACAGAGTTGGAGGCTAATTCTTCCTACCAAAGGTCACTGGGAAATTTGACTTCACTAAGCACAGGCAAAGTCACTAATTTGCTCTACTTAAAGGCTGTTATTGAAAGTGAAATTTAAAAGAACATATGTGATCATTGTGAACTCTTTTGCTTAAAGCAGAGAGAAGTATTTCCTAAGCCTGAATTAGAGTCAGTGACATTAATACAGAAATCAGGTGGTGAGTGCTGACAGAAATGGAGCCAAAACTTGGCTAAGAAACTAAGAAACAAGAGGGAGGTATCAACATGTTCAGGAGAATCCTATGATTTGCAGAAATACCAACAAACAAACAAACCTACCTAACATACACAATTCATTGAGAGCTGAATTATGACTCAGAATGCTCAGATTTGGATAAAATATGCATATGGTGATTCATAAGTATATATGCAAAATTAGCAATAATTACTATAATTTAAATAGAAATGTAATACATCTCATCATAGTGGGGAACCAAGTATGACCAGGTGACCTGTGTGCTCAGTCTGCCATCCAGGTGTTGCTAACTGTTGGTGGACAACTTCAAGGTTCTTAATCTTTAAAGTGGACTTGGAATGGAGGCACTTCAAACAGAGGACCGTTCTTTTTTTAAAAGCAGGTCACATGGCCACCCCCTAACAGCAGCTAAAACTTTTGTGTGTGTGAAAGTTTCAAGAATTAAATGTGTAAACAATGTGACTGTAAAACAATCTGACAAGATTTAACTGGGAGGGAAGAAAAGCCAAAGTAACAAATTGTTAGGACATAGGAAGAAGGATGGTTGTCTCTGGAAGGCTTACAGATCTGGCAGCAGGGGGAAATGATTTCTGGTAGCTTTCCCATGGCCAAAGGATGCCAAGACTGAGAACACTGCTTTCCAGGATTTGAATATACAGTGATGTTGTTTTCTATATTAAGCACACAATCCAACTGAATATACTAGTTACCATTATCTAATATTTAGCTTTTAAAAACAAAGCAAAACACATAGTTAATACAATCTGTTTCCAACTTTTTTATCTCATTCAGAAAAATTCAATGTCAGCATAATGATGAAGTAGTTGCAAGTAGACTTGGGGTACAATGTGGAAATGCCACATTTTGATTTTTACGATATGCACCCTTTTTACCCCAGCATACCAGCTCTGACCTCCTGTGACAGTGAAGGGAAGCACATGCAAAGTGTCATTGGTTGCATGATTCCAAGAGGGACTATTCCAGGTCTTAGGACAGGGTTAGTCAATATGGCAAACCCTCACCATGAAAAACTCCTGTCTGGAAACCTATGTTGTCTCCACTGTGGAAGGATGTGTGGATCCAGAAATGGCCTCCACAGTTACTTATGGATTTGGTGTTAAGACCGTGTTCATGGAAGACAATCTTACTTGGCTACAAGTGATCGCCAAAGAAGGAGAAGGAGAAGGAGAAGGAGAAGGAGGAGGAGGAGGAGGAGGAGGAGGAGGAGGAGGAGGAGAAGAAGAAGAAGAAGAAGAAGAAGAAGAAGAAGAAGAAGAAGAAGAAGAAGAAGAAGTGGTGAATGGAATTATAGTCCAGCAACATCTGGAGACACCACATTGGGTACCCCTGCCCTAAGAAGTCTGCATGTAGGAAATATGGCCAGCACCATCTTAGAGGCACTTTACCAGAGAAGAAAACAGAGGTTACTAATTCATTAATACTGACTTTTCCATGAGAAAAATTATGAACATCACATCTTGTGGTGTCTCCTTCTCTTCTCTTTCCTTGATGCTATAAATATTCAGGCTGCATTAATAAAACATATTACATCAACACTAAAATTTAATGTTACAAGTTTAAAACGCATGGCTTAGTGTAATTACAAACTTTCCTGTATTGTATTATGCTCTATATTGGGGAAATTCCTTTCCAGAACGTGTTTAGGAGATTAGATTCTCAATGGAAGCTGAGCTGTTTTGTCTGAAAAGATGATGATTCACCCCTTAGGTCCTCAAAAGGCTAATGAACCTTTTAAGACTCTCTTTGAGCTCTGCATCTCTTTAACAAGTATATGACAGCAGAAATAATGCTGGTTGTGATAGAGAACAAATTGAGAAAGGAATATAGTCATAAATAAGGACATGGTCAGTCAACACTTGACCACCCCAGACCAGATACACCTGTGTTTTACCATGTTCTTTTTGTTTCCTAATTGAAATAAAATATAGTTACCTGTCATTTATTCCACCGCAAAACCTGGAGTTCAAATGCCAGTGGGAAATCAGCTTAGCGATTTCTTAGGCTTGCTAGTTTCTCTTTGTAGGTGAGTATACCCAGGAGACCTACTCACAGAGCCAGAAGGATCAACTGATTAAATTATCTCAAAAGATTTCTACTATCCTGAGTGACAGACAACTTGCAACAATTCTTCCCCCTCCCCTTTTCCTTCTTTGATTGCACTTGAGATGCAGCTGTAACATGGACTGTTAAATGCTGATACATGTATTTCGGAATTGAGAAACAAGGGGTAACATTCTACTCTCTTCTGCAGCCACTACAAAATGTCATTTGTATACATTATGCTCCTTTTCTGCTGCTCTGATTAGAAAGATAGAGAACCTTGTTTACCTTGTCTTTGTAATTTACTGTTTATTCCTGTGTGAATCAAGTACATTCACTTTAACAAGTAGGCTGGTTTTTCATTTTTTCAAACTGGCTAATTTTGTATGGGGCCCGAAGGGTTAGTAAGTTTGCAAATGTTACAGTTTGAAAAGGAAGCATCAAATTCTACACACAAATGTACAGTACTGCAAACCCCACACCAAGTACTGTGTAAATAGGCCAGCATCCATCAGAATTCAGATCCAGAGTCTATTTTGAATGTGAGGGCTGAGACTGGAATGTATGATAGAAAAAAGAGTGACCAATAGTAGGAAGACCCAGAGCCAACGACAGGCAGAGCCTGACTGGCTGTATGTAAAAAACAAAAAACAAAACACAACATACAGATAAGGGCAGAATGAGAGTGATGAGGCAGTTTCTCATTCACTCTAATGGACTAACCTTCACTGATTACCAGTTCACTTGTATCTGGAATTAAGCCCATTGATTCCAACACTGAAAGAACAGCTTCACGGAAGTATTGAGCCCCAAGCAAACAGCTCCGAAGACATTTTGCTACCTGAAACAAAGGACAAGATGCTACCCACCCTCCGCCCCCACCCTGATAAAAGCTGACTGGTTTGACATTTGAATCTTACTTTAAGACTGTTGAAAACTGATCATCAATTGCACCTAAATGCAGTCAGCTATCTTAGAGAACACACAGCCCTGCCCTCTGTAACAAAAGTATGGAGCAGGCAGGAGAGGCAGAGAAAACCCTTGGCTGGTGCCTAGGGTTGCCAGGTGTCCTACTTTACAGAGGGCAGTCCTCTGAATGTCTCCACTCCTATTCAAAATATTTTTGTTTTTGTTTTTACAAGAACAAATTTAAAACAACGAAGAAAAGCTTTTTAACATATCCATATATGAGATTTTCTGAATCTCATGACTTCCCCCATCCCTTGCAAGGGTCCTTAAAATAATTTTTCTAAGACTACATATCATTACGTTCTCCACAGTTTTCATCTCTCTAAATTATCCATGTCTTTTGTTTCTTTACAAGTTATTTTTAAAGTCCAGCTAATGTTTTTATTTGTTTACAATGGTCTCCTAAGTAAGTTATGCATTTTCCCCATTCTTTTTAAAAGTCGTTATCTTCCTGATTCCTGAGTCTCCCAGTCAGTTTTTGCCATTTCAGTATAGTCCAGCAGTTTGGCTTGCCATTCTTCCCTAGTCTGGACTGTTGGTTCTTTCCATCTATGAATGTCTCCAGTCCTAATCCACTTTAGAGATAAAGAACCACTAGAAGGGAGAGCAGGGACTCTGAAGTTCTCCATCAACAGTTAGCAGCACGGATACAGCAAAATGAGCAGACACACAGGTCACATGATCACACGGCTATCTTGAACACATGGCTTGATGTTCTGTGCCACTAGTTTGCTATATTGTATATATGAACTCTAATAGATTTCTTTCTATTTTTTGAATGATATCATTATTCTATTATATATGCTTTAACAGTTATTAGCCTACGTGTTGTGTCTATATTTCTGTGCCTCAATCATTCTGCCTAATGGTAGGACTGCTGGTTTTCTGTAATTATAATTAGCAGTTGTGTTTAGAAGGCCTGCAAAGTCTGTTCTCTCAGTCTTGCAAATGAGCCCACAGAAGTTACTAGCCCAAACATTCATGTCAGTCTGTCTACCCACACATACCCATGTTTGTGCCACATAGATGGCATGCAAGAAAAAGAAGGGGGGATAGTTATCCAATTTATAAAGGTTTTCCTGTGTGATCACGTGGAAGAGATTCATGCCTACTACAAATAACTAGGCAAATACGGTAGCTGGTTGCAGGACTGCAAGAGTTTTACCTTGTGTTACCACAATTTTCAAGTTTTTCTGACAACCTAAAGCCTCTTCATAGCAAAAGTTTCTTTTCAAAGTTGGAAACTTACAAAAGTGTACTAATTGGCCCTGAATGCACCCAGGAACAAAAGATTATAGCCTCTGAAATTTACTGAACACACTGGAAGTCACTCTTCTGACTATTATCCTTTTAAACCATGGGTAGGCAAACTAAGACCCGGGGGCCGGATCCAGCCTAGTTGCCTTCTAAATCCGGCTCATGGATGGTCTGGGAATCAGCGTGTTTTTGCATGAGTAGAATGTGTCCTTTTATTTAAAATGCATCTCTGGGTTATTTGTGGGGCATAGGAATTCATTCATCCCCCCCAAAAAAAAATAGTCCGGCCCCCCACAAGGTCTGAGGGACAGTGGACCAGCCCCCTGCTGAAAAAGTTTGCTGACCCCTGTTTTAAACACTCTTACAGCTCCCCTCACTTGCATGCTTTTTCTCATTCTACAAACTAAAAGTTAACATTGAGGAACATAATCTGCCATAACAAAGAACAGAACGAAAGAGCTGCTACAAGAATGTAAGAATGCACTTAGGTCAGCAGTAAATTGCAATAGATCTCTTCTCAGCCAGTGTAAACTACTTCACTTTCATGCCTGCAGATAAAACAACCTATTTTTATTTTTTATTTTTTTAAGATGACCACTATATCTGCAACCATTCTGGAAAAATAAACCTTTAAGGTTGTGTTCTCCATTTAAGAGTAACAATTTGGCACTTCCAGTTGGAAGGGATTGTAATAAATGCAGCAGATTGCCAGGATGTCATAAATTAGCACAAAAATGCTTCCTGGCAACTTGGCACTAAAAGAACAACTGTGTCTATTAAGCTTGCAATCCTAGACATACTTACCTGGTGTTAGTTCCATTGAAATACATAGGGCTTGCTCCTGAGCAGACATACTGTGACTTACTGTGGAGAATAAGCATTCAGAAGGAGAGTTCCACAAGAAAAAGGAGGGCGATCCAAGTACCACTGAACCTTGTGCATCTCTGAGAGACATGCTTGGTCTTCACCTGTTCCTAGAATGCCAAGTGTCCTGCTTTACAGAAGATGTTCTAGTCCTCAAAGAAGGGTTGTCAGATGACAGTCCTCTGCTTGAAGAACTGTTCAGTTCAAGTTCATTTTAAAGATAAATAGCCATAAGAAGGGACAGCAGGTCCCCTGAAGTTGCCCATCTACCTGGACTGAGCAGGCACACTAGTCACCTGGTTACCATGCATTTCTATAAAAAAATTAATGGTAAAGGTAAAGGACCCGACAGTTAAGTCCAGTCGCGAACAACTCTGGGGTTACGGCGCTCATCTCGCTTTACTGGCTGAGGGAGCCAACGTTTGTCTGCAGACAGTTTTTCTGGGTCATGTGGCCAGCATGAGTAAGCTGCTTCTGGCGAAACCAGAGCAGTGCATGGAAACGCCGTTTACCTTCCCGCTGGAGCGGTACTTACCGTATTTTTTGCACCATAACACTCACTTTTTTCCTCCTAGAAAGTAAGGGGAAATGTCTGTGCGTGTTATGGAGGAAATGCCTACGGGTGGCATGCCTACGGATTTTCCTCCTCTAAAAACTACGTGCGTGTTATGGTCAGGTGCGTGTTATAGAGCGAAAAATACGGTATTTATCTACTTGCACTTTGATGTGCTTTCGAACTGCTAGGTGGGCAGGAGCTGGGACCGAACAACAGGAGCTCACCCCGTCACAGGGCTTCAAACCGCCGACCTTCTGATCAGCTCAGTGGTTTAGACCACAGCACCACCCACATTCTTATTATTATTTCTATTTATGAGTTGATTCCCACACAATTCTCAAAGCAATGTACAAGAATTAAAAAGCTAATACAAAGAACAGTATTAAAACCTGATGGAGTACAATTATTGCATTACAATAAGTGTTTCCAACATGTAAATTGCCATATAGAATTGCCATACAGAAATTACATGTAGGAAAAAATTCAACACACTCTTCCAAGTGCAAAAGCACACACACTCAAAACAAATAAAAGATATTGGTGTGTGTCCCCCGCCCTGCTTTAACTGTTTCGTGGTTAAAATAATAATCAAGATATTCCAATTACACATCTTACACCTCATCTATGTCTTGATATTTGATACCATGTGGTAGGCTTTAGTTCAGCTACTATCCTTTCAACACAATGTTGAAACAAATCATCACAACTACTTTAAGAATTTAGGCCTAGAAACAGAAGTACAAATGTGACAGGAAGAATAAAGGCTAATAACTAGTAAAGGCTAAGCTTAGCTGCATAGTTTAAAATAAATAGCTAAATTACACTCTGTTCTTAACTAAGACTAACAGCTGTTTCTTCTTGAATGAGTATAGTGAGACAGTGATTTCTTTATAACACTCTTTTGCCTTTGCTAGCTGTGATTATTCTGGGGGAGGGGGAGGCAGTTACCTTTCTTACAAGCCTTTGCAAATCTTGCACTCTTGCTTAATAATACTGTATTGCCTACAATTACTCTCTTGGCCATTTTAGATAAGTTTAAAATAAATTAAAAAGCAACCAGTCACAGCGAGTAAAAGCTAGATTTGCATAGCACCTTGAAAATATATCCATTTTGTTGTCTACAAGTTTTTTTTCCTCCTAAAGTGTTGTTATGGCAATGGTCTGTTTGAAGTTCTGCAGTATTGTCAGTGGGCTGAGCAAGGCATCAGACTGCACAGAAGTACTGTGTCTACTTTGTTTGCTTCCTAGACAAACTGCAGCAAGGTAGCTTCCATAGTAATATAAAAGAGATGCTTTCATCAGATAAAATATGCTGGAGGGTTCAAGTGGAAACTGCACCAAATGCTGCAGTGTGCAGTGTTCTTGTTCACTCTCCCAGTCTGTCAGCCATTCTTTCCTACACAATACTCCATTGCAACCCCCTTGCCCACCCCACCCAGTCATTCAGCATTATGTGGCCACTGAGCAGACTCAGTCTACATCAGGCTGCTTTGGTTCCTCTCCCTTCACCTTAGAGGTTTCCTCCCCTTTTCTTTTCTGTATGCAGCTTCCAATCATCCTGTCTAAGGCAGTTCTGCTTCCTCCATTCCTGGAAGAACAGGCACAAAGAGAAAGAAAGGTGAGCCAAAGCCAGATCTCTACAACACAGGGATGATGGGAATTGCAGTCACATAGCCTCTTAACTGTAGGCCATACAGATTCATATCATTTGATGGACAATGTAGGAATTCACAACTTCCTAAAGCCAATCAGACACCTCCTGGGATGAATGTTATTAAGCAACATGGGCAGTGGTTGAGCATGCTAGTTGTAGGTCAACACTCTCCTAGTGCCTAACAGCATCTTCAGGGAGCAGTAAATGAGGCTCATTCAAGCAATAGCAGCAAAAATGGATAAGGAGATAGACAGACCATTAGTGCACCTAGCTCAATATTGTCTATACTGACCACCACCAGCTCTTCATGATTTCACAGGAAGGATACATTTCTCAGCCTGAGGATGCCAGGGATTGAATGTGGGAACTTCTGCATACAGGGCAGATGCTCTACCACTAAGCTTTGGCGCATCTCCCAGGATGTCCTGTGATAGTGCTGTACCCAACATGGAATCCACATCTAAGAAGATCTGAGCAATTTTTTTTCAGAAAAATGCTTAGCAAATGAGTCACAGATTGTCGCTAGAGTTTCAGAATATGCCTTACTACAACAGTTCCATTGTTTGGCACTGCATAGCATCTCCAACGTATGCAATATCACCAGCTGATAAGCTGACAAGCATATCTGCAGAATTCAGCATTACTTTACAATGTAAGCTGCAATCATTTTCTCAGACCTCATTTTGCCCCATGCTACTGCTGATGATCTGAAGAATCATAAGCATCTCCCTCTTGACTAATTGATAAACTTCAGAGGACCACCATAAAAGTGGCAGCCAGTTTTGATGAGGGACAGCTAGATTGTTCTTGGTCTTGGATAACAGATGTTTCTGAGAAATGTACCAGGATGGTTGATGGAGAAGATAATGATACTTGGAAAAGCAGACGGCATAGCAGATGTTGTTGCTTAGTAGGAGCAGGGATCTGGCAGTATGAGAATCAAAGCGAGTTCCCCCTTGTGCCTGATATCTAATAAACAAGAATGGCACACAAAAAAGGACAGGGCTTGTATTGCTGGTGGGGAAATTGTGCCATTCAGCCTTGCCATATTTCCCCAATTAAATGCCCACACACCCTATTGGCCTTCTTCCTGCAACCAGATCAACCAGATTAATAAATCTATCAAATGCTTTGAGAAAGGTAGTTCAGAAGTGGCTCATTCCCTGGAGATTTTCAAACGAAAAAGAGTATATGGCCACAGAATGGAAAGAATATGAAGGAGAGATAGAATTTCTCTCCTTAGAATGACATAAGACCTTATTCTGCCAACATTATCTCTGGGCATGAAATGCCATGTCAATGACAGCAATTGACAAAAGAAAAAGAACAGAATTCAAACAACCCTGCCACTTTATATTATGGAAGGCCAAAAAAAAATGAGAAAGTTATTCCCATTGTGAGAAACTTCATTTCAAATAGCAAAGGGCAGCATGTGTTTATACTCTAAAATAAAACTGCAAGCCAAAGGAATACTAATCAAAATTGTGCTTTTAAACATTTACATATATCTGCATCCAGATAGTCAGGTTTCTTATATCAGTTCTTGCTTAAGCAATAATCAACCACTAGAATGGAAATTGCGATCAGGTAAGCCTCACCATGCCAGCTGTGCTTCACTGATTTATTCCTTGCCATTCCAACAGTAGCCTATTCATGTCAAGTGCCAAAAATTATAGGCAGGGCTATGGCTAGGAAAGACCACTGGCTGAGCACTTGTGCCATTTGGAAATTAATTTAAAGCAGAGCCTTATGATGTTTTCTTTGCTATAGGATTCTTCCAGGAGCAGAAGCAACCTGGAAAGCTGATTTTAATTATATAGGTTTGAATTCTAAGCTGCATTAAATTAAGGAATTGCACAGAAGGAAGAAATTCTCTACTCCCTACGCCACCTCCATGGTCTCTTGGAGAGACTCTCTGGAGGTCAGGAGCCTCCTGAATAAGATGGGATGGAACTTGAGGGATTGCTTGGGTGGGGTGAAGGGTGAATCACCGCAAGTCAGGCTTGAATCGTAATATACTAACTTAGGAAGTGCATAGGAATTTCCCCTCCACTCTCCATAGCAGCCGTCTCTTATATAAACTTCCTTAATCCAAACCATTGTTTTTTCCAATAATGGTACAGCAAATTTTACTCATATTCTCCCCCAGGCATATTTTCAGCTATTTCACTTGGAAAGAACAGCATACAAACATTCACGAATGGATAAACAGCTCTCCTTCTGCCTTTTCTACTTCCACTGACACAAACAATGGAATTACTGAAGTGCATGCAAATATGAAGCCAAATTATTCAGCTACTTCCATTAACCCCAAATTTGGTGCCACATCTTGGTGAATCAGATCCTTAGGAATGAAAAGATTTATAATAGTCTAGTAGAGTCGAAGTTCCCCTTTATTATGATGACTTGCAGAAAGACATAAAAACAATCACTGCTGGGTTTTCATTCAGCACAATGTTTGCATGATCATGTTTTGTCTATACAGTATAGCTCAATGTCAATCAGATCTGGAGCACAAACGAAGCAAGCTGCTGCGGCTGTCATACCATGTCCGCTAGTGGTTTCAAAGGTTATGCAGAGGCAGCAATGGTGGAAATGCAGATGAATGTGACTTCTGGTGTAGCTTTCAAGAAAGAGCTCATTAACCTCTCCCTGTGATGAAATGCATGAGCACTTTCCACACCTGGAAATTTTTATCATGGGGAAAAAGCATGATGAGATCCTGCTTCAGATGCTGCACTAGGAACATGACAAGTAAGACATGTCAATAGCCAATAGATTCTGTGAACAATGTAAGATTCAATAGAGTTCTGGTTCATCTTGCTGGCCTAGTTCACATATCATGGTACGCTGAACCAGGACCACACAAATATACGTTGGCACCCAAAAAGTGCCAACTCTCTTTCCTTCACCCCTGTTCTTTCAGGCCAGGCCAGCATCTAAGCCAAAGTTGACTTAGCATGTTGGCTGCAGCCAGGATCATGGTTAAACTCTCTCAACCATGAGCTGTAGCCAAGCCCCAGCTACAGCTCATGGTTAAGGAGAGGAGCTTAACCTTGATCCCAGGTTCAGATGATACTCTAAACTTTGGCTTAGCTGCTACACTATACTGAGCTAAAAGGACCAAGGAAGAGTCAAGCAGCTGCAGTCTCCTTCCGGGGAGCCTATACATTGATGCTAAGCAACGGTTTAGCTTAGTATTATTACCTGCAAGTGTAGCTGAGAGAACAAATAAGGTGTGTAACATACAGAAAAGACTCCCATGCTTTCCTATCTTTTCATGGGCTCCACCACCTTTACAAAGAATTAGAGCAAATGTTGGCATGAACATGATAAAGCAACAGTAGCTAATCAGGTTGATATAATGTAAAACCACTTTTTACAACTCTTTCCCATCCTATTTAATGGCATTTGTTTTGTTAATACAAAGAGCACTGCACTTGTATATTTACTGGTCCACTAAAGCTACACACTTCCAAATTTTCATAAAAGGCATACCACAGTACAATTAGAATCTGGACTTAATGTCTTCTGAAATGTGATTTAATCCATTTAATCTTATCTGTCCATTAAGACATGGTGTCCATTTCCTGAAAGCAGTTTTCTTCATTTATGTTTAGAGTCACAAAAACACAAATCAATTTATCTCCTCCTCGATGGATTTTTTTTACCCGAGTCACATCAGATAGTGTATAGACAGAGTAATAAGCAATGGCAGATTCTAAGCCCTGTTATTGTGATATGAAGTGGATGAAAAGAAGACTTAAAGCCTCTATGTCTGCAATTAATTTTTCTAAGGTATTATATGAATTTGTGGTTGCCAAGCTGCAGAAACCAATACAGTTTCTTCCCTCAAAGACTAATTCCTTTTGAGGCACATATTTTTAAGTATACTTTTAAAACAAGCTGTAGTATGATCCAAGTTGTCATGCACAGTGCATTTGAACCAGTACAGATGCAAACACACACTTTTCAAACTGCAGTTCAAAAGGGGGGGGGTGCAGCTGAAGCAATAACGATTTCCATAAGCATGTAATATTAAATAGGTCTTGTCTACAAATGTAGTTAAAGATGTGATCTGAGTTCACTTCATTATTTTTAAATCTGTTCATTTTAGCGCATTTATCCACATTTTTAAAAGATAGTATCTTCTCTTCTTTTCCATAGCAAACCTTTAGAGTGTTTTCACAAGGATCACCAAGAATGCCTTTCCTTCTGAGATACATTCAATAGTGGATTTTGTAAATGCAGGCACTGCCTTACATATGTTTTAATGGTCTGTTACACTGTTACACACCCATAATAGTTTGGATCAGGCCATCAAAATGCTAAATAATTTCATATTTGGTCTGGAAAAATGTAGCTACAGTCATACCTCGGGATGAATACACTTCAAGATAAGTATTTTCGGGTTGCGCTCCGCAACGACCCGGAAGTAACACGCTCCGTTACTTCCGGGTTTTGCCTGGAAGCGTGTTACTTCCGGGTTTTGCTGCTCGTGCATGCGCAGACGGTCAAAATGACGTCACGCACATGGGCGGAAGCGGCAAAACGTGACCTGCGCACGCGCAGACACACTGTCGCATCTTGCGTTCTGTTCAGGATGCGATTGGGCCTCCAGAATGGATCCTGTTCACATCCCGAGGTACCACTCTATGTCATAACAGTTGTTTTACATTTCAACATCTCCAGAAAATATTTTCATAATCTAAAGTGTGTCCTCCCTCAAAGAGGGCACATGTTGCGGTGAGATCTGGAGACTGACCTCCTGTGTTGTGGGTGGGTATATTGGACAAGCTACAACACCCAATTGGTAGGTCCTTCATTGCTGGGCTTAATCTGGCCAATGGGGTGCAGTCTAAATGGTTCAAGGGACCTATATATGCCTATGCATGTGACCCAGAGCTTCCTCTTTTGGCTTGTGCATCGGAACAGCTAACAGCATGCCCACTGCACAGCTGAGAGACTTGCCTTCAACGATGGTCTTTGGTGATACATTTCCGTTATTCCATTTATTTTATTTCATTTAATTTATTTATTTCCATTCCCCCTTTATTTTAAGTTGATCCCTTCCCCTTCCCCTCTCTTCCTTCAGGGGCTTTCAGCCCCTTGAGCGCTCCCAGCTACGGAGCTTGCTGCTTGTCCTTTTAATTTCCGCCAATGGGCGCAATTGCGATGGCTTTGCTCTTGGACTTTGGCTGGCTGGCTGTGGCTTCGGGGCTTTATAGCCATAGGGCAGCTTGGAGGATTTCGCGATTCTTGCTGCCTTGGGCGGCTGCCTTTAACAGGTTTCAGTTATGAGAGTTCCCTCTCCTAAAAAGAATTGCTGTTTTCAGTTTGTGTAAAAAGGCTATTTGGAGTTTGTTATTAAGGGCGGGAATCTCTCTCCCGCCCTCCGCCCCGCCTGGTCGCCATTTTGGGTTCCCTTTTCGCTTTGGAAGAGGTTCAACCCCACTTGGTTTTGGCGGGAGCACCATTTTAAGTGTTGGGGGTGCCTATTTTATAGCGGGGGCCTTGATTCAATACCCTCCCACCCAGTAAGAAAGGGTTCAAAAGAGATGCCTGTTAAAAGGAATCCCAGCCCCGCTCTCCCTTCTAAGAGGGTGATTAGGGATCAGTCGCAATCCCTGCATTCTGTACCGGCCTCTGCGGTTCCCCGGCACACGCTGGATCATTTGGGTGCAATTGTGGCTAATATCGATTCAGACCCTGCCGCAATTGCTAGGTTCAGCACTGAACTTGAGACCTTGGCCCAGCAGTTTGGGAGGCCGCCTGATTTACAGTCTGGCCCTTCCACGTCATCCACTGTTTTTGAGGCTCATGGTCCTTCAGATGTGAGTGAGGGGAGTGAGGCTTATGACACTTCGGGTGCTTTGCCCTCTCAATTTCAGCCTTCCAGGATCCCCGTTCTAGCCAGTCCTAGGGGTCACCCTAGGAGTCTGAGTGCCATGATGCAGCGGGCCTTTCGGTCAGGAATGCCTCATTTGCAGTCAGCACCCCCAGGGTCTGGGAATGTTGAGCCTCAATTAGCACCACATGTGGGTGGAGGTGTCTTTCCCCAGCCAAGCACCTCACATATTTTTAGTTGTGCGCAGGTTCGATTGGCCTCTGCAAGGCAGACGCTCAGTGTCCAGTCTTCGGAGGAGGATCTCCCGGTGCCTAGAATCCCTTCATCTGGTGGCAAGTGGCAGAGGAGTTGTCACTCCAAGCGGAGGGCCAAGAGGCACAGAGATGGCAATTCCGCCTCATCTAGTGCTACGTCCTCTCAGACCTATGATGATGACTCAGACGCGGTTCTGGGTTTGTACTGGGGTCATGGTGAGGGAGCTTCAGGCCTTCCCGGGTGGAAGTCCAGTGGAAAGTTGTCTTGCATAAACCACTTTATTATTAGTATGACCTGTGCAAGAGCAAGGTATGTATTTTGGTGAAGCTTAACCAGGAAAGCTTCCTCGTGGATTTCACTACAGGCCTTGATACCAGGGGAGGGGAAAACAATCACTTGAATCTTATCTTGCATCCCCGTTTTAAAATCTTAACACCTATTATTTGCTGGTAATATTAAAAACCAAAGTCTAGTGTTAAAAGTTTTGGTATACATTCTTATGCACTAGTTTCCTAGGAAACCAGCAGTTTCATGGGGTGGGGGGAATCTTGTGTTTGTTGTTGCACCAAAAAGTCCACAATGCTGAAGGTATACATGCATATGCTCTGCTACTGATGCTTTTATAGTTGAAGAAAAATTCAAAGGCATGTCCACTGCACATCTGTATCCATTCTAAATAGGAGAGGTGAGGAGGGAGATGTCTAGGGAAGATAGTCAAAGGAGGAGGACGGGGAGGAGAGTGTCTATAGCTTGCTATAAACTGATACACATCTACCATACCTCCATTATTACAGGCACCCCTGAGATTATATGCAAGGGCTTCTATGGTAGAGTGTGAGTTCTTGTTACACTTTAAGTGCAGCACTCCTTGTTTTAGAAATTAACCACTAGCTGTACATGCCAGCTGCATTAGAAATGAACAAATATATTTAGCTTGGCCTATTGCAAGGCAAACACACTCAAAAAGAATAAGAATGGGGATTGTATGTTTGTCCGATTTTGTGCCTATGAACCAGTGCGACTTTTTGGAGAAGGCTTCTATCCTTAATCTTCTGCCTCTGGTTAGAACAAACTATCTTTGGCTATCTGGAATCATTTGCCATAAGTGCATTACAGTAACATTTTAGTACAGAAGGTCCTGCCTCAATAATGTTGCCTGCACCTGAGGATCTTTGTTAGGTACATGTTTGCTCAACATTTCTCTAACAATGCTGAATATGAAAAATGGGAAACAATTCCCGTCCCGCCCCCATTATAGTTTGTTCAATAGTTTTTTCTTAAAAGCCTACAACAATCAACAGTGCATTTGATTCAAGCAACAGACTGAAGACTGCTAGATTTACTTCTAAACACAGAGAAAGCTGAGATGGCAAAATCTTCAAGATAAACTCCTTGAAAAGAGATTTTTTTTAAAAAAATGAAATGCTACACCTGAAAAAAGTTCCACTCACTAGTGCTATTTTAATACCAGGAATAGAGCCACCCTCTACCCACCCAGATAAAAAAACAACTCCATTTACCGAGGTTAAAAAAAATGCCATTAATACAATATGGGATCAATAATACGAGCCGAACCATCCATAAGGCAAGGTGAGACCTCAGGTGGCAGAAAAACAAGAGACAATGGTCCTCCTACCCCACCACTTTTACCACTACCAGAATGCACCCTTCTTGCCATTGACAGAAAGGCATTCCAGCATGCAACATTGCCTCTCGGCTTCCCCAATCTCAGATGGAGAAGCCGAACAACAATGCTTTGTGGAATGCCCTGTATCCCACAGCTTGGCAAGAGCTGGGGCGTTCCTGCATGCCATGTTGTTGCTCAGTTTCCCAGGAAGTGGTGGGAGGGCAGCAGAAAGGGGTGCATAGTGGCAGGGGTGCAGGAGGCAGCAATTCCTGTTTTGCCTCTGGTGGCAAAACGAGAGTAGGTGTCCCAATGCCAGGTACTTAATTACATCCCTATCATTTTTCAGTAAAAGACATTAAGCGATGGGAATAGTTGTGGCTCAGTGATAGAGCACATGCTTTGAATGCAGAAGGTCCCAGAGTAAATCCCTGACACCTCCTGGCAGGCATGGGGAAAACCCTCTCTGAAATCCTAAAGAACCACCGCCGGTCACTGTAGACAATACTCAGCTAGATCAACCAATGGTCTGACTCAGCCTAAGGCAGCTTATGCTACTTATGCTACTGAGACATGGCAGGTGATCTGCGTTTAGCTTGGTGAATCACACACTGTCTAGGTGGGATGTAAAGATTTGAGGAACCCTTATGCCTGGCAGGCAAGAAGAAAACAGATGATACAACTTTCTCAAACAACTCTAGTACCGTAATATGTTGCTAGATATGCAGAGAATACATCACGGCCAAAAATCTCCATGCAGTATCTCATAAATTATGTGTATAC
Organism: Podarcis raffonei; assembly: GCF_027172205.1. NCBI lineage: Eukaryota > Metazoa > Chordata > Lepidosauria > Squamata > Lacertidae > Podarcis > Podarcis raffonei. The sequence continues at coordinate 36,075,780 of NC_070606.1, forward strand.
AATCAGTTCCTTAGAACGTAAGAAGGGCCAATGTTCCATCTAATCCAGCAGCCTGTTCTCAAAGAGGCCATCCAAAGAGGACATCCAAGCCTATGGGAAACCTGGAAGTAGGACCTAAGCACAAGAGCCCTCCTGTGCTTTCTAGCAACTTGTATTCAGAAGCATTACTACCTCCCACTGTGGATAAGTGTAAAAATATTAGGAACGCAAGTCTCTTGCTTCCAAGGTAGCTGAATCTTACTGATGCTCCTGAACGTCACTCAATGGAGAATTAACAGAATTCCCACACACAAGCACATAAATTGTATTTGTTAACAAAGATGACAGCCAATTCATTTAAAATTCTATCAGTTTCCCAGCAGGATTAGTCTATGTGTGCTAATAGGAGCTAACAGAACAGTGACAGCTTATTAGAGGATCCCTCCCTTTCAGACTGTTTTAGTCGTACAAATGGCAAGACATCTTAGTTTGCTACTATTTTTATGCAACAAAACAAACATTTATAGTTTTATCATTATCAGAAAGGTCAGGTGCTAACATGAGGCTTTCTTCATAACTTGCTACATGATAAGTAAGGATGCCAATTGCACAAGAAGAAAATGACCCAAGCAGGTTTCGGATATCCAGTTCCTATACAAGAAAGGGGAAAGCCTGGGTCTGTGTGAACACAAGGGGCAGGACAGGAGAAAAACAGAGCAAACTTCATAGGTCTGATCTTAGACCAGAGTGGGAAACATGTGGCCCTTCAGATGTTGCTTGACTCCAACTCCATCAGCCCCAACCATCACAACTGATGGACAGGGATGACAGGAATTGGAGTCACAGCAACACATAGAGGGCCACAAATTCCTGATCCATCTTAGGTTCTCAGTCTATGATGAATCTGGATCACGCAAATCCATGAGAAATGTTTGGACTAATGCGGCAGCTCTGCTGACCAATAGCTGATGGTGTGGTAGGGCTGTGCTGCTACTTGATCTCTTTCTGGTTGAGGCATGGCTGAATACCACGAGGGCAAGGCTGCCAAAGCCAACTTGGTGTTCCTACCAGCACATTTGCACCTCACCAGCATCTTGCCCCTTCCTCTCTCCATCAGGCTGTGGAGCAGCCACTCAGTTAGAAGGAACATGTGAGCAGCAAAGCCCCACATGCTCTCTATTACTGCTGCAACAGGCTTCTTCTCTGCCCCCCATGCCCTCAAAATCAACCCCAGAGGATTGGGGGACCCTCAGGAACAGATTTGGGGGGGGCATGAAATGGTAGAAACAGAAGTTGCATTATGAAAGCAGAACTTTCATAATGTGTTTTCTATGTGCTTGATTCTATGACCACATAATGCATGTGTGTGATTTTCTTGGTCTATGGCTTGACATTTTCCTGAATGATTCACTCTGCATGTGATTTGAGTTCTCTGCCATGGATTCACTGGTGACCCTTGCCGTTAGCAGAATGGGAACATAATTTTTAGAATGTTCTCTAAATGCTCAGTTCTTAACAGTATGCTGCATGTGTGTGTATCATACAGGTAGTATGCAGCTGAGTTCCCCAGGTTGAGTTATTTATTCTGCATGAATGTTTACAGTTCTTGCTTTCTGCATGTGATGCAGATGTAGTTTGGGCAGCATTAGGGTCATCTGTGTTAGCCTGATGTGATTTGTGGGTGTATTGCTCAGTGGCAGGTGAAAGAGGGCATGTGTTCTTTTTCACACATACCGTAAAAAGCTGTCTGCAGCAGAACAGGAAAAATAGATGTGTTTAGTCTTGCGGTTAGACTGAAGCAAAAATAGAAAGCAAGCAGAATAAATGAAAAGGTCAGAGGCACATGATGGGAAGTAAACACCTATGGACTTCCTGGGACACTCATAGACAGTACATGGGTGATATTCAACTAAGTTTTGCTCAGAGTAGGCCCACTGAAATTAGCGAACATGAGTAAGTTGGGTCCATTAATTTCAGTGGGTCTACTCTGAGTAAAACTTTGTTGACTACCACTCCATGTGTCTGACTTCTGGGACGGAGGCCAAATTCACATGTGTAGAAAAGGAGGTGTTTAGAAATACTGCAATTGAGGCACATCACCTTACACGGACTGCACCCCTACACTTATGGACTATGTCAGAACAGTGGTCCAGGCAGACAGATCAGCATCAATATCCCTGCTGTCTTGGAATGTAAGAAATGTCTCTTTTGTTTATTCTTTATATGCTTATGTGCCTTTATTCCCTTAGAGGTTAAACCATAGGCTAAAGGTTAAACTGTAAGTGAGATTAAGCCATAACTTCATTTGTTCTGTTGACACCATAAGTCCAGTGGATGACCAAAAGCTCCACAGACCGGGTGAAAGTGATAAGGAAGTTTAGAAGGAGCTTCCAGATCAAACTTTTAATTAACTAATTAAAAATCCTCCTAAAATTAAAACCCTACATAGGTGACTTAGAAGTGCATACAAGTAGTTGTACAGCTTAGATCAGGGTTTCGCAAACTTGGGTCTCCAGCTGTTTTGGACTACAGTTCTCATCATCCATGACCACTGGTCCTGCTAGCTAGGGATGAAGGGAGTCCAAAAACAGATAGGGACCCAAGTTTTAAAACTCTGCCTTAGATGAACACAGTGGTTTCTGTGGTCACCATGCCATGGGTGTACTAGGCTCCATTTTTTTTTCCTGTTGGGCTATGCCCAGGGTGCACCAGACTTCATCCCCCAGGTGGGCCTGATGAACTATGCCTGGGTGCCATAACTTTATTTAAGTAGAGTCAAGTTGAGCGCACCAAGACAAAGGCCTCATGCATCAATTACAACTGTTGGCGCAATATACCATTTCTCACAGTGAAGCATGAAAATGTTTTGTTTTGAAAATGTTGTATGATAGACATTTAATATTGCAAACGTTTGTGCCTTCAGCCTCACTTCAGAACTTGGAAAGCTATGACTTTCTTAGGCCTGTTTCTGGAAGAGTGTCAAAAACTGTTTGGCTACAATTTTTAGATATATTGTTTGTTTTGTAGCATAATCTTGGAAGAGTGCCATACATTTGCAGACCTTTATACATGTCTACAAAAAGCATTTCAGTGATATCATGGAAGTACTGTTCTACACATTTTGCAGGATGTGGTCATTAGACAGAGTGAGGCAGTCACTTCAGGTGGCAGATGCTGGAGTGACAGATGCCAGAGGGGCAGTAGCAGCCCCAAACCCTAAGTCATTCCTCCTGAGCCCCCAGCCAAACCCCTCTGTAAAAAAGATCAGAGCACTGGAAGACACTAAGCCATTGCCATTGTTGAAGTAAGATTCTCCAGTTCAGTGAACTTCTGTACATGGAATAGAGAGTGCCATCTTGTCCTTTGCTTCAGACAGCTAAATGTCATGGGCAAGCCCTGAATATAGTAGTAACTCTGGATTAAACTAGTTCAGACCACATATATTTGACTCCCACTTAAAAAAACAAACGAACACCACTTTACTTGTATTGAGAAAACTAGCACATCAGGTAGGATGTTAATTTCATTGAATGTGTAGAACAGTTCTTTATATAAAGTGTATAAAATCTGGTTTCTGGTTTCTAAAACCCTTTCTCCCTGTGAAAGTGGTTTTCTTTTTTTCTGCCTCATTCTCGGGGTACTTTATTTAGGAATGGTTGGTGATGTGATGTTGTGGATAATTGTGAAGTGGATGAGAGTTGTGTATTCCCCCCCCATTAAGCACTTCTCCAATGCCCTGCAGCCTCTTTAACTACCTGCACATTGAACCAAAAAAGACCCGTGGGACGAATTGCTTCATGCTGCCTTCCCCTGAGCTTTAATTGAAGGATGGAAAACTAGAGAAGCCTGCTACTGAATGCCTGAGGTTAGTACACTCACTGATTTAGTTTTTAAGGCAAGCCATTCCTTTCATTTACAGGGTGGGTGGGGAACCTGGAATGATTTTTTTCAACAGTAAAAAGATGTTACTTTAAAAAATATGAACTGCTGTTACACAATAGGAAGCCCCCCTCCCCCCCAATTTCCTGCAATTACTAGCAAGCTCAGCCAAGGACATCACAGCTTTTTTTAAAAAAAAGTCTGGAAAGTTATTCCACCACTCCAAAAACATAAAGCCAAAGCTCCTTTTGAGAATGCACTAGTTAGGGATGGAGACACCTGTTGTCTTTGGAAAAAATGAGAAACAATATTAAATGCAGTTCTCCCCATTTTACACATTTCTGCAGCAATTTGCAATTTTAAAATCCGCATGAAAATTCAGTAGCATTTTAGTATAAATGTCTCCTAATAATTGTGTTTTGTATGAAGCTTTGACTACTATACAAATTTTGTCTTCCCTAATATAATGCAATATTATGTTATTTCCACTAATACATATAATTTTATGCATGTGCTTCCCTAATATATGTGTATTTTAGTTGGAGAACCATATCACAGAATTCAGAGTGCAAATTTCAAAGGCTAGTTGTGTTTCGATTAGTCTGATGAATATTAATTGGGTAGGTTTTAATTAAAATTAGCACAGCCTTCCCCAACCTGGCTCCAGCTGTTTTGGACAGCTGGAGGTTTGGGGAAGGCTGTGCTAGTCCTTGAATGGGTCTTACTTAAAGCTCTCTGGATCCCAGGCAACACTTGTGGCTGTTACTTGGAATTCATTCAAATCACTAGGATTTACTTCCAAATAAACAGGGTTAGTTGGACTTAGATCTTTGTGACTTTCCTGGGGCCTGCTTCAAACATTAGAGAGGGGACAGCACCTCCATGGGAAAAAATACAGGAAAGTCACGTATAGGATCACCACAAGTGTTTTTATACAAAATATAAAAACTGCATGTGATATGACTCTAACCTGTGCAAGAGACAAGGGCCCTGCAGGACTTGACATCTTTCCGCAGGGCCTGCAAGACAGAGCTGTTCCACCAGGCCTTTGGTCAGGGCACAGCCTGACTCCCTCCTTTGGCAATCTTTACAAAACTTTAGTTTATGGTTGCCATCAATTTTTATTTTAATTAATTTTTATAATGTTTTTATAATGTTGCACTGTTTTAGTGTTGTTAGCCACCCTGAGCCCAGCTTCGGCTGGGGAGGGCGGGATATAAATAAAAATTATTATTATTATTATTATTATTATTATTATTATTATTATTATCAGCTTGCACATTCCTCATGGCTAGGTACAAAACTAGGGCCCATGCCATCATCAAGCAAAATGAGGTGGCGTCTGAGGCAACAAGTGCTGGCCATCATGAAAGGGCAACAAATTGTCCATTACTTATTATGTAGATGTTGTTGTTTTACACGGGAATGGGTGATTTTGATCATTTGCCCCGGGCACAAAAAATGTTTTGAGCCACTTCACTAGAAAACGATAACTCTTTAAGATAAAAAATGTCTAGATATGTTTCTTTTCTTTTTTTACAACTACGAAGGCTACTACAATTGGGAACCTTTTTGAGCTAGAGCACATAATATCCATCCAAGCAGTCCATTGGAGTCCCCAATCTGGAAAGGCTATAAAATACTTTGTCAAGTAAGGCTTGAACTCCACCTTGGTGACAAGTACTTATAACTACAACTGCCTCACTCTAAGCTCCGTGGAGACTGGTTTTGTTGCTTGCCCACTTCAGAATTATTGCTTCTCAGGCATCACCACCATCAGCACCCCATCCCTGAAATTCCAGCCAATTTCTCGATCTGATGTTCCCAGCAGAATAAAAACTTTGTAAGAGATAAAACAGATCGATTTCTCTTTTTGTCAAAGTACTCACTCTGTATAGAATACACTCCTTTGGATTGGTCCAAGACATTTTGCTGCCTGAGGCAAAGGACAAGATGGTGCTCCTCTCCCAATTTCATATACAGAAGCTGAACAGCCAGGCACTTGAATTGTGCTTCAACACTAGCAGCCAATTGCACCCCACACTGCCCCTGAGGACAGCAGGCTAGCTTAGGGAGTGCAGGGCAGGCTAGTTTATGGTGCTTAGAGGAAACTAACCCCCAGTCTGAGGCAACCACCTCACTCTGCCTAACAGTAGGACTGGAATTGCTACTCCAGTCTTGTACACCAATACACACAAATGGATATGCATTTTTGAATCAGTCATCCAAGTCCTGTTTCCCCTATGACTAATATTAGTGACCTCTGGAAGAGAGCTGGAGAGGGATCCAATGTAGAATGTGTACCCTCTCGACTCTTTATTCTGTTTGACATAAAATATGTACTCCCAGCAAAGTTTGTGATTTCCACAGGGACATGCTGTACAGTTTTCAAAATGCATACAGCTGTTGCCCATCAGAAAAGAAAGCATTTTTAAAAAACATAGTTCCTTTCCCATAGTGAAGAAATAATAAAAGGGCCCTTATAAAGTGTAGTATTTGTTAAGGATCAGTTTGAAGCACACGGTCTAAAAATAGTTTTCTGTAATACAAACTGCTATGAGAGAGTTCATTCCAGGCTAGGATAAAAGACTGATCCATTCATGTTGTGTTTTTTAAGGCCACATCTTACGTACTTAACCATTTTTGCACTAACATATTTGTGGTAGGAACATTATTTTCCTTATTTTCCAAATAAACAGAGTATTGTTTACAGAAACTGGTTTTTCACTGACCCGAGCTTTGGAAACACACCTTTTTCTCAAAAATAAAGTTCACATGTCGAGTTACACTTAACAGCAACTTTTTTTAACATTGAAAAAGCTTGTTCATTTGGAGATAGGAAAGAAAGCTGAGAAAGCTAGAGTGAAGCACATGTAGAAACAGAACAAGATGATATTAATAAAATAAGGTTTCTACAACATAGGAAGCTGCCTTATGCTGAGACAGCCCATTCGTCCATATAACTCAGTACTGTCTACAACGATTGGCAGTGGCTCTCCACAATTTCTGACAGGTCTCTTTCAGTCCTATCTGGTTGAATCTGAGACCTTCAGCACACAAAGAATATGCTCTACTACTGAGTAATGGCCTCCTAAAAGCACTTCTTTTTCCATATTTCCAAATACTTCTTTTTTTGCTCCTATGTACACTTGGGTAGTTAGGTAGTTCTAGAGACTGGTCTAAATGTAATGGTCTTCTTACAGTTCTTCTTACATGAGATGTTCTTTAAATAATGTGAAGGGCTGTGAATAGGATGTCGTTAAAGACCAGATCATCAACTAAATCAGGCTAATTCAGACAGATTCAAGCTTGGGCTTGATCAAGTTAAGACAGCCCTGGATCACTCCACCTGGAGCAATCTGGGGAGGTCAAACAGTGAGCCAGTCAGATGGTGCAGAGGAGGAAGGAGAGATAGGTGGCTTCCATAGGATGTGTTTTGCCAGCATGTTCCCTGCAGTGAGTGTACTGGCAAAGAAGCACCCAACAGGACTGAACTCGCCATTCATCAACTGGTGAACAGAAGATCTAATCCTGCTCTCTGCAGGGATTAGCTTCACTAGTGCATTCTCCACAAGGAACACACTGTTGGAGCTGCACCCAGCATGAGTGAAGTCTGAGTCAAAGGTTCAGTTGTGCTCTGTGTAGTGTGTTCAGGAGGGAATGATACACAGCATCTCCCTCTTTCCCCACCCCCTCCCAACTGTATATTTAATTAGGAATTTAAAACTCTGATTAAACATGTGACTGGGAAATGGAGAAGGAGAAATCACAGCACCATCTTCTCCCTTTCCACTGCATGTTTAATAGGGTTTAAAATCCTAACTGAATTTTAGGGGTTCTCTTAAATTGATTTGGGGCCCACATCCAGGTTGGGTCAGTCCCAGATTGGCCTGGGTTTGGTAAGGGCTGACACAAAGTGCCAGATCGAATAGAGGGAGACCATGCACAACCCTAGTAACGGAATTACTTCAATTTCTTCAAAATGTGGTAACCCAGCCCTGCTGTGTTTAGGGGCCCTCCTCTTCATTCTGCTGAATGGGACCCTGGGCCTCTGCCCCCAAACCCTGCCCTGATGGCACCACTGTTAAAATGGGGGGGGGGATCAGTAATCCAAGAATTCATGAAAGTAATCGTCAACAATATAACCAGCAACTTACATTGTCTTAGATGTCCTTGAGGTGATTTTTACTCAGGCACAGTAACCAAATCTGGCTCTCAGAACTCTTCCCAGTTCACAATATCATGATTCTTTGCACCTCAAGTATTTTTGCCTGACAAGAAAGTGCCTCTAACCTCTGATAAAGCCTCCTTGTCTGGATGGAGGATAGAGGGAGCAGGTGTACAAATTAGCCTACACTATGCAGATAAAATTTACATTATTTGCTTCACCACCGTTTGCCTCTGGCCCCACCCACCACTGGTACATAGTCCTCAGAAGGCTGCCCTGAAGGGAATGTGGCCCACAGGCTGAAAAGGGTTCATCGCCCCTTCTCTATACAGGTACATGCTTCAGACTGATGCAGGAATCTCAGAAGTAGAGCAGGGTTAGAATGGACAGCCAAGACCAAAAACATTTCAAGATGCATTGTCTTTACATCACAAAATCCAAGCTGATTTAATAAGTACCTCTTGAGTGAAATATCTGTTGGAATTCCAAGGGAACTTATTTCAGTAAATTTCAGGGTGCGCTTGTCTGCACATCTCCTTTGAATGGAGATGTCAATATATTGTGTCCATAATTTCCTCAAAATTATATTTTGCTCTTCTCAGGTGGCATAATTGGCAAAGAAGTTTCGCAGTCAGTAAGAGTTAGTAATTTCAGCTTATTTGGATGCCTTCGAATGGAGAGTTAGAAAAGGAGATGGAAATCTAGAATTAAACTGAAGCCAAATTCCTAAGGCAATAATGATGCAAATTGAGGTGAGGTAGGAAAGATCCTGCAAGACCAGTGCAGTCAGCAACCATTGAGGAGTTATAACAACCCAGCCTTTGTCCCACACACCTACTTGTAAGGAGCGGAGCAGCACCGGTATGTTTCTACCAAATACAAGCTTAGATACACTTGCTGGCTAAAGAGGGGAGCAAGCTCTGAAGCAACAAGGTTGCCCTGACCAAAGTGCTGCTTGGTTCAAGCTTTCATAAACTATCAATTCAGGCTGGAGTGTGGCATGCTGGAAACAAAAACAAGAGGAGACAGAAACTTCCCTGCTGTAGTCACCACTGAAAAAAACAGCTGCTTCTGAGATAGGAGAGCAAGAGAAAGAATTCCCTCCAAAAAAATAAATAAAGAGCAGCTTTATAGGTACGGTAAATAACGTTATCTGGCAGCTGGCTGTGAGTCTTCCTATACATTAACTCTTCCTGGGTCCTTGAGAAGAAGTCTCGTATCTTAGCTTCTCAGAATCACAGTTTCCCACCTTAGCAGTTTCAGGGTTGGAGGCTGTCCTGCAGGGCATAGGTCATTTCCTGACAAATCTTTTATTGAGAATTCACCCTGATTTGGGGGCATCAAGTTTGCAGGGAGGTTAAATGCCATTGGCTATTTATTCTGATCTGTTTCTGGCAAGATTACAGGATGTTGCATCATTCAAATGTTATTCCACACTTTCCACTGCATTTCCCCATCACTTTCCTAATTGCAAAAAGTCTTATTTTGGGGGTACAGGGAGGATGAGTTTGTTGTTCACTAAAAGAATTTTAATTGCACAACCTGAATCTGCTGGCACATGAATATCCCTATTTTCAGGTGAGATTCAGTCTCGAAGAACCCTTAGTTTAAGCATCACCTTCTTTTATTACATCCAGCAGATATATATCAGCAATGATTACTCCAGTTTATCCCTCCTAACAGAGGTTATTTCAATTTTTTGCTTCAGGTGCCAGAATGTCTAAGCAACATTCCTAGACATTATGTCCTCATAACGTACCATGCTCTTTACAATAATAATACAGTACATGTACTCCTGGCAACAACAACAAAAGAGATTAAACAATGTAGTAAAAACAAATGGCATTTGTCTATGTTCAAATTTCTGGTAACCTTACAATTCAGTCATTAACCACTTTGGTAATGACTTCTAAAAAGGAGATGTATAGCTATTGATGTCTTCTTCAGAAACATGCAAGATACAGCCTTCAGGAAAAGATGGATGGCTGGATGGCTGCAACTGGAGAGAATGCTAAACCAGTTTACCACTACTGTATGCCTGAGTGAGCCACAGGCTCACGTGCAGCCATGAAGAGACTAAAAGCTTTCACTTCCATGTTTTGTCTGAGCCAAGAACCGTGGTTAGGAGAAACCAGGATTATGAACAGTTTGGTCCTTAAACCATGGCTGAAACTAAGCACAATGACTAACCATAGTTTGTTAAAAAGAGAAGCAAAAACATCTGATTTATGTAATCCAAACATTAAAATTTGTAGAAACTCTTGTCCTAGTTCATGAACTATAGACGGTCCTCAACATTCTGTTTCAAGTGTGAATTCCACACACTTGAAATTCACCTAGATATGCACATAAAGAATAATTATTAATGTACTATTTTTCTTTCTCTCAATATACAACTGCATTTATAAAATGCAGCCCACTGGCACAGGTACTATTCTGCAAACAACATTCATTGCCCAGGGGTTATAATTCCTTAGAGAAATTGCAATGAAGTGAATAATGACTGTTCAACAGCAGTGTCTGTTGGAGTGTTATTCACAGTATTTAAGTGTAATAGGCAGATTTATGATATAATAATGTATTCATAATGGAAGTATTTATTTTTTATTATTTTCTCTCTGTAATGAATGCCCCAGTATCTCTAGTAATTCTTATTACACTTAATGTGTTTTGTATGCTCTATATCTCCTGAATGCATTTTCATATTTTAAAACCAGGAATGAAAATAATACCTAGTCATTGACACTGATTAGATGAAGCTTATTATCATTAAAAGTTATTTGCAATTCTATTAAACGTTCACCCTGCATATAAAGCATTCCATATTGACAATCTTAGCCCAAGGTATAATGATTAAATTACATACTGAAATGGGCCTTATCAGGAACAATTAGTAACATGTAGCAACTTACCAGAGAGTTTATTGGTACAGAAAGGCAGATAAAAAGTACAACCTCCTAGACAGATGCTTTGGTAGTCTAGAAGGTGTTCCTGTCCTGAGATAGCAGGTTAGGGAACAGCTGCGTTAAAATATAATAATCTACCTAGTCAAAATCCCATAATTAAAATACACAGTCAATATCTTCTTTGGAGGGCACAGACTGTAATTTTCCAGTTGATATTATATGAGAAACTATGGTCTGTGTTAACAGTAGCAACACAATCCAGTTAGGTTGGGATAAGAACCACTGATCTCAACGAGACTTACTCCTGAATAAGCATGCATAAGATTGAATAACCAATTAATTCTGAGTTAGCATGGGGAGGAGTGAGCCTGTGAGTCCTCAGGAACTTCTTTGTTCTCCAGATTATTTGGAGAATTGTGTGTGACCATTTATCTTTAGCAAATGGCCCCCAAACCTGACAAATTTAGCTCACAAACATTCAGAACACTAGCAAAGTTGTTTTTTTAAAAAAGTGTGTGCATGCTTGAGGGACATATGCCCTATTAAGCAAATGCAGCCCGTATGTATGATTGCCCTGTGTAGCTGGCTTACTGGAACTGCAAATACAGGGGAAGCTGTCAAGTTATAATCATGACTGGGGAGTAGGTAGAATGACAAGCGACATCTGCTGAAATTCTCAACTCTGCTTAACTATGAAAGGTGCAGGAGTTATGTCATGTCTTCCCCCCCACACACACACACATTTGGCCAGCCTGCTGGTGGGCTGGTTCAGCTTGGTGGGTCACGAATTGTACAATCCTGTTTGTATATAATGGAGAGCATGATAGACAGTGGTGATGGGGTGGAGGTGGATGAGGAGCTATTGTTGGTGTGTTGCATCCAAGTTCCCAAAATATCCATTTCTCATTATGCAAAAAGACAATTAGTCATCATTTAAAACACACACACACACACACACGTTTTTTATAGCAGCAGAGGCAGGCAGAGAGTTCCATTGGTGTTTGGGGAAGAGAAAATACAAGCACTATGAACTGGCATATTATTAGAGAATGGATTTAGGTGAAGTATTTCAATTCCTTAGACAAACAGGTAAAATGAAATGCAGTTGCTAGTAAAATGCTTTTGTTAAAACATACAGAAAATATGAGCATTGTCTTTCATATACTGAAGGGACCACTTTTCGCCCTTGCACATAAGAATCCCAAAGCTAGAAAAAAATCTACATAGATGGGTGGATACAGTTTGCATTCAAACCTATCAGTCACCAATCAATATCATGCAAATGTACTAAATAAAATAACAAAGGTAGTCTCCACATTGAATTCAGACTACAGAATTAAAGCACAACCTTTGACAGGAGACAGGTATCAGCTGCAATGTTTGCACACGGATCAATTTATGCTGATCTGTTGTGACTGCTAGAAGATGTCAGGACCCAGGTTTTACGTCTTGGGATTTGATGCTGGCCAGAAGTATAACCAAGTCCGAAATAAAATGTTCATATACATCTTTCCAAATACTAGTCTTATGGTATGTCAGGGGTTGCTAACATGGTGCCCAACCAGGGGGAGGGCTGTAGATAGTGGTAGATCACCTGCTTTGTATTCAAAAGATTCCAGGTTCAATTCCTGGCATCTTCGGTTCAGTTTGGGAAAGATGTCCTGCCTGTAACTCTGGGGAGCTGCTGCCCATCAGTGTAAACAATACTGAGCCAGAATACCAATGGGCCTGACTCTGTATATGGCAGCTTCCTAGGTTCCTATGACAGGAATTGTAATTCAAAACATCTAGATTAGAGGGTGCAACATTGGCAACCCCTATGGTAGGGTTTGGGCTCTCTCTCTCTCTCTTTTGGGGGGGGATTCTGTTGCAGAAGAATAGTGCTATTGGGAGATTATCTTGAGGAATTGGGAGGTAATGAAAGACACAAAAGGGGGATAGAAATTGAATGCTAAATCCCATTTCACTGTCCACCCCAATCTTCTTTTAGCATGCTTCCCCTTCTCCTGGCTTTTCCTCTCGATTAGTACTTTCAGCAGCAGCACGTAGCTCTGTGACTTTTCGCAGAAAGCCAGATGTTTGCAGGGGATGGACAGAGGAAATTAAGAGAGAGCTTTTTAAAAAATGTCCTGGTACTCTGTCACTGCTAGTGTAGTCTGTTTAAAATCGAGACTCAGCACTGATCAAGCTATTTGCCTTAAAAGGGCAAAATATCTGTGAAAATAAACTTCAGCTGGAAAGACAGGAAAGAAGGGGATGCTGAGGTCTACAGCAACTTAGTCACTATTGTGAATGCCCTACTCCTTCACAAAGAAAACACCAGCTTCCTAGAAACTGAGAACAAACCAGTAAGGACAAAGGGAAAGTTATTGGTTACAGAATGGCACAAGGGATGGTATTATTATTGGGAAGAGCATTGTTGTTATAAATGTGCTGGTGGTGTTCCTGTTTGCAGTCTGAAGTGTATGAACTTGGGCCTGCTTGATGCAGTTACGTAATTTTGGACTTAAAGGTTGCATCCATCGCTGCCATTCCACTTGTGCAACACTCTTCTGCTTGTGCCATGGAATCTTCCCCCTCCTCTCCCTCGCACAGCCTCAGCTCCTGCTCCAGAGGACTCTAAGAGCAGATGGGGATGGGAGGAGCATGTGGAGAGAGAAGAGGAAGGGGAGGTCCCATTGTACAAATGGAATTCTCACACAGTGCTGAATATAACACAGTGGTCTTACATCCACCAGCTTTAGTAACATGTATTACTTCATTTATTTCAAAAATTAGGAAGTCAGTCTTGCTGCCTTTGGAAGCCCCCCCGGATTTCTGTCCCAAAGTCCTAATGGTTCTCACACACACATTTTCACAACCTGATCACTGCAACATGAACTGAACAGCTCACATCTGGGTGAACTATCACAAATCACAAAAATGTGTGACGTCCCCACATACTCCATGCTTTCCCATGTAGTACTTCCTTCTCTGATACTATAAATTAAACTGGACTGGAAGAAAAGTATCCCTGGAAGGATGGACTGGGGGTTATGAACAGCAAGCAGGGAAAAGGCTCTGAATGCTTTCTCACTCACATACTACTCTAGCCCTTGAAATTTCACCTTATTCCTTACATATCAGTGGAGCAAATCTGCATTAAACATCCAGGTCTGCATCAGCCTTCATGTGCTATCTGGGTCCGAGAGAGAGAAAAACCTGAAGTAAGTGAGCGAAACAAGACAGATCTAAAGAGACTGTCCTCTGCCTGTGCTGCCCATCAAACACTGAATAGTTTTCCAGCATACAGCTGAGGCTTCATCACAGTGGATTCTAAAACAAGGAGCAGGAAGAACAAACAGAGAAGCGACAGCACCGTTCAGGTTTTGTAGCAGGCTCTGATGCTACTTAACCTGAAGAACCTGCCTCTGTAAACTAGAGATCTCCCTTCAGATTGAGGCGAGTTCCCCAAGGCATCAGTCCTGCCACCTCATTGACACAGTCAAGGCAACTAAGTGGGTGGGGGAGAGAGAGAGGCAGAGATGGCAAAAAGACCAGCAGCCAAGCATTTTAGCCTGTGGTTGCTAGGATACTGTGGAGACCCTCCACTGCTAAGCAGACAAGGGAGAAAATAATAATAATAATAATAATAATAATAATAATAATAATAATATGTGGCTAGGCCCTATCGACAAACAGCAGTAACAATAGAAAGATGCCGCTTCCTCTTGCCCATCTCCACTAGTGAATGAGTTTCCGGTGAAATAATATGCTTTACAAACCTGGAAACTGTTACTCAGTAGGCTAAGGAGAAGAAAGACAATTCATATTCTAGAGCAGCAGACACTGGGCCTCTGGTTAATGGCCATTCAATCTGCAATTTGAAAGCCAGTTTTCTAGGACACAAATCTCCCCTACCCCCTAGAGCATTTAGAGGTTATCTTATCAATGTCCTAAAGGTTTCCATGGCAATGAGCAGGGCTCTTTTTTATTTAGAGAGAAAGAGAGAGAGAGAGAGAGATCAATTCTGATTATTTTCTTCTTTAATAAGTAGTTATTAATGCAAGAGAGGTTATCTGAAAGATTACAGTGTCATTCTATATAAAACTGCCAGGAATTTTTTGCTGAAGGGTTAACGAACATAAGCAGGAGTCTTATTTGGCTGTTTGTCCAAACACAGGAGGACATAAAATGGGAAGAGGACACTGCATCAGCTTTGTCCCCAGTGCCCCCGTGCACCCAGATATCTCTTCAGACCTTTATGTGTGTTTTACATGAAGGTATGAAGAACACATCTACTACACATGTCCCCTGCCTTATCAGGGTTTCCAGTCCTGAGAAGGCTTCTGCATGTGTTCAGCCAAGCGAATGTAGAAACCGCCTTCAGACCTTTGTGCTAAATATGCAAAGGTCTGAAGAAGACCCTGCCTGCGTGAGGGCACTGTGGGCAGGCCTTGCATGCATGCTACCCCTCCCCACTTCAATCCCTTGAATGTTCATATGTCATAAGGTTACCAGATTTTTTTCAATGAATCCAGGGACACTTTTCAACTTCCTACTAAATAGATGGATTTTGTATGGGGGCCTATTTGTAAATCCGAGGACTGTGCCCAGGAAATGGGGATGTCTGGTAACATATGAGCATCTGAACAGGGCTAGCTTATTCACATCATCTCAGTGTTTGCATTTTCTTTTCAACAGCATGGTTCTAGCAGTTATTACTGTCAACAACAAAATATATTATGGGTATTGCTTAATGATGATCATAACACACCCCTTCTAATAGATTTCACAGTTTCAGAGAGAATGAAGATCACAGTCCTACAAATCCTAAATTTATGTTCTAAAAGTAACTGTATTCTAAAACTTTGCTAAGACATATAGTGAACTATTCCAAATAAAAGTTTCTCCCGTGTTATAGAACAACCCACAACTTTCTCCTACATTGCTCTAAAGGTGGCTGAAACAATTTTATAAAATGCGTCATTTGTAACTGAATTCCTTAAACGGAATGACACTGGCAAAGTAACTTATTTTGAAATGGCTGAGGCAAATACTGACACAACACAGTGAATTAAGCCTCCCACTATCTATCTTATAGCTGGTTATAAATGGTCAGTGTACTACCACACAGAATGGAAGTCTGAACAACAGAAGTGAATATATATATATATATATATATATATATATATATATATATATATATGTAGTTCTTTATTTTGATGTTAGCCTGCTGCCATGTATAGTGCCATGTATAGTATACATTTCCCTTTTTTTTATTTTATTTAAAAACCATTAGTTATCCAGATAGCTTAGCTAGGACTGGGTTGGCACAACCATTCAGGCAGCTGTTTGAAGTGGCACATATAAAAAAAAACACCACTTCTGGAAATAGGGTAAAAGCTCAGGTTTACGCACTGCATCTGCCTGAGCTGGTTCCCCATGAAAGCATCTCTAACAACATTCCAAATAGAATTTTCACACACATCTCTGAGAAGGGATAAGCTCACAAGAAGAGCCCTGCTGGATCAGGTCAAATGTCCATCTACTCCAGAATCCTGTTCTCACAGTAGCCCACCATATTCCTATGGGAATCCTGCTTGCAGGACCTGAATGCAAAAGCCCTGTCCCCACTTTTAATTTCAACAACTTGGGCCATGTGAACATCTCCCCAGGGGGACATTGTGGAGAAACACCAGCACACAAGCAGGAAATGGCACTTGCACTTCCTATTTCCCCCTCACATCTTCTCAATCATGCCCCATCAGTAAGATCTCAGAAGCCTCCTCAATGACACTGAAATGGATTTTGGGATGCACTTTATTCTGTTTATGGATCCTCTTGCGCTGCTCCTACCCCTTCTCCACACATAATAGCAAAAGCTCTTGAGCTAGCCCTGATCATAGGCATCTGGCCTATATTCACCACCCTGTCAGAAAATTACATTCCCCTTGAGTAAATGCAAATACAATTTACGCAAATCCTTTTGAGTCCTCTCCCTCACCTCCCATTTATACAAATCAGTCCATAGTCTGTGCCAAAATTTCTCATGAAGTCTGCAGGTACATAATGAATACTTTCAAAAGCATTTTGCCTCGTATGTGTTTGGCAGCTCAGGCTTAGTCAAAGGGTGAAACCCAGCCTCACAATAAAAATCTCAGCAAAATGCCCACAATGAGAAACAATGGTAACTCTGCAAACATAAAGTTGTAAAGGACTAGGATCATTGTGCAATAGACCTTGATGGCACTTTGTGTGCTGTGCAGAGATGCTTTAAAAATTTGTTCTTTGCTATACATTAACTAACCTGATTCTACAATTCCCAGACTACTGCAATGTTTGGAATGTAGTTACTTCGCAGATTTCACATCTCCAAATTTTACCATGTGCTTAGTGGTTCAAAAAATAAGGTCCAAAAATGTATATAAAGATGTGTACTTTAGGATAAAATACACACTCCATAGAGATTTTTTTAAAAAATTGCAGCTTAATGTGGAAATGGGATGGAATGAACATACGCAAAACGGGCAAGGACTGACCTGCCCATCCCTAGTGTTGAAATGTAGCCTATATATTTACTTGGAAATAGATCCCCACTGAAATAAGTGGAATTTACTTCTGAATAAACAGTACAACTACATACTTTATTGTTTTATGAGACGGGGAGAGGGAGGATAGCCTATAATCCAAAAACTTGTTAAAACAGATTTTTTAAAAAAATAATTCCTGTTTTATCACTTAAGAGAAACAGATGAGTAAAAAGAGGCCTCATTTCGAAACATCCACCTTAGTTGCAACGCTTGAAACTTACTGAATGTTTAAAGTGCAAAATAAACCTGTATTTTATTTTGATCAATACTGCTAATTGTTTGTTTTATTTATATCCCATATTACTCCAAGTGCAGGATCCAAGGCAGCAATGGGGCAAAAAAAATAATACTGTAGCCTTTAAGGTGCAATTTTTACTGCTTATCTTGGGATTTACTTACGCCCACGTTATTTTGCATAGGAGTCACCTTTCTATAGGGGAAGAGAAAGCAAACTAACAAGAAAACAATAATCACAGATCCCAGCAAACAGCAAAGAATGCCCTCATTTATAGTATTTATATGAATGAGAGAGTTAATGTGTAACATAATTCCTTGCTATTCAGAGCAGTGAGCAGCAAACCTGCCTTCATTCACAAGTTAATTGATCATATTATAAGGGGGAAATGTTATTCATAAACATTAGACATTGAAGTAATGAGGTTTCTCTCTCCTTCTGGTCTATGATTACTTATAAGTGACCATAAGTAAGGGAGAAACTCTCCACAGAAGCAACAGTTCTGAATGTTAACTCTCAGAAAGAAAAGCTTGATGGTTATGCATAACCCCCAAGCAGATCATGCATTTGATCATATCAAATGGCTAAACAGAACATTAGTTCATCAGTGAGCTGTATCAAATAGGGAAAGCGTAGACAGCAACATTGTGCTTACAGAAATCAACATTTAAGCTATATAGTCTATCTTCGAGAAGATTTCTCACATCTGCAGGTATTTTATCTACCTCACAGGAATTTTTAATATAGCATCTAAATTTGTCAAAATGAACTCTATTTGCAAAATACCAATGCAAGTAGCAACTGGGATGCTACTAATAAATGGAATCATATAGTGTGTTTTGACATAAGCCATGAATTGCTTCTTTTTTTAAAAAAAGAAGTATGCGTGCTTTTTCATGATTACCAAACGGTATACATGAAGATTGATTGGACAGTCATGAAAGGAAATTAAGAATCATGTGAAGGATGCTGTATTTCTTCTTCAGAGGTTTCAATTTCTCAATTAAAAACTTGTGGCAGCAAGTGAGAATCAAGAATAGATTATTTCCCTCAAATTTATTTTAAAAGATTCAAAGTCAGATTTATTACAACTGTCCTTTCACCATCTCCTTTCTGAGCAGGTAAGCCAAGCACAGGAAAAATATTCTGAAAGGATTCTTTTTTCTTCTTCCTCTCCTTTGAAGACATTTCAAAACCACAGAGAGAAGCAAGATCAGGAACGCTAGGGCAATCCTCTGAGTAAGTGCCAAATGGGACTTGTGTGCTGTGTTCAGGCTCTGTATCTTATCTATGTCACAATGGATCTTCCCTGATTTTTCTGCTAGTTGCAAAGAATGTCAGACAATAAGGAGCTCCCTACACTGAATGCCCATTCACTCAGCAGCATCTTATTGACTGTCGCTCCACAGTTTGCTGCCCACAAGGTTTCCAATAGGATTTTGTTTTATGAGAGTATTGTACCTTCCCTCCCCCTTTTTCAGAACACACTGTCACAACCTCTCTCCCATTTTGTCATTTCTTATAATTTTATTGCTTGGTCATTTTTTTATTCTGAAGCCATGTATAAATCCAATGGGATGCCACAAATCTGTCCTCCGTAAAGGAAATGCACTTTGCAAATTCTTCCTTACCTGAACATGTATTGTTATTTTTAAAAGGGCCAGAAACATCATTCGATAAATAGGCATGATTAGGACCCCCAATAGTATATTCTGGAGGAATGATGGCTCACCTGCTTTGCACGAAGAAGGTTCTTAGTTCAATCTCCAGTTAAAATAATCAGGTAGCAAGTGAGAAATACCTCTGCTTGAGTCTCTGGAGAGTCACTGCCAGTCAGAGAAGGTAATACCAGGCCAAATGGACAGACAGTGGTATAAAACAGCTTCTCATGTTCCTGTGTTATGGGCTGGCCCACAATTTGCATTTTGACTCCCACTGGAAGGGAGAATCTCTAACTGAATAATTATCCCCTCCACAAGTTATACTCCCCCATACAAGATATGCCTACCGTGCCCCCTTTATCTGTGACTCTGGATATGACAGCCAGTGAATTCAATTACCGTATTTTTTGCTCTATAAGACTCACTTTTCCCTCCTAAAAAGTTAGGGGAAATGTGTGTGCGTCTTATGGAGCGAATGCAGGCTGCGCAGCTATCCCAGAAGCCAGAACAGCAAGAGGGATTGCTGCTTTCACTGCGCAGTGATCCCTCTTGCTGTTCTGGCTTCTGAGATTCAAAAATATTATTTTCTTGTTTTCCTCCTCCAAAAACTAGGTGCGTCTTGTGGTCTGGTGCGTCTTATAGAGCGAAAAATATGGTAATTGACAAGTGACAAGCTAAATCACCTCTTACATCCTCTGTTATCACTTTCTTCTATCACATACAGAAGGACAGCAGGCATCAGTGATACAAGGAAATCCCAAGATATTCTCAGGCATTTGAACAAAGGGAATGTTTTCACAGAAGTCATATAGAAAAATATGTATCAGAACATTATGGAACTGGGAAACAAAGAAAACCATTTACACTCCTACCCTTTGAGTGTTTTTGCATATATATTGTTGATGGTGATGTAGAAGCATGTATGTTCGAATCACAAAGTACTTCATGTCTCCACAGAGCTGAATGTAAACTGGGGCATTTGTTTTAACAGAATTTTACTTATTCTGTATTCTCAGTGGAACATAACGCTGAAGTGAGAAAACTCTTTGTTTTTGTTAACTGCGTGAACCTTTACAATTCAGTGATTTAATTTGCATGTGGGTAAATTAAATCCAATGTTTCTTTCAGCCTCTTTGAGCCTTCTAACATGGGGCTGGCTATTCATCTGACAAAAAAACAAACAAACTGTAAGCCACCTCAGTGTACTTTCCAACTGACCAGTTGTTTGTACACCCAGATAGGCTTAAACTGGCCTTGAAAGCTGATGAAAGGAATTACTCACATCATTGGTTAAACAGAAATGTGGCAATGATGGAGCAATTTGACAACTGCCTATCCAAATGGCCGGCTCCAACATGCAATGGATTCCCTTAATGTTGCCACAAACTGAGAGCCAACTCTTGAATATGCGACTCAATCCTAAACTTGTGTGGAGGCATCTTTAGCTTCCAGAGTGTGAGCCAGAAAAAGTGTTTGTGTGTGTCACATAAGCACACAAGTGAATTTGCTAGAGTTTCATTCTAGTACAACAGGGATAACCGGCATGATGTCCTCCATATGCTGTGGCCAACCAGGGAGTTCTAAAAATGTACAAATATGGATTGACGGTAACGATAACCCAGAGGTGAAATCCCAAGATAATCAAACACATTTTCTGTGTTCTAACAATTGTGTTACACACGGTAAGTTCCTGTGAGTCTTTCAATTCATGCCTTCATCCTGAGTAGCAATTCTAACTTGTGTTGATGATTATGAGTATAGGAATATACAGAGTTGTTGTTATGTAATCCTGAATTTATTTATCCTGATGTAAAAGGTATGATATGGGGGAGTATTCTTAAAATGTTTTCACTCAGTAATAAAAACCTGGTGTTAAGGGATTTACACTAATATATGTGCCTTGAGAACTACAGCTTATGTTGATCAAAAGTTTTTCCTTAAGCTGAGAAAAGAAAAACAATGTAACTCAGAGAACCCCAAAGTCCAACAAGAATTTGAAACCACATGAGGAAACTGAAAAGCAATGTATATTTTATGGATGTGAGTAAGTTTCCAACACTCATTTTTCAATTTTACTCAGAAGTACAGCTCAATTCAATTTACTCCACAGACTTGTCATTATGTAGTCCTGGATTTATATCCTGAGGAAAAGGGAACGATATGGGATGGGTGTTCTTCACTCAAGAATAAAGCCCTTGTATTTACTCCCTTTGGGAGTAAGTCCAATTGAACTCAATGCCCCCTAATGCTTACTAAATGTGTATAGGATCATACTGTCCAAAGGAACAACTGAACTCACACCAACATCTGTCGACTATTGCAACCCATAGCTTCCTTCTTTCGAAGCAAAAACATTGCATTAGCTTTTGACACCTCTTAAATTCTAACTTAGGTTGTCAGAAAGAGCAAAACAGACACCTTTCCCCCTTGCTCTCCCCTCTAAAAAGCCTTGTCAGTTTTGACTGCCTTGGTGGACTTGATGAGCTGTGAACGGTGAAGCGGACCAGACTTCTCCAAAGAAACTCAAGAGAGATGAGAGGAAGAAGTAATGCTGGCGAATGGAGAGGAATCAGAAGGAAGTCCTGCACTGGTGTCGCTGTGCCCCAGAGACACACTAAATTATGTGCTGGAGAAAGCCCAGGCTGCAAACTCATGCGGACCAGCACTGGCAGTATAAATCCAACGCACCTCTCTGTTTCAGACAGCAGTACAGCCAAGAAGAAAGACAGAAGAGATGAAGGTCTAAGAGTAAGCCACACTCTTCTCAGGGTCACTCGGAAGAATGCAGAGAATGGGGCTATCACAGTACATATTTTGAGTGCAAGGACTGAGTCTCCCCTGCCCCCGTACATGGGATGCAGTAACCAATAAATGCAAAGTGTGCACAGCGTCCCTGCCTTTACTTCATCACCAAATAATTGCAACAAGGCACCATATAGCTTGAATTAAAGGGTTAGGATGTCAGGGACAGAGGCAGGCTTGACCCTTGGGCACTTTACTTTTGAGAAATTAAGCTCTGGTCTTCTGTGTTTCCTCTCTTTCTTTGCAGCCTCACAGCCCCCACCTCAATACACCAGTAAGGAACTGCGGACAAAGTTTGAAATGAAAGAGTAAATAGACCCAAAGCCTTCCACTACCCAGGAGGAGAGAACAACAACCACCTGAGGGTCAGAGGAACAAAGAAATCTCCACAGTAGAAAAGGAAACTTGTTCTGAGGTGTAGAAAGATAAGGCTGCCTCTTCAGATTCTGAGAGGACACTAAAGATGGCAATTCAGTGTCCACTGACCTGGAAGTAAGCCCCATTTGACTCAAAGTGGTTTACTTCTGAGTAGACATATAGGACTGTACTGTGAAGGGGCTGTCTAAACCCTTATAGTCTTTGTATTCTCACTGGGAACAGAAAGAGGAAAGTGACTGAGTGGGGAAGGTTGTCACTCACATTCTTACCTCTACCTTGTGATACCACCAATGCTCAGCTTGCACATAGATGGCCTTGCAGGCAAAGAAGTGAAAAGCAGCTTTGCAGAGAGCTACTAAGTCATAGATATATGTCACAGATAAAGAGCATCCAGGTCACCTTTTTATGTCACACAAAACGGTTAAAGAAACTACCCCAAATATTTTTGCCTGAGTAGGTTCCAAAGAAAACTTAGGTTCATAGGAGAACATGTTAGCAAAAACACCCCTCTCTCTTTAATAAATACCTTGTAAATAGGAAACGGGTGCAATTTAAAAAAAAAAAGGTCCGTGAATTTGGTTCACATAGTTCAAATGACAGGCAGTCCCCAGTTAAATTCAGGGCAGAAAGCCACAACAATATCAAAATCCCAGACAGAAACGACATACCACACTGGAAGAGACAGTCTGATGATGCGGTTACTGCTGTGATAATTTTGAGAAAGGGAGAAGGGGATAAAATGAGAGAAACTGTGCTCCCCCGCCCTTCACATTTCCACACTCTAGGAACTCTCATTTTTCTGCAGGGGGATTTGGATACCTTGATATCTGAAAAGGACACAGAGGAATGTGGCGTTGGAAATGTGGGCAGCTCAAAAGATAAAAGAGTTTTTAGCGCTAGGAGGGAGGGAAGGCAGATTGGGTGGAAGCAATTTCTGAAGCTGAGGAGGAAAGCGATGGGAAGCAGAAGGCGGCGCACAGGGATCCACAAGGCGAGTGAATGGGCAGTGCGGGCGACAGAGACAGATACACGGGGGAGAGAGAGAAAGAGAGAGACCGAGACCACATCACAGGGACGCCACACGGACACAACGCTTAACCCCTGGCTTACTGTGGGCTCTTGGGGTAGAAAGGCAGGGTGACATGGCTGAGGTCCTGGATGTCAAAAGCGGTGGGCTCGGCTGAAATGGCCTGCCTCTTGGTCCTCTGCTCGCCATGCAAGGTGGTGGAGCTTTGCTGGTGCGCCTGTTGGGTGGCGGGCCGGATAACCGAGCGGTACTTGTCCAGTTCGTTCTGCAGCTTCTGGATCAGCTCGTCCTTCTGGTCCAGCTCCAGCTCCAGCTCGTCGATGAGCGCATCCCGTTGCCTCAGCTCCTCGATCTTCTCTTGCAAGGCATATTGTAAATCCCGCAGCGTCCCCATCCTTCAACCTCCTCCTCCTCCTCCGCCACCACCTCCTCCTCCACCTCCGTGGGGCTCCTGCCTGCGCCCCCCTCTCCGCGCGTGGCAACTTTCCCCCCCGCCCCACAAAGAAGTAGTAGTAGCCGCCGCCTCCTCCTCCTGCCGCTTGTCCCACTTCAAGCCAACTTTGCCAATCGTTCCTCCGATCGACCTGCTGCTGCTGCTGCTGTTGCCGCCGCCGCCGCCGCAACCTCCGCCCGCAGCTCCTGTTAGCCTTTTAACGCGCGCCTCCTCCAGCCTGGCTGGCTTGGAGTCGGCGCTGTTTTTGGCTCGGCGCGGCGATTCAGGCTACGCGAGGAGGCTTCGAAGAAACATCATCGTCTTAAATGGTGCCCCATCGGCACCAGTTCAGCGACGGCTGGGTGGTTAACTGTGATTTCTATCTTGCCTGCGTCAAGCTAGACTGGAGAGAAAGGCAGCGAGAGGGAGAGAGAGGGGGAGAGAGAGAAGGAAACGGAGGGAGGGAAGGAAGGAACAGAGCGCGCGAGGGGCGTCTGCAGCATGCCGTAGTCCAGGCACTTTCCCTCCGTCGCTCTTCAGAGGGCTACTAGGACTCGGCTCAACTAGACAGCCAGCGGCTCGCTTCTCCCCACTCCCACCCCCCTGGCCGCCCCGCCTGCTCGAGGTAGGTGAGGGGGTGGGCGGTGTGGCATGCCAGGCACTTCACGCTGAAATGGGCACGCCACGTTTGCAAAGGAATGTGCAGCCTCTCTGGACACTTTTCATCGGGAGGGCGGGCGGGCAGACAGCCTTAGTTACGCACGCAGACAGGCACTTCGGCTATAAACATCCACAGGAGTAAGGGCTTGGCCAGACCTTCTCCAGCCGTCCCCCCCAAGCAACCTCCAGCTGTGGTAGAAGAAGTTCCGTTTGGACGATGGGCATATGCAAGATCTCACACGCGCACCAAGCAGTGCCTTGCGGTTTAAAAACGCACAAATAAATTAGAAGCAACAGGGACTGCAGAGCCCATTGCTGTCTGGGGTTGGCGAATGCCCCCTTCAGCTCCAGTTAAAGTGCATAGTGCCCAGCGCTGGACAGGTTGCTTTGGAACCCAAGGTAGAAAATAGCACAAGCATTTATTTCCCAGGGTTTTGTTTGTTTGGTTGGTTTTTTAAAAACAACAACAACAACAACAACAATTAAATTACTAAGAGTTCGCTGGTCATTTATAACACCCAGAAGCACTCTACTTAATAGTAAGAAGTGCTTTAATTAACCCCCAATATGTATTTTGGACTGTTTATGGCCACTCAGTTGGAAAGCACATATCACTCTGTATATGCCAAGGCTCCACATGTTGCAGAGAACACAGTGACTGCTCCTCCGCATTCTCCTTAAGCACTCCTAGTAAAAGACAGATCTTCATAGCCTGCCCAAAGCAACCTAGCCTGCCCAAAGCAAACTCCAGGTTTAGGGAAAGATTTATCTGTAGCGCCAAACACTTAGAGACACACACATCTAAAATATTCATTGTGAAGCCATTACCAGGTCATTTCAAACAGCCCTATAGCAACCTCCAGGGGTTTTCTATCTTTCTGCTTTCTGATACCTGAATTTCAATTTTTGAGAGCTTAAGGAGGCAGGGCATAATTAGTTTTTCCAGAACATCCACTTTTTCTCAGGACAGTTATGTCACTTGTCCTACTGTACTACAGTTGGGTAGTAAACTCACTCACCCACTGTGTCATTACAGCCACACACAAAAAGAAGGCAATTATCTGAAAAGAAAAACAACTAATTGACCAGAGGCTGGGAAAAGTAACATTTTAAATGGGTTTTGAAAGAAAAGCTTTGGAAGAGCTCACTGGAAAAGGCTGCTGACTATAAAGTTTTTTTAAAAAATCATACTCATTCTTGCTTCAGTCATGAATGGGTTGAAAGGTAACAACTTCATCAACCTGGGATCTTGCTGGGTTTTGGCCTCACACCCTCAAACTGTGTAATCAGAGGAGAGAAACAGGTGCAGCCTTCATTCTGCACCAAAATCCAAACTAATTTAGGCCCAGGCTGTCCCTACTTAGCAACTGATGCATGACTTCAGATAAAGCACCTGGATCCTGCACACTCTAGCCAATATTCTTTCCCACCTGCAATTCCAAATCTCATACCAGGAAACAAAACACTGCCATGAAACCCCCTTGCTGCAGAAGAAGAAAGGAGGTAGTGTGTGCAATGTGTCTTACTACAAATGCTTTGAGATATGACATTTCATGGCAAAAACAGATTATTTATGCTTCTTTCTGCAGGCTATTTCTGCCTTATATATGTGCAAACTCAGAACTACAATTCTGGCTTCTTAATCCTGCCAAATCTGCATAAAAGTTAAGTTCATCCACAAAACTCAAAGGTGGAGCTGCTCTTCAGCTCACTTCTATGTTATAGAATGAAATGCTCCCCCATAAACATCCTAAAGTGGTTTTACAATAAAAACATCAACAACAAAATCTACATTAAAAAACCCCAATTTATTGGCCAATGCAGATGAACACTGTAAAATAATGTATACTTAAAAGGTTTGTTGGAAGAGGAAGGTGCTGAAAATACAGTAAAAGTCTGATATATAATGGGAGAGAGTTCCAAAGGGCAGGTGCTGCCACTCGGAAAGTTTGATTCATACATCATATGGAATGGGCTTCCTGATGAGATGGTATCTGCAGGAGGTCCCTTCCTGCAGAGCACAGTAAATGAGGGGTGAGATTATATTTTAGGTATCTTGGTTGGAAGCTATACAAAGTTTTATACATCAGCACTAGCATCTTGAACTTTGCCCACTACCTAAGTGGCAAGTCTTTCAACAGTGCAACTCCTTCAACAGCAGCATAAAATGATGAGATATTCTGCTGCAGTGAGTACTTAAGCTGATGCATGTCATAGTTGCTGCAGCTTCCAGTTCAACCTCAGCAGCAACCTTACAAAAAGCATCTTCCAGTGGTTCAAACTGGAAATTACTAGTACATGGACAACAGTAGTCAGGCTGTCAAACACAACATGTCACACAGATGAAGGTCAAGTTTACACTGGTCTACTACAAACATGGTTCACAGGATTGATGCAAACATATATGTCGTGCAATAGCATCAACTTCACATGTCACAGAAGAAGAAGAAGAAGAAGAAGAAGAAGAAGAAGAAGAAGAAGAAGAAGTGACCATCACAGAATTTTAGTATCTCCTCACATTGTCTCAATGCTTTTTCAGTAGAGTCAGTTCACACATTTAGCTACTGCCAACCAAGTGTTTAGTACTAAGGTTTAAATAAACCAAGGGATGAGCATACATGTGTGGTGCAAACATCAAAAGTTTGAAATGGCATACTCCCATAAGGTAAAGGTAATTGGCAGGAGAGATGCAGTATCTAATGGCATTAGCCATCACAGCTAAACTTTGAACTTCCATGTACTGAGGCAGTAGAGCCAGATTATAAACTGTTAACAATGAGGGTGGCAGTATTCATCATTCTCTGGTTGTTGGCTCCCAGTGGCAATTGGCTGGCTGTTCCTTGGCATAGTGCTGGTTCAGACAGGCCAGGGGCGTGGAATGGAGATCTGTGGCCCTCCAGGTGTTGCTGGAGTACAGCTCCTACCATCTCAGACCCTTGGCCATTCTGGCTGGAGCTAATGGAAGGCAGAGGCGGACAATATAGGTCTTCAGTGAGATACAGCAAGGCATTTTTTTCTGTTCTTAGATATGAGTACTTTCCTCGCCTAACTCTCTTAAAGTTATTTATTGTTTGCATTTTTAGAATGGCTTGATGCACTGGAACGATGATTACATTTGTCTCCCAAACACCATAATGAGGGCAGCTGTGTCAGTAAAGACAGATGCGATGTTTCTGTTTGTGACAAATTTGGAGGGAGAGTACCCGCATGAAAGTAATATGCCCCTAGTGAAGAAATGTACACTTCAAAGTAGTTGAGCTGGCAGGTTTGCTCATAGCTTTATGAAGAACAGGCGTACAATGAGGTTTAACATTTTTCCTCCATGGAGGAACGCTCATGAAAAATGTTACATTGCAACAGAAAATTGGCATGGATTGTGCAAGAAAGATCTATGAACACAAGCAGATAACACTATAATCCCTTCTTACAGAACTTTCTTGTACAAGAAGAAAGATCTGTGAAGATTTTGAATTCTGGGCTGGATTCTTAGAAATGCTTCGACTCTGATGGAAGAGACTACAAACAACACATACAGTTCATTTTTAAACAAAGAGCATCCTTGGACGGAGGACTAGCAAGAAGAGAAGCTGCTTAACCACTTCATCTCTGCTCCCACCAGCTATGTTCTTCTGCTCAGAATAATACTTCAGTGGCTTCTACTCCCCCACTCACTCCCCCCCTGGAAAGTATAGGCACCATTTGTGTTTGTAGAGTTGTATCCTTGGCAAGGAGCCATATTGGCATCCCCCATTCCTTGTGCCCTTGACAAAGAGCTGTATAATCATATCCAAAGCTGGCAGAGATCATGTACCAGAAATTCAACAACTTAGCTTTTCGTCACCTTTCATGCCCCACCAGTGATTTTCTCTGCATCTATTAGGATTAGGCCTGCTCTGCTCTGTTTTCCCTCCTCCTCCATCGGTCCGTCTATCTGTTTCCCTTGCTTCCTCCTTCCCTCTGCTTGCTGCTTTCCCTTCTGCCTCCTTCCCTTTTCCTGAAACTCTCTCTGTCTGCCTTCACTCAGAGCCCTGCTGGGCCCTCCACTCATACTTCTAATAGTGCCACCAGCCAACTGGGGACTTCCTCCACCGAGGCATCCAGAGGAATGGAGGAGCGGTCCAAGAAGCAGGTGGATGGGCTCATAGCCACTATGAGCCAGAGTGGAGAGGCAAGATTTTTGCGCCTCCCTGGGACAACCCCTAGGAACATCCCTATGTGTATGTGTTAGTGAGAGAGAACAGTGAGACTGAGGTTTTGAGCGCAAAGGTTAAAGCAGCCACTCCACTAGTAGCTCTGTTTTGTGGTGGCTTTGTTCCTGCCTGACAGAAAGTGCCAAGTAGCACTGGGACATTAATTAGTATACTGATTCTACTCAGCTATAGTTCATCTTTGCTTTGAATCCAAGTGATGCAATGGGAATTGCATTTCCCCTTCTTAAATATTTGTTTTGGATTATTTTTAAAATCTTTATAATTATTTATAGAATACTGTTTGTTTTGATCATTTTTAGCTGCCTTGAATACTATAGCAGAAAGAAAGGGCACAAATATTTTAAATCAAGCTATCAGTTCCCATGAGTCTCTTGGCAGGAAAGTTTGTGGACGGAACTATGGTTGAATGGTGTGTGGAATGACGGGTATATTTTGAAGTCATGTTTGAAATCACAGTACAGCTTCCTAGTAGTTAATGGTCTTAATGCTATCAAATGCAGGCTTGGGGGAGTATTTGTGCATGGTGCTGGGGTCCATAGAAGGGCAAGACTATTTTGTGTAAACATCTGTAATGTGATGTTTGTTTCAATCTTCATATTACAGATGAATAACTTGCTTTCAACCTCTGGAAGTACTCCAAGTGCTCATCTTGTACGGTTTCACAAACAAATGCATAATTTCATGAGTATTCATGTGAGAAAAACATTTTATCAAAATCAGCTGTAAGTGTTTGAAACAACTTGTAACAATCTTGAGTCACATCTCTCAGGATTCTTTTAATAGTATCAATGAGCATGTAGATGGGGGGGGGGGGAATCTGGTAAAGATTGTATGTTCAGACTTCCACAAAGCCTTTGACCAAGTTCTTCACTGAACAGTCCCGAGAAAACTTTGCAATCACAGAATAAGGAGCCAAAGCAAATCACGGTCAGAGCTAGAGCTGGCACCACCTAATTCTGCTTTTATCTCCATCCTCCCCTCTGTTGAGTTCTACAGAGGTAACACAGAGACTATGGCAGAAGAGACTGCCAGCCAGCAAGTGCCACCCACTAGCCTGGTTGTAAATAAGAAGGCAGGCAGATGGGGTCTGGCAGAGGGCAGCCTGGGGGGGGGGGTGGAGCAGTGCTCCTCTTGCCCTAACTGACTAGTCGCCATTGAATTTATCTCCTTTAAAGCAGAATAAGTGTGGCAGAGACACCAAAAGGAGGTCAAGCACTTCATTCAAAATATTTCAAGATGATTTGATTAATGAAACTTCAGAAGGACAGATAGTCATTCTGTTTTTATAGTTTACAAGGCAGGTTTCATTTTCTGACATACATTTCTCAAGAGACATATTTTAGTTCCTCCCAGCCCCTTCCATCCCCATTACAAGTTTCACAGTAGTATGTGCTACAGCCTTGATAAAACTGGAATTTCCAAAAATTTAGGTTACTAAAGGTCTGTACATTTGAATCTTAGTGGTTTGTGGATGTCCTTCTAAAGACAATCTGCACAGCCACATTCTTTAATGCCTTGCTAAGATCAAAGGGTTTGCAATTAATGCTATAAAGAAATGCTTAACATCAGAGAGATTTCTTTCTGTATGAAAGGAAAAAACCTAACCACCATGAAATAAAACCAGCTCAGTCTGCCAAAGTACAAGACACAAAATACTTGTGGGGCTGGAATCCTACACAAAGGTCTGTGCAGCGCAACATAACATTACTGAAATACATAACTGTGGTGTGAGTACAGTCAGCTACATGCAAGAAGTCAGCTACATGCTAGATATTATGAAAGTAGCCATTCCTTCTTTCAGCTCATCTCAGGAAGGAAAGAAGGAAAGTAGCCATTCCTTCTTTCAGCTCATCTCAGAACACATCATCCTTCTCTTTCTCTCTCCCACAATGAAAAGTGATTACTGTCATAATATTTATCAGGCAGAACCAGCAAAACTAAGACTATTGCTGCAAAGCACATACATCCCAATAACATAACTTTTTAAGAATAATCGTATATTGATACGTCATAGAAAAAGCACTTTATAGAGTGGGCTTCTTGAATATTAATCAAGGGGGGGAGCCCAAACCATTATATACAATCAATAATCCCATAACAAGCATAGAAGGTCAGGAATGATATGATTTATGAAGCAGCACATACCCAATGGTATTCTGTAACAACTAATTGACAGCTCTGGGCATAGAAACCTGTGCACATACAGCTCACCCAATCTATAATTCTCACACAGATAATAATCCATAAGGATGCTGGTTCTTTGGTTTTGAAAGATTATGAAAACAAAAATATAATGAAGTACACTGGCCTGGATTTTAAAATAAGTCAACTCAACAAGTTCATTTGAATAAGGCTTCCTGTCCCCCCCCCTCCATTTACAGTACCCTGAAAAGTCTCCCCAGAAGATCAGGGGCCCCTCCTAAACAATGCAGGATGGGTCATGGGGGCTAGGAGACAGAAAAGGAAAATTGTGTAGATTGAATAATTTTGTGCAACTCCCTCCTTTCCAAGCAAGCCCCGCCCCCTTCCAGTCACACACACATTGTTTTGTCTTAGGATGCAAGTCACAGACTGCAAATAATATAGGCCTTCCTAGGATTCAGTGGCCCTAGAACTGCTACAGAGCTAGTCTTGCCATGTAGCAGCCTGGAACAACTTGCTTCAGACAGCATTAAAACAGGGGATTGGATAAAGGCAGGAATTGGAATCTAAACTGTGCAGCAAGGCAGTTTAAAAGTATATTATAGTGGGAAGGGGGATGCCATTTAGGCTCTGCTTTATGCAGCGAAATGTTTGGGGCCAGCACTTGAGTTGATGTTCGAGAAGGGCTAATCAGAATGTGAGCCTGATTCAAATCTCGTCTCAACCATAAATTTACCAGATGGCTTTCAGCAAGCCACCATTTCTCAGTCTCCCACTGACCTATCTTACTATGTTGCATACTTGGGAGAAAAGCAGTAGACGGTAGGACTGGTAGATATATCATCCAAAACCAGTCTGAAGTCTGATATGATATTGGTTTCCTAATTTTTGACCTGGCAATATATTATGAATCATGATGTCTGTGCGTGTTTCTGCATGCACTTTGCAAAGATCACTATGTGGGGGGAACCATGAAGCCATCCAATGCCTCTACATAGCTTCTACCTTATTTCAGACATCATGATATAAGGGTGTATCATGGTGTTAGCTAGTGATATATTGTGATGCTGAAAACCAGGTATCACCCAGCCCTAGCAGCCGGAACCAACTGCAAAGCAGGCAAAACGTTTGCCACCATCTTCCTGCAGCACTGGAATGCAAGGAGCTCAATGCAAGGAGTCAACAACGGGTCTTCTATGACCGTTGCATCATGGAGATTTTTCTATTCAAGATAATTCAATTATCAAGATTACTGCTGCATTTGCAAATGCATGGAATGAATTTTGCCTTTCCAGTATCTCTGAAAGAAATGTTCCATATATTGATACTGTTGCATTTTCACCTTTTACCTGTTCATCTGCTATAAACTAACATCCAATGCAATAATATGGGGGGGGATCTACTTGTTCCCACCTCTACTATGGAAGGTTATAAGAGTGTGAGAGAGTAATAACCGACAGAATCTGAAGGGTTGGTTGCAGGTCACAGGTAACACAAGGCATATAAAGATACATATATGACTCATCTTATGACCTATATGACTTTGTGAAATAGTTGAAATCACCTCAAAATGTAGATTCTTGCTTTTAAAAAAACCCCAGAAAGAATGTTTAGAGATAGCATTTGTTTGATCAAATGTCTGTTCAAGGCTACCTGGCCAAGAATGGTATTCTGAAACCAAGGAAGAGTTTAGATAACTAAAAGCAGATGGCTCACAAAGAGGAGGGGGCTAGAGAGAGACCAAATCTATGCTACAATAGAAAGAAAAGAAGACACCTGCTGCAGTGACTAAAAATAAATGATGCACTGAGCTATAACTGGTAATATACTTTAGCTTTTTATATCTCATTAGAGCCATAATACAAGAACAGCAAAAATGAATGGCAGTCACGCAATTTAAAACTGAAGCATTACTGCACTTGCAAATAAAATTAGTCAGTTCTGCCTCTGTTCTATCATCCCATGCTCTGTAAAATAAACAGATAATGTTATTTTTGTATTTCCTTGCACCTCCCAAAATAATAAATAAGATAAAAGGGAAAATATGTTCACAAAGACCAACTTCTCCTTGTTTATTATTGTTGTTGAATATGGTAGATCCCTTCATCCTTGATGAATTTGTGGGGTAGAAGAAAAACAGCAGCGTAGTTAAACTGGTTCAGTAAAATGTCCTTCCATATAGCTTGCTATACCCATCCTTAAGCAGTTCTGTAATGCAAATATATGCACAGATGGGTGTGCACCAGGGACACAGTGTGCGGGGGGACCCGGGGGGTCATAGCCCCGGGCACACAATTTTTAGGAGGCATGAGCCAGATGCCCCCATGCAAGGATCCCCATCCTGCCATGCCTGCCATTGGGGGTCTGGACCTTGGAGCCTGGCCTCGCCACCGCATCCCCGGCTGCCTTGCTGAATGGCCGCCTGGCCAGTGTCAGGGGGATTTGTCCACCAAGGGCCTGCCTCCTTCCTGCATGGGTGGGCTGGGGCACAATGCAGCCCTGCTTGGCTCCAGTGGCCAGGGCTGAACTGGCACATGGGCTCCGTGAATCCTCCGCACCCTGTGTGTGCACGCCCAGTAGTGTTGACGGTGAGACCAGGGCTGGCGCAGTGGCTTCTGTTGACTCTCCATGCCCCAACCCCGCCTGGCATGCACACCCTGGGCACCAAGAAAAGGATGCAACACCGCTGATGCATGTGTGCATACACACAGAACTGGAAAGGGAGGCACAGGGAACATAGCAGAGAGACATGCTGCAGGACAAAAATAACACTTTTAGTGGGGAAACAGTAAGAACACAAATCAAGATCCAGCCAAATCCGAGCAGTTAGCAGTCCTGCATATTAAATATTATTTCTGTCCTGTGTACATTTTCATGCTGCAGAACTATTCTATTTACAGTGGTACCTCAGGTTACAGACGCTTCAGGTTAAAGACTCCCAGAAATAGTACCTCAGGTTAAGAACTTTGCTTCAGGATGAGAACAGAAATTGTGTGGCAGCGGAATGGTAGCAGCGGGAGGCCCCATTAGCTAAAGTGGTACCTCAGGTTAAGAACAGTTTCAGGTTAAGAACAGACCTCCAGAATGAATTAACTTCTTAACCTGAGGTACCACTGTAGTTTATATCTAATTCCCCTCCTTTTAAACACACACACACACACACATATTTGCAACAACACACCGATCCACACACAAGGACTGAAACATCACATGTGTGTGCAAATCATTCCATGATTGAGCATTCGAATTATGTACATACATACATGTTCAAATCAGTCTCCAAAAGACAAATCCAGAGGGCCCAATTTGCAGTGCTATTTTCTATAAGATTGTAAAGAGATAAAAGTTAATATACAGCAATGAGCCATGAGCATAACTGAAAGCCTCATGCAGGGTTTCTTTAGCTGAGATGAAACAAGTCTCAGAGACAGGTAATCACTTTCGCACAGGAGATAATTAAGCCAAACAATGCTGTTTATTCAGTCAGAAACCTTGCATGAGCCAAGCATGGCATGTTTTGAAATGTTTTTATTAGGTTATTCTATAAAAAATAAAATAAATAAAATCAGCTTTAGATACTTTCATATAGCCAAATCTGGTTCCAAAATAGAATAGTATTTGTCTCATTCAGACTCACAAAAACTTTAGCTGACATTAGAACTAGGCATAGGCGGAAATAGGTTAATTCAGCAACAAAAGGAAGAACTGATAACTACAGACCCTCCAAGTGTCCCTATTTTCCAGGAACAGTCCCAGATTTACAGAAGCAGTCCCGGTTTCTGATTTGATCCTGGAATATGCAGCTTTTCCTTAGGATGGCCCTATTTTCATTGGAGAAATGTTGGTGGGTGTGGCAGTTATCTGGTTCCTGAGCCAAGGAGATAAGTAACTATACAAGAGACATGACCAGACTAGGCTCTCCAGACGTTTTGGGACTACAACTCCCATCATCCCCAGCTAACAAGACCAGTGGTCAGGGATGATGGGGATTGTAGTCCCAAAACATCTGGAGGGCCAAGTTTGGCCATGCCTGCTATACAACCTTTAGAAGACACAGGGAAGTTATTTTTAATGTTTGATGTTTTGTTATGTTTTTATGTATGTTGGACACTGCTCAGAGTGTTGTTGTTGTTGTTGTTAAATACAACGTCCCTATTTGCACTGGAAAAATGTTGGAGGGTTTGTATCTAGCGGGCAATGGAAACTTTTTCACCATCAATTGACCATTTACAGACTACTTCTAACTCTACCACTTCTGTGCTCTTGTAATTTCTTAAAGGTCCAGACTCTTGAGGCTTTGTTTGCACTTGCAACTGAACTAATTGGGAATGAGTTGGAGAATGGACCATACCACTTCAGGCTGCACTTGAGTGCTGCTCTCCTACCTGAAGAAGTCCCTGCAGATAGAACATTAGCACAACAGGGAATGAGCAGAGCTAAAGCATTTGTCTCTGATGTGTAACTTTTGCTTGCAGGGCCTTTACATGCCTCAGTTGGGAACACCCTACTCCAGGGGTTGTCAACCTGGTCCCTACTGCCCACCAGTGAGTGGGCGTTTCAGGATTCTAGGTGGGCGGTAGGGGGTTCTATGGCACAAGCTGAATCCTCCTTCCACCAAGCACTGGTGGGCGGTAAGGAAATTTTACCATCAAGAAAGGTGCATTAGTGGGCAGTAGGTACTCTACTCCACCATGTCAGGATTCTGACTTTTCAATCTGCTGTGTATACAGAGCTGGCCTCAGCAACCACACTTTTCAGTGCTTCATAACATTTTAAAAAAATACCACACACACACTCGCACACAAAAACAAAAAAAAGCCTCTGTGTAAGTAGAGTATTAGTACAGCAAGGAGAGAACAAGGCCAGCACCTTTCACCCCAGCTGCCTCAGTTCCCCCACGTTACTGCCTCAGTTCACTACCTCTGTCTTCTACTACCTAATTCAACTGCTTAGGTAGCTACCTGAGTTACCTATCTTGTACTTCACCATATCTGTAAGTGTCATTAATACCACTCACCCTCCAATGAACCTGGAACTTCAAACCTGCTGGGCAGGAATTCATGCTGTTTGCCATTCACGATTCCTATATCCAAGCAACCCAAGCTGTGGGTTGGGTTAGTGAAGCCACAAACTAGATGTAAAAAGGTTATTGGGCAGTAGTTGGCCTGAACAGGTGATTTGGTAAGGCAGCTGATCCCTATATCTAAGTTCTCTGGTGTGAGCAGCAAAGATTATTCCGCCACAGCTTTGAGGGCTTACTGTAGACCCAACTTTTTCCTTGGTGTTGGTTGGCTCTACTTCATTGCAACCTCCCTCCCTCCCAGGACATTGTAACCTGACTGTAGAAGTTCAGTCTCACACCCCTGCAGGAGCAGGGTATCAGAAAAACAGCTCCTAGCTTAATATTTCACCTGGCCTTTGGTTCTCGACCTATTCTTGACCTAACTATTTCTGATATATTTTTAAAGCTGGTTGTATGAAACAAAGTCAGAATTTCCTAAATGAATGTATAATATATATGGCAACCTCCCTCCTCAACATTTTGCTCCTGAAGCTTTCAATAGCATCTTTGTAGCATCACCCTTGAATATCATGTTAGGCGATCTCATGCATAAATATGGGTTATAACACAGCTGAGTAAAATATATCAAATTTATTTGTACACTAGCTTTCATGTTACCACTGTGGCATTGTTTACTTTCAAAGCATTAGTTGCTGTGGCAGCTAAGATCAAGCATCTGCACTCAACGTAACTCATCTCACAACACCAGAAATGTCATCTCCCATTTCCAGAAGCCTTCAGCAATTCTTACAAAATGCAGAATACATTTTTATTGTAGCTGTGAGACAATAATAAAACAGTTTAGAATAACAAATTTAAGAAAAACCACAACTGTAAGTCATATCAGGAAATGGAAAGACATTCATAGATACCTTAGTCATTATATATATGTATGTATAAATAGTTCATTTTATATTTTATTGCTTCTGCTCTTGCTAGCTTCCAGTACCAACAGTCTTAGCTGTACTATCAACGTCTGATGTCTGGAGTTCCGGACTACTCATCCAACAGCCTTCTAAGCCCAGCAGCACACCTTATCTCCTCCTGCCAGTAATAGACCACTTTGCTATAATTTATAATCAACTAGGCCCATGTGTTACATAGCAAGTCCTCAGAAGAGCTGATTTCTTATACTCGGAAGTGGATCCTTTATAAATGAACATTATGTCAGTGAGATCAAAGTTGCAATTCTGCATTTAATATTGTACAGGATGACAGTTACAAAAAGTGTGTGTGTTTATGTAAACACACAC
Organism: Podarcis raffonei; assembly: GCF_027172205.1. Classification (NCBI taxonomy): domain Eukaryota; kingdom Metazoa; phylum Chordata; class Lepidosauria; order Squamata; family Lacertidae; genus Podarcis; species Podarcis raffonei. The sequence goes on from NC_070606.1 coordinate 36,113,148, forward strand.
ACGGCCCTCTGCTTGCTGTAATTGAAATACATATTACTCCTAAGCCTAGCTGGTGGGATGGGGTGAGTGAGTATGGACATACATGTAGAATTAAGGAACAGGATGCATCTCAGTATGTGTGCAGCCCAGAAATCTGTCTCAGTACTAGAATTGAGTTTACATTCCATTAAACCAAAATGTATTCCATGTTTCTTCTTTCCCCAAACTGTCTTAGTTTAGGGCAGGAGGAGGCACCTTTGTTGCTATTGTTAAAACAAATTTGAGTCAGAAATTCTGCCAATCTGCTGCAAATCACCCAGAGTTCTCCCAGCAGCCCCCAATGTACATGCTGCCCACTCCAGACTATGGACACACCATCTATTTAAAGCACATCTGCCTCCAAGAATCCTGGGAACTGTAGCTTTCCCCTAACAGAGCTACAATTCCCAGCACTCTCATATTCCCAGGATTCTAGGTGGGTGCTTTACATGTATGGTGTGTACGCTGCCTCTATCTAAGTCTAAGCAGTCAATCATGAGGCCCCAGAATGTCATCCCCCTGTGACATCACAACAGCTAAGCCATTTTTTTAATTCCTGACTTTGCCATGTTGTTGGACTTAGGATAGCAGAAGAAGTGTGGTTAGTAGGCAACTATCTCTGCTTTATGAAAACCAAAGTAGGTAAAGATGAAGAAGGGGAATAGCACCAACATGTATAGGGCTGACTCTGTACTTGTCATAGAGCTAGGCACTTGCTTTAATTACAGAAGACAATGCTAAAATCAAAACAAAAAGCAACCCAAGTTCTGCTGTTTCCATCAAAACTTATAGCAGGAAAAACTGATTTTAAGTTCTAAAAAACATGTCTCCTTTTAATTCCTCTGATCATAAGATTATATGTTGAAAATTGACAAGAGGTTGGTTTAGTAACCAGGTTCATTTTTAATGAAAATTTATTCTTAATGTACAGATAACCCTAAAGTCTTTATGTGGGGGGGGACACAGTTGGATTTTTTAATTTTATTTTTAAGTTGACTTTATTGTGTTTCACCACAGAGGACTATTGAAATCAACCATTACACTCTTTCCCCCTCCCATCCTTAGTGTTAGTGTCCTAGAATTAAAAGAACAACATCTCTTTCTGTCTTCAGCCTACACAAAGTTCCAAATTTGGCAACATTTGACATAACATTCTTGTGCAAATGCATATGCAATGAGCAATGCTCCTCAGTCCTGACAATCCAGGTCCAAGTACGGTAAATATTTTGTAATTATAGTGTGCCATGCAAACTGCTACCGCTTCCCTATATGTTCCTCAACAATGACCTACAAAGCACTGAGTTTTACCAATAATTGTAATATATCTTAATATTCTACCCCTTTTGCCTTTAAGACGCTACACTATTTTGCAGTCATGTTCTCAAGCATTTCTGCATAATCATTAATTCCAGAAAGCGTTTATGAAAATTCACATTCTTAGCATTCCAAGCACAGAAGTCCTAAGAATACTACTAACTACCCAAGGGGTAGACAATCTTTCTTCTGTTGAAAGGAAAATCTGTTGGGGGCTGCATGCTGGTGGTAGGTTTAACAGGATTACTCTCAAGTAAGCAGGAAGAGGGGTTGTTGGTTTTTTTAAGTACAACAGATAAATACAACTACAGTTCTGGCAAAAAAGTGAAAGCAATGCTTTTCTGACTTCAGTGTCCTCCACACATACCCTTGACAAAATCCTACACATTTGTTCTCATATGGATGGTGCAGTGTAAAAAAAAAAGTTTCCCAAGCAATATAATCTGAAAAGGTTTTAAAACATCAGTTAATTTTTTTATCAAATAAAATACTGCCCCTTACAATTGCGTCAAATTACATAGAAAGAGTGGGGTGTGCTCTAAAAGGCCCAGAAAAAGCAGGAGGTTGAAACAAATAATAAGGAAGGAACTTGAGGTATTGGGTAGGGCACATAAAATGAAGCTGGAAGCCTCAGGTTGTCTACCTGTGATTGATTGATTGATTGATTGATTGATTGATTGATGTGATTGCATCTATTCCATGTCATTTAGCCAAAAAAGGTATCAGAGCAACTTGCAATAATCAGTCCTAAGATGGTTCATGCCCTCAAGCTCATAATCTAAAAAAGAAGCAACACCCCAAAAAATGGAATGGGAGGGGGAAGGGAAAGCAAGCTCAAGCACAAGTCACAATGCTTCAAGTTATGGTTCTTGCAATGCAAATTATACAGTTCTGTCTATGCAGATTTTGGATGTTTAGAAGAGTAGCAACTCCTCGCCAATGTCAGTGGTGGTTCTGGCTGTCATGCCTTTGATGAAGAGCAGTTTCTCTCCTAAGCACCCTCCCCCACACCAGATCATATCCTGGTGACATTTCTGGTCCAAGCCTGGAGGACAGGGCAGCTCCTGCTACACAGTCCTTCCCTCATAGACCATTGGCCTATGACTGACAGCTTGATTGTCCCCTGAGCAAAGGCGGGTTTATCAGTGGCACCACATCCATCCAGCCATCCATTCACCGATTCATTTTCCTCTTTTTTAGAGAGAGAGAGAAAGACTGTAGAAGTAAAGGACTGCTTCAGACATTAGGATCTTTATGTGGAGTGGCATTATGATTGCAGTGTATGGAGGAAGCAGCATGTGACTCAAAGCATCCATGAATAGGAGTGATAATTCATAGATCATTTTTAAGCTGTCTCACATAAACTGACACAGGAAACAGCATCTGTGTTAGTTGATGTGCCAGTATAGCATTTTCTTTTCTTTTCCCCTATAGTACCAGTATAAGTAATGGAACAGTAACCAAGTAGTCTCAGAGAGATAATTTTTAAGTAAATGATCCATATGCAGATTTATATGCTCCTGACTTTCCCAAATAGCAAGAAGTTCCAAGGGCAACAATACCCAAAGCACAAGAGGAAGCAAGCAGAATACATGCTCCTGCCAGGCAAAAGCTTGGGTGCCTCACATCAATTCTCCATAAATATACCCTGTGCTTCAGGATGCTTCCGGCCTTCAACTAAAACTGTGCTCACACTCCTGTTTACTGCACCTTCACTGCATTTCCAATGCCATTTTTTAAACCCACATTAACATGATGTTATCCAAAATGCATATGTATCCTCTACTTTGTTATAAAATCCTACTGTTTGGTGTATTGTTTCTCAAACCAGCTTCACACCAACTGGAGTCCTTATGCCATTCCTTCTTCATCTCTAGTCAAGGTATAAACACTTTTGGATAGGGTAAAAGACATCCCCACCACCATCGATGTCCCCTGGTGCGTACACAAATAGAAATGAAATTGACACTAATGAAATCATGCTGATGTGAACAGCTTGGGCATAAAGAGCTGTGAAACACATGGGGCAAGAGATCACAACTTCACTGCACTCTAAGACACTAATGAGCACACACCCTAACTCTTAGCTCTTTCTTGCTCACTCTGCTTCTTTCGTCCCTTCATGAATATATTTTATATCATCACACACTCCCCAGTTGGGGTGGAAGTGGGAAGAATAAACTTGTTAAAAGCTGAAGAGTGATATGCAGGTACTATCCAACTATGAGAGTCAACTGAGAAACTATCAGCCACCCTGGACCATTAGCAAGAGCAAGGATAGCTCAGTCAGTGAGCATGAGTCTTTAAATCTAAGGGTTGTGGGTTCAGCCAGAGTTTTCCTCCACTCACGGTTGAGCTGCCTCCCAGCTTGTTTCCTCCAGTAAACTCTGGAGTATACCAGGGAGCCAAGCAGTCTCCATGAAGCGGGAGGGGGCACTCAGGGACAATTGTATCATCGGCCCAAACCATTCAGATGTCCCAGAGGAGTGCCAGTCATACCAGTCAGAAAACCAGAGCCATCTGGAAACCCATTGAATTCATCAGCTTCTGAGAGTGGACCATCCTAATCAGTCCCCTGCTTCTGCAGAAGGGAAAAGATGCTGAAAGAAGCATCTGACCATGACAAGGGACTGATGCAATATCCACCACTTTCAGATCATCCTCTCCCTATCCCTTTGAGAAAACAAGGTCCGGTGTGGCCTGCCACATATGTTGGGCCAGTGACATGTTGGGACAGCCCCATTGTTGTCATGGCAGCTATGGAGTCCTGAGCCAGTCGCCAAGCCTCAGTGATACAGACCAGATCAGCCTCCTCATCCATAATCACACCATGGATGAGGGGTGATTTAGTCAGAGCTGACCTGGCATTAAACAACAGCAGCTGCAGACCCAAGGGCTGGCTGGTAGGACAACTGCAATTCCCCAGGTTGGAGGAGGGGCTGGCGCATGCCATAGTCACCAACTGCCTGTGTCGTGTGCCCCTTATCTAATGTGACCTCACCCCACCCCTTGCCCAGAACTACTTTGATAGGGGGCACCCCTGCTCTCCCCTGCTCCTCTCTTCCCTGGAACATCTTACATTCCTTAATCACAACAAAGCAAATTTTAAAACACACAAGTTAAAAACCATTTTAAACAATTAGAGCAATAATAACAGCATTAGAACCTCCCAACAAAATGCCCTAAACAATATCCCAACCCAAGAGTCTGTTCAGCTTCCGTGGCTGGAGTCAGTCAGGGTCTGCAAGGCAGGGAGCAGGTCTTCCAGGATTCACAGCCAAGATATTGCAGATACTTTTTGATCCTGAGAGAGGAGTAAAAACCAAACCCACAGAACCTGCATTTAAGTGAGTGGGGTGAGAGGAAAATAGAGGTGGCAATGCAACAAGACTTGTACTTTCATCTAAGTTACAAGCCAGTTTCTCTCAGCATATAGAGCTCAACTACCCAACACAACAAGACTATGAAGAACAAACTACATTTTAGGGCCTCTGTCTCAGCCCCACCCCCACAATATGGGCATGATATATTTCAGCCTCATTCCAACTCATCCATAATATGGCTGCAATATTATTGCACAGTGATATCCGGATGAAAGGCAGTATATAAATGTAATAAATAAATATTTGTCTATGTTTGGATATAATTAGATGTTGTTTTGGATCAAAATAGTGAAGTTAAGCTTTTAAAACTGCCCCGATTTTTGTGTTGTGGTTTCTTAGAATTCCCAAGCAACACCGGGTACAAGGTTTCCAGTAAACTATACAATGATGCAATCCACACTGCATGACAGTATCAAGAAGAAGAGGGAACAGGATCATAGTTACCCAACTCTGTCTTTCTCAAATAATATATAATGTAGGGGACTACAAGGAGTGTGTACTAACCGTAAGTAATAAAAGGGTGCTACTCCTATAACCTGCATGAAGTCTGGGATTCCACAGGAGCATGGGGGGGGGGGACAAAGAATGTGATATTAGCCATTTAAAAAGTAGTATCTTTCTAACCATTATGGTATCAAAGATATGCTGTAAAGCTGGGTAGCAAATGTGGCATCCTCTAGCTGTTGTTGAACTACATTTCTCCCAGTCTCTGGCAGTATAGTAAATGATCAGGAATGATGGGATTCATAGTTCAACCTTTAGAGGGCACCGCAAGCTGTGACACCTTGTGGACAATCTATCTGCTTGCCACACCTTGACGTATTCCGCCGCCACTGCCCCCCCCCGAAATGGTATTCTTGTTTTTGTCCTGCACAGTGTCGCCACATCATTCATTTCATGCCTTTCTTTAATGGAACTGAAAGCAACATACCTTGGACTACCAGGCAATCTTTCATTCAAACATTGACTAGGCCTGGTCCACTTAGTTCCAACAAGGGTGCTGCTCCATGAGCCTTCAGACAGTGCCCCAGAACAGTGGCATGTGTCCAAGTGAAACTCAGTTTTTAAACCTACAAATTCCTTTATTATAATGTGACTTGGCATGAATGGCATTCTTAAAGAGTTTTAAGGGATACAAAGTGACCTTTTTAGTCTATGACCTTCCTAAAAGTCTTTACATGCTTTCTAAATATACGTTTAGGGGTCATGATAATTATCCCTTCTGTTAAGGCTATAAAGCTAACATACTATTTCAATTCTGCATCAAATAGCTTTGGTGACATTTCATGAAAGCTGCAGATCTGCAAGGCCAAAAAGCTTTCTCACTTTAGTTACTAAACATTCTATTAGTGGTTGCATTGCCGATATAACATCATGAAAGAGATAATGCTTGCAACATCTTGCCTTTTTTCATAATGATAGGCTAGCTAACAGCAAATAGATTTATAATGCATTTCTGCCATTCAAATACAATAGTGTAACTTCTGTGCCATTTTTCTTAAATGTCACTGTTCTTTTGCGAATACATTGACTTCTCTTTTTCAAATATAATTTGTATTTTTATCCTTCTAGTAAGCGGATGTCATGTTTTTCCTTCTTACTACAGCCGAAAACAATCAGAAAGTTATTTCCCCTCCTTTCTTTTTTCTGTTGCTTTTTTTGTTTAGCATTTTTTCTGTTGCCTTAAATGGGCTGTAGGTTTACCATGCACCACATTCATCAGATTTTCTTTCTGTGTTAATTTATGGGAAGGATAAAATACAAAATCTGAAGGTACAATTGTGCCCTCTAGTGTCTCGTGTTCCATGACCATATTTGAGTCATCACATCACTTCACCGGAATACAACACAAACCTGCCTTTAGGCTTTCAATCATTCATCCAAACTTTTCAAAATGAATGAAATAAGCATATATTTTAGAGAAGTATTTGAAGATCGTAAGTCAAATGACTTTGTCAGATTTCTGATGACTGAATTTAACTTTTATATACTGAGCAATTTTAAAGGCATGTTACTCATCTAGGCACATTTCAGTCGAGCTCCAGGCTTGGTTATGGTACCAAAACAGCCTTAGTCCCCCTCACTGATAACCTTTACTGGGAGAGAGATAGTGAAAGTGCCACGCTTATGATTTTCCATGATATCTCTGCAGCTTTTGCTATCACTGATTGTGATAATCTTCTGGGATCACTCTGAACTTCTACTTACAGGTTCATTACCAAAGAACAGTACTGAATGACTACTGTTTAGGTCCATGGTATGTATATGTGCTATGCATTCCTCAAGGGGCCATCTAACCCCACTGCTCTTTAACATCTATATAAAACTATTGGAAGCTGTTATGCATGCAGCATGCAGATGATACTCAATACTATCTCTTGGTTCTACCTGAATCAAGAGAAGGTATTCAGGTGAATCAGTATCTGGACACTGACAGTCGTCCTGTGGGTCAACAATACACAGGTTCAGTAACTGGAATGTTGACCTGTTCTGGTCTGTGTAACATTCCCCCTGAGGGAGCAAGTACATATATGAAAGAGTGCCTTCTCCAATACCTTTCAACTCAAAATTTGTGATCTAGGACATAGGCCAAATAGTGGTCCCATCAGCAGGAATAGTATGAAGAACAGGAACCTACAATAGGGCATTCTTGGCAGTGGCACCCTAGGCTATGGATCTCACCCCACCTCACCCAAGGGAAAGCAGGCCATCCCCCTCTTTAACTACATCCAGGAAACATGTAAAGACTGTATTTTATTCATTCAGGCTTTTGGCCAATAATTCTATTAAGGTTTTATTCAGCTAGTTTTGATAGTTAGTGGTGTATCTTCTTATATACATAAAAATGTAAGGCTGCCATCGTGCAGTCCCCATTGAAGGATTTATAGTGCGGTATCATAATTGTGGATTGCATGAAATCAGAATGGAGCCACCACTGGAGAATTTGTAGTGCCTCATCCCAATTCTGGATTTGCAGAAAGTCAGAGTAGGGGAAGGGAGCAAAAGAGAAGGCAGGTTTTATGGCAGTTTTAAACACGGGCAGTTTTAAACACTAGCAGAGGTTTGAATTCAGAGGAGTAACATTTGATTATTTTGAAGTATTATTGTATCTACAACTGACATGGATAGTTGAAAATCCTTTTTACTTATATCTTTTATTTTCCTCTTTATTCCTATATTATTTCCTTTAATAATATTATCTCTTTGTTCCCTTTCCTTTTCTGCTTTATTTTTGTTTGTCCTCTGCTCTGGTCTTTTATATTTTTTGTGGTTCTCTATTCAGCATTAAAGAGGGGCTAACATGCAGCTGAAGTTGATGAATAGTTGATGAAGATCCCTGAGTGTGATGTGGGGAAGAACTCCCAGGGTAGGAGGGTGGGAGAAGAAAAGGAAGCCCCCAGGTGAAAACCTGGGAGGGTTCACCTTTCTCTATGTGGGGCAAGTTAAGATTTATCTATGAAAAAGGACTTCTTCTTCTTTAAGTTTCTGGTTTTGCTTCGTTTTTTTATTGTAATGTATTATGAAGATCTTAATAACATTTTATTTTTTAATAAGAGGGGGGAAAGGAGGAGAATGATTCTAAATGGCGCCTGGGGTTCAAATGCAATGCCAACACCCCCACCTCAGAAACCCCCGAGATGAGTTGTGCAACAATATCCTAAGAGGTATCCAAACACAGAGAGAACAAACAAACCATTTTTCAAAATATACAGTAGATATTGTCAGACCTATACTTTATAATCCAGTTTCCACTAACACAACTATATGAACCATATCACTTTAATATGCAATTTCCTCCTAGCTGTGAGCTTTATAGATTAATTAAGGATAATTACTCATTATCATGGTCAGTTTGCTAAATTTATGTACTGTATTTCCAGCTTGAATTATTTAAGACATATTAATTATTTACATCTTTTTATTTCATTCAAGGAAGTTATTAGGAGCCAGATGCGGTTATTAGGCTTGGCAGACAAAGCAAAGTGCTGTCTCATGAGGGTAAACTACACAGGGAAGGGAAAGGGGCTGGCTTACTCATGATGACATCTGTGGATTACCGAAGAGATGCAGGACATGCTTTTAACTCCATCAAATGATGAAGACTCTGTATTACCTCTCTACTTACTGTCTAGCGCATATTCCGATAAATCCTTGCCCGTGACCTTCACTCTTCCAACTCCAGAACCTTCAAACTGCCCCCCCAAAAAAGACCTCTTGCACCTCAAATAAATCCATTTTTGTCCCTTACTGTTCCCTGTGCCTGGCATACTTCTACTATACTACTTCACTCCTCAAAACCCAACTTTGCCATGAAGGTGTTGGCACAAATTTACATTCATAAATTCACTAGGAGAGACAAGAGCCACCATGCCACTTACCTGGCAGATGGGTTGCTGTTGCTTACCGGGTGGTGAAGTGAAGCAGCAGGGAGGTTGGCATAGTGCAATGGTACCAGCGGAACTAATCTGGTGCTTTTGCTGATTCGTTTGCACCACACTGGCATCCCTACCACCTCCTGCTCCGGGTAAGTGGCTGCTACCCACCAGGCAGGAAGCTAGTTTTGTGGCTCTCACCTGTTTGGCAGGTCACTTCTGATTGTAATTCAGCTGTAACTGAACAGCATGCATATTCTTCCCATTCCTATCTCACTTTTTCTCCCCACCCCACCCCACAGTGTCCAATTTTAGCTTCTTTAAGCAAGGACTAGACCTCTTACACTGACTAGACGTCTTACACTGCATCATCAATCTATGTTTCAATACAACTGGATAGCCTTTTGAATAAAGATGGGGGGTAAGGCTTTCAAAACTGTACTAATTTTAATCACTGATTTCAAAACAGCAGTGGTGGTGGTGGTGGTGGTGTTTTTTGGGGGGAGGTTAAAAATTCCCGAGCAATGCTGGGTACTGGGCTGCCAGTTGTTCCTCACTTCTGAATAAATGGTCAGCTTCAAAAATACAATATGGCAACAGCACAACTTTTTAAAAAATAAACAGATCTCTTTCCACCCCCACTAAGCTTCTCTTCTATACCAGAGGTTTGCAATCCTCCTCAAATCAGAATAACAAATACTTGAGCCTTCCCAAGTGTAACTAAGGCCCCATTGCACACGACACTAAATAGCACTGGGGACCCAATCAGGTCTCCCCTCCCCCCATTAATAGCAGGCATAAGGAGGGGGTTGATTTTCACTAGGGCCACTCTTTCTTCCCCTGCTGTTGTCCTGATGAAAGCAATGTGAAAACAGCCATAAATGAAAATCCTACTTGTCTGCCCTTTCTGAAAATATCATTAGTGGAGTGAGAGCCTGCTATGGAGAAGGCTTTGTCATCGCTCTTTCCCATGTCAGCATCACCCTTGCAAGGAACTAAAACAGCACTGGCATGGGAAGGAGGCATAGTGCAGACTATTCCCAAAGGAACTCTTACTTTTGACACTATCTTCTTGAGCTTTGGGAAAGGTGACACTGCAGTGGCTTCCATGCCACAAAAAAAGCCAAGAGGAGCCCACGGCAGATGGAGCTGCTGGAAAACGGTTGTGTAAAAAGGGGCAAGGCAAAAAGAAAAACAATCTCACCAAAGCAAAAACATAAAAAGCTTCCTTATGCTCAGTTAGAATATTTATTCTTTCAGCCCACAAACTGGTGGCCTGTAGAGATTGTTGGACTACAACTCCCATCTTTCTTGGTCATGCTGGTTGGGACTGATGGGAGTTGAAGCCCAAAACTTCTGAAGGTTTGTGAGGGGTGACTGACAGTGACTCTCCAGGTGTTCAGGCATATGGTTATCACATCATCTGCTACTTGATTCTTTTAGCTAGAAATGGCAGGAACTGAACATGGGGCCTTTTGCATGCAAAGCATGATGTAATCTACAACTGAGGGAAAGTCACCCCAGCATGTTTCTGCAGAAAACAATTCAGGAAAAGGGTAGTGCATCCATCTCCCCCAGCCATGGTTTTAATCTCTATAAGGGTGCCCACCTCCCATTTTAATAACATTAGGTTAGTGAACTTTTCTGTCTGGGCATTTTCCAGTCATCTAAAATGGATATTCCATATATAGTTTTCTGACAGCAGTAAAAGTATTTGCTGCATTCCAATTCTGTTTGGAATCCAACCTCAGAGGCTTCTCCCCACCTAACATTTGTTTTTTTTCCAGTCGGGTGGATTTGACACAAATTCTTCTCTAGGGTTAGAACTGATAAAAATACCAGTGATTAAACACTGGAGCTTTTCATTCCCTCTCGCCTTGCCAGGCCCAACACCAGCCTCAGTTTATATCTGTGCAACCCCACTGAGAATGTGGCACTCTGTCTATGTACTGTAGCTTGTTTAAAGCACACACAGAGAGACAAAACATTAAACCTTGTTTGAAAATTTGGTCTTTCAGGATTCTCTGAGGCTCTTTTCTATGAAAGGACAACATGCAGCCCCAAATTGAAAAGCATTTTCCATTCACGGCACAGATTTTGCTCTCTGACACTCTTGCCTCACTGTTAGCTCTTCGTCTTGAAATTGCCTTAGGCTGCAATCTTATAGATACTTACCTGGAAGTAAATTCTATTGACCTCAATAGAGCTTATTTCTGAGTAGACATGAATAAGATTGCAGTGTTTCTTTTTATCCAAATCTCTCATGTGCATATAGAAGCTAAAGAAAATTTCTGAAACTTCTTGAACAAGTAACATAATCTGGAACAGGTTTTCCTGTGTTGTGAATTGTGTTTAGTGCTAATACATTTGCATCTCCTTTAACATTTCACAGATGGAAATAGTCGCACACCAGCATACTTGCAACAGCCCTATTCTAACACCATGGATTGCTGCCGGAGAACTCCCACGCACACTATTACACATTGTAGAAGGTTCTTCTGTGCTGTGTTCATTTACTCTGCAACAGACTGTTCTGCACTGGCTTGCTTCCTCATCACAGTTTCCTTATTTGTTTGTTTAGACTTACTTTTGAGGCCCCTGGAGCTTTAGGTTGCTGGGTTTTTGTTTTTTTTTTTAAGTTAAAGAACACTTAATCTCACAATGAATCTGGCTGCAGCTATTATACTCTAAGACTTGCCCTAACTTTTCCAAATAGTGAGAAATTCCAGGGGTGCAGTGCTTACTCAGGTTTTGTTTCCTCTGGGAAAAAAGTCACTGGGGAGCATAACAGGGATTTATAATGTGCAGCTGGAAAAATGTTAGGTGTTTGATAAGTACAAACACTGGGGGAAACAAAGGTGTGAACTATCTCCAGGCAAGAGCCCAATGCATCCCACTGTTCCACAGTATGACAGGGACTTCAACCAGCTCACTTGCTCATATGGACTGCTTTAATATGAATCCTCATCAAGCCTCATTCTTAAACATTCACCCTTATGTAAGTCAGACAATGAGCTGACAAAACGAAGCTGATAGTTGCATGAAATGTTTTGATTCCACCCCAACCCCCCCCCATAATTATAACTTCTGAACTGAAAACACCACATACTCAGTTCTCAAAACTAGCAATGAGCTATTTGTTACACTATTTCAATTATTGATTTTTGCAAAACTACTGTAAAATACTCCTCAATAGATCTTTGACATGTTTTATTTCCCCCTCTACAGAGCGGCTTGCCTCCTTCAGCCCCAACAGCATAATTTTGGTCTGAGCAGAATCCAAGTACATAGCCATAATAATAATTTAGTGTCACGATCCTAATCCAAGTATGCTCATATTTCTTTGACAGATGCCCATGATTTCACTTTTAACTGATCCATTACATCTCCAAAATGTTACTTCTCTGTATGAAATGTCAGCTAATCATTTCTTTTCAATGTTACGAATGCATTGTTCTGTAGTTTAGACACTTGAACTTTTTTTTTAATTAAAAAAAGGGGAACACTGACTATTTCCAAGGACACATTCACATTAAGAATACAATGTGGTCCTGCTAGTTCATGCATAGAGTTGCAATTTGCAATTTCTGCAACCATGGCAGCACACGTTTCCTGCAATAGTTGTAGGAATTGTTCCTGGGATTCAGAGCCATACTGCGACTGTGGACCACCATATGTGTATCTCTAGACTTAGTGTGTGTGTTCTCCTGAGGTCAGTGGATACTGGAGCCTGCAACATTAACACACAATATTTAAAACAGATTTAAATAACAATATCAGTTCCAACCAATCTAGAGGTGTTATACCGTCTGCCAAACACAGGGACCGAGATTTGTATTGTCTTCTACACCTGAAGTGGGTGAGACCTGAACACATAAGACTCACTAGCTTGGGTCCTACCCACAGACTCTGAGGCTCCCATTCAAGCATCAGAAACCCTCATACTAGCTAGCTACATACCAGATCAAACATTATAATCCTCACATGGATATGTTCCGAGATGCAATCCATAAATAATTTACAGTGGGAGAAATTGACATTTCCTCTTTTCTTAAGTCTTTCTGGCCTGAGAAGTCTCCTCTTTATTTCGATTGTGGCCCCAATAAATTGAGATATGGCTCCATTTTGTGCTATCTTAGTCAGACCTCTGCTCCTAATAGCGTGAGATAATGTATCAGCAAAGCATTGCTTGAAAGGATTCACAATAAATGGAAATGTACGCAGATTTCTTATCTTTTAAGTTGTGACAGATGCATATTTATTGTCTTACTGAGCATTAAAAAAAAATCAATATGAGAACCTTTTATGCTACTCTGATATTCATAGTTAAAATATTCATTAGCCTTTTCCTGAACTATAAAGAGACAGCTGCATTCAGACACAAAGTAGCTTGGAACTTTGAATGTGAATGACATGTGCCCCACCCACGATTTTATACAGTGTTTAATTCAAGGCACTTTCTTGTGCGTCATCTGCTGATTCTGTGAAGTGTTGGCTCCTAGACAGCTAGCTAACAACACAGTAGCATAGTGTAGCATCATGATCACAAAGCCCCATTTTTTCACAAAGGCACACTAGCACAAGCATATCTTATGCACGAATGCACCCATCCACCCACCAAAGAGAAGTGTTCGTTCTACTGTGAACCTACTGGTCATTCTACAGAACTTACATATTAGATCAGAAAATTGTTGTTCGTGCATAAATAATATGCAAGGAACAGTGAAATAAACACAGCTGATTGTAACCAATTATTGGAATACAAAGGACTATGATAGCACAGCACTAACAATACCTGAAATAAATAGCTATATGAAGGTTACTTAAAGTTCATTAGATTTACACTTGAAATAGTGGGAAACAGTAACCCAGGCTAATAAAAGCAGCAGGCTTATTTAGGACTATAAGCAGATCAGGTACTCTAAGGGGAAATAAATTTGTAGAGCACTAAAGGATGCAAAGCCCATGACTTGACCTTAACAACATCATAGGAACTGTAATTTATTGATTGTAACAGTAACATATTGCAGAACACTTTTTATCAAGATTTCCAAAGGCTCACATTCACTACCCATTTTATCCACTAACCATTCCATCCACTTCATTCAAACGTAAAATGAGTAGATGATTTATTCCCATCCTAGCAACCAGGGATTAACAGAAGCAGGGGAAGAAACTAGTAAAATAATGCCATTGCTGGGGCCACCAGGTGGCGCGTTGGAAGATGGCCGACAATAACATCTCTCTGACCCATACGAGGTAATTAAGGGGCTGCTATGGGAAGTATGCAGCCTTCCCACCCACCCCAGGAGGTGGGGGGCCCTGTCTTGCCAGCGGTGTTCACAATGCACCCCCTGATCCGAGAGATGGGGTGCTGAACACTTGGCACAAGCCCTCGGTGAAGTCAGATCTTCCTGACGCCGATTCCAATTAGCGCATGCTGGTTGCTTCAGCTCGGAATTATAATTGGAAACATACGATCGGAAATGAAGCTGAAGCACATACATCAAGTAAAGCTTGACAGATAAGCTGATTAATGGATCTCTGTGACCGGGAGTGATGGATGGATAAGTAAATCTTCTGATGAATCACCACTAGGAGACTGTATGTTTGGAACGAAGGGGGGGGTGGAGGAAAAAACTCTTTTTTTCTTTACACGATGCGATATTAATAACCCTTCACCCCAGAAAGAAATAAGATCGTCGCGTTTTTACTAATCATAAGCAGGATTTTAAGAACTGTGTGGGATGGATTACAACAGGAGAGAAGACTGGTGAACGGTGAGAAAGAGGAATTTTTTTATGACGCAGTTAAAAAATGGCGTCTCGCCAAGACAGGCTTGCCGGAGAAAGAAGGACAGGGGGAGGAGAATCAGGATCGTTCGAAAGAGAAGGAGTGTTGGAATGCAAGTTTGACCTGACAGAACCCCCTGATTTATTTGATTTATTTGGCTAGCCTGAGAAAAAATAAAGGACAGACCGAAGATTAACTTTGTTTATGGAAGCGTTGAACAGAGGCTGTCCCTGAGCAATATGGTCTTTGAAGAGTACAAAACCCATAGTTTTCAATCTGCTTGTGAGAATCATCAGAGATCGCAAAGAAAGGAATATATGATAACAAGATGAGAAAGAAAGTAATAAAGGACTATCCGGATCGAACTGGATAGAACTGTCTAATTAAAGCAGTAAAATAAGTGATGCCTGGAATTATCCGGAATTTTGGACTTGTGCGGAGCTTGATGTATGGGTACCCTCAACAAAATTTAAAATTTGGCTGTATAATTTGGAACTAATGTAATTTGAATAATGTGATGTGATTGGCCTGTTAATAAAAATTATTTATAAATAATAATAATAATAATGCCATTGCTGAACATGTTTGTGAAACATTGAAGTACCATATGGCCAAAAGCTTATTCCAGTTTGCTCTCTTTTTAAAAAGTTTTTGGTTTTTCACATTGTAGTCTCATTTTTTTGTATTAAATAGAAAACTAAACTTTAGGCAGGCTTTGGCTTGGATTTCCCATCATGCATAGGCTAATTTTTATGTTACATGGGAGTGGAAGAGTGGTTGTTGTTGAAAGTTTTGCATTTTCTTCATGTTTAATCACTCAGAGCTTCAAACTCCCAAATCTAACCTTTATTTATTAACAAAATGTGATTTTGTTGGTGACTAAATGTCACTTGTTATCCTAAGAATAATTCTTGTTTGCTATATCTATGTGTCATAGCAAAAAACTTGTATGTGTAACAGTGCATATGCACAAATATCTTCCAACATTACCTCCCCTAATAAAATGAAATATGTTTAGGTCTCAACTGATTCAATCGTAAATAAAACACAAGTCTTTTCCAGAGCTGAATGACCCTCTTTTGGCCTCCTTTGAGATTTGCAAGTAAAATCAAAGATGTTTTCTGAAATGCAAATTGTACTTTCCTATGATGTATCAACAGATGGCTTTCATTCGTCCTTACAGACTAATTTCCAATGGACCAAGTTTTATGTCTAAAATCTAACAATGCTAGCACTAAAGAATTAGATTTTTTTTAAAAAAAAATACAGCATCAGAAAGACATTTGGCTTGACTGTTTTCTTGCATATGTGTACACAGATGTAAGATACAAAATATGGCATGTGTATACCATTACACATGTAATTCACAAGTACATGTTTTGTTACGCATACATGTTTTAGAAAGCACCACACGTCTTTGTAAGGCAAATTATGTGCTCTGTCAATTTTCACATGTGACTGTGCATCTAGGGTTTACAACTTTTTATTGTGACATCTCTGCAGCGAAAAATGTAATATGCAAAATTGCTCTTTACATGCTTCCTTATTAATGAGCTCACAGAGAAATAGTCACACAGCACACTTTAGCCAAGTTGACCCAGGGTTGCAGTCAGTGAAGTTTTCCTGTTTGCACAAGGACTTCCACTTGTACAGCAGAACCTCCTCAACCTCTCCTTCTCCTGTGCACACTAACTCTGTGAGAAGTATTTCACCAACCCTCCAGAGCAGATTTGTGAGTGGGGATGAGCAAGAAAGAGAGGAGAGGGAGGGGAAGTTCTGCTGCGCAATTGGAAGTCCTAGTGTAAATGGGAAAGCTTCATTAGATACAACCCATATACACTTTCTCTGGCACTAAGGTTGCAATCTTTAGCATAGTTACTGGAAAACTCAGTGAACTTATTTCCACACTAGGTGACTGTTACATAATTGCCATTCACTGCTCTGCACTGGTTTTTATGGGGTATCTACATATTATCATCAAAACAGTGTCCTCTGTTTTCCCCACACTCTTTCCATCTTTTCTCAGGTGGCAGAAGTCAAACTTTTGCAAGGAAGGAGACAACAACACAGTCTCCACAGATGCGGGCAAGAAAAGGCACAAACTGAGGTACATGTACTGATCTTCACTATAGGGACAGGCATTGTGCAACTGTTATGGGAAACATTTTGGCATATTAACTGCTGCATGGAACCTCAATTTTAATTATACTTCCAGCTGATAGTGGGAAGAGCAAACTTCTTCAAAGCCTTAGATGTCCCTAGTGTAGCTGACTAAATAAGCATGTATCACTACTATCCTGTGAGCAATTATTTAAGATTAAGCTCCACTGAACTCAATGGGAGTTACTTCTGAGGAAACACATATAACTGCGAGATTAACTCTCTGTCAAATTGTCAAATAGAAAATGGGCATTAATTGGTTCACCATCTAGTACCAATAATACAAACAATACTAGCAATCTTTGCCACCATACAGTTTCACAGTCCATCTTCAGCTTGTTCTGTCTCTTCCCTTTGCTGGAAAGAGCCCTGGAACATGAACTTTGACTTCAACTGCTGCACAAACACCCATGTATAATGTAATGTAAGTGTAAGCCACTTTGGTAGTCAATCTGACTCTAAATATAATACAAACAAGCATAAAATATCATAACCAGGAATAATTTGTAACATTTGTAAACTTTTCTGAAATATGTGCTTCTTTCCTTTATGCAGGACCTTCTAAAACAATATATGACCAAAACCTTTTTCAACCTGAGAGCCACATTTCCCCATGAGCAACATTCTAGGGGCCACATACTAGTGGTGGGTGGGACTAGATGTGAAAGTAGGCAGAGCAACTGAAGTGAAACTTGTCCAGTAGGTTACATTCCAACCATGCAAAAGACAGAATTTTCTACACACACACACACACACACACACACACAGAGTTCTCCATCCTGCTTCTAGGCAAGCAGCGGGCATTATCACAGTTAAAGAGCAGTTTAAGGTGTGGCCTGTGAGAGACTGTTTAGTCTGTGAAGAGTCAATATCTGAATGACACAAGGTTACCCATGTCTTCTGTATGATAACAATAGCACCTGCCATGGGAGATATGTCGTGGAACAGGGACAGTGCTTTTTTCTGGGGGGATGCAGAGGTACGCATAACCCTAAACATTTTGTGAAGTTTGGCCTCACTGAGGGGCAGTATTTCAATATGAGTAGGAATATGAGAGTGCCCCTAAACATTTTTCTTTAGAAAAAAAGCACTGAACAGAGACATACACTTGGGGAAAGGGCTACAATACAAAATTACAGGAAAATATTTTTAAAAAAAATCATAGGGTTGTGTGGATCCATTTAGAAGATGCTGTTTTATTTCCATACTTCTGACTCTTAATTGCTTTTCTCACATCAACTCCTTCCTCTAGGTATCTTCTTTCCTTTCTGCCAGTTCCTACCCCCAGACAAAGATTAACAGGTGCATTTTTTCTCTGTGCATTTATATATGTACAAAACTGTTTATTTTATTCTCCAAAGTCATCAGAATCGCAACCAATGACCATCCCCTCCACTTTCCCCTGCTAGATATACAGTATATAATCCTGCTCCTGGGCATACTCCATTTCTACAGTGACACTGGGATCTAACATTAGGTAACTGTACCAGCAGTGAAAATTAAAAAGATTAAAAAATATGTTACCTAAGAAAACTATCAACATAAGTGGCTCAGACAGGGGATGGTGGGGAATTTACATTTACACTGACCGTAGATAAACACCTTTCCTAGATCTATAGCGATCAACTTCTTGTGCTATGGAGTGGTAAATCAAGAGGTAATCAATTTATGAAATTCTTGTTTGCGTTAAAAAAAGAAAACCTCTCAAAGTGGTTTGCAAAACAACAACAACAAACCAACCCAAGAAAAATCAAGAAAAAAATTACAGTCATACTGTAACACATAACAAAAGCTAAAATACTAGAACACATTAAAATCACCTCCACTTTCCAAGCATTTACCAAAACACAGAAGCAAAAAAAGGACAAGAAGGCCATTATCAGAAGCAATCACTGTCCTAGGTTCCTCCACCTATGAAGCACAATTGGCTCACTTGACCCAGGTTTGGTTGCAGTGGCCTAGAGCATGCAAAGAGCGAGGCTGGCTCAGCTGCACTACATTGAGGTGACTTGCTTCAGATGACCCAAGCAACAAGCTTTATGGGAAGAAACATGTTTTATTAATGTTCATTCTATTTATATTTAAATATCTCTGCTGCTTTTCTATCGCAATATATGCTTCAGGATATTACTGAGGGGAATCCTGCCTGATTGCCAATGGGACACAAGTAAAATGCACGGTAATTGAAATCACAAAATAGCCTGCTGTAAGGTTCTCTTAAATCCACCAGCAAAGACAAGTATCAGATTTCTTCAATATAATGTTGTTTCAGGGAATAGTTTTAGCTCTGAGCTGCGCTAGCTGCCTTGCACATAACTCCCAGCCACAGTTAAATAAACCTTCCAGAGGGTTTCCCACCAAAAAACATACCCAAATTCTTAAAAGGATAGAACTTTCTTTTTCTTTTCTTTTTTAAAGTAACACTAAAAATCAGTAATAAACAACAGTACAACAAGGTAATATCAGCACACAACAACTTTCAATAAGTGTGTCTATCTTTCTTCTGGCTTTGTTAAAACATTTAAAAATTGTATTAGTTTCTGATGCCTGTTTGCTCATAGTTTTCTTTTAATGGGATTTGGGGAGTTTTCTCCCTCCAAAACATACCAAACCACAGGCTCCCACACACTAGTTACACAAAAGAGGTTCTTTTCCCTCACAACCCTTTCAGGGAGAGCACTTCATAATTTTATACTTCTCGGGTGCATTCCTTTGAACTTAACTAGCACTACTAACTTTGTTTAATTGCCAGTTTAATACTTAGAAAATTGCCTTCTGATTTTCAATGTGCAGTCATTAACGGTTGAATAGATGGTGTGCTCACAGTTGTCTTGAACCTAAATAATTCTCTCACATCTATTAAAAATGACTATAATAATGAAGGGCATTGCTTATGCTTTCTGTGCCTTTTTTTTTTTTTACCAGACCAAGCCGCTTCACATCAATGTGCCTAGCATAATAAGCATACTACTATAACAGCTTAAATGTTTGGCAGTCGCATGAATTCTGTGAGAGAAGCTCAACCATTTCCATAAACTATACAACATGACAAAGCACCCTAATACAAAAATAATATCTGGGGAAAGATACCTTCTTGTTCGGGACTGGCCCAAGACATTTTGCTGCCTAAGGTGAAGGGCAAAATGACAATTCCCTCCAAGCCACGTAGGGAAGCTAAGCCCTGCAGTCGAATCTTACTTCAGTACTGGTGATGGGATAATATGCTTCACTGCACCTGAGGGCAAGAACTCAGCCACACCTGTGCTAAGCATTTAAAGCACTATCATCTCATTTTAAACAGTCCTGGCTTCCCCCGAAGAATCCTGGGAACTGTTGTCTGTTAAGGATGCTGGGAGCTGTTTAGGACACAGCTGACGATCACCAGACTGGTTTAAAAGTTCATCCCTCTTCCCAGGGAACTCTGGGAAATACAGCTCTGTGAAGGTCTCCTAACAAGTCTCAGCACCCTAACAAACCAAAGTTCCCAGGATTCCTTGGGGAAAAGCACAAACAGTCAACTGTTCAAAGTAGTATGATATTATTTTAAATTTATAAGCTTTGATGGGGCCTTTGGGGATGCAGGGCATGTTAGTCCAGTCCACTCCCCACAGCTGCATCAGTCTGCCTAATGGTGGGGTTGGGCCTGTTTATATTTGCTGCATACTAGGCCAGCTTCAGAATTCCAATAGCAGATACAGCAAAATAATAGTATTTAAAAAAAAAAAACAGAGGACGATGAACTGTACCTACTGGCACAGAGCTTCCTAAAGTAATAGTCTGTGCATTTGGTTTCTTAGCACCGTATTGAAACAATAACAGTTTTAGTTTAGCCCTGCTCAGACAGTGACCCTCCCTTTTACACACACAACACCAACACCACCCTCTCATGTTGCCTGGTGCTTGACAAAATTACTGTTCTTATAGTCCCAGGCAGGCAGCAACAAGAGGTTTATTGAGTCCTTGGAGGAGTGCCATACACACTGGTGATTTGCATTTGGCGTGATGGCTCAGAAATGTCACAGGCCTGTTTTAATACTTTTAGAGAGCAGAAGTTAGGCCCCCTAATTTCAGTAAGAGAGCCACTCTAGATGTCTTTTTTATTGTGCATTCATGATTATTTGTGCTCATAATGCTACCGGGGTAGTCATGCACAATCCCACTTTCAATAGTTTGTGGATGCAAAATCAGTGCATACCCCATAACTTCCTCCTGAAATCCCGTAGCATTTTATACCACAAATCTGGTTTATTTTTGCATCACTTTTGTTGCACTATATCCCCTCCAGACAGCAATAATATAGTAGTAACATTGGGGAAGCATTGCAGATCAAATTAGAACAGAATAAATCCACCCCAAATGTACTATTATTGTGTTAAAAACATTGCGGAATACACCTGGACATGAGTCTAGAAGTTCCATAGAAAGTGTGCTTAGGAATACTGTAGGTATTATCAAAAACCAGAGTTAAGTGAACAATATTTTGGCTTTCAACTAAACAAATCCTTCTTGGTGGTTCTTGTGGATTTCTGTTTTGTCATAGGCACCAAACTCTGATCACAGCCCAGTCAATTCTGACAGCTCATGTAAATATAATATTGTTGAGCAACAATGGACTTTAAAAGGGTAGGCAGCTGTGGAGCAAACTTCAGTCTGACAATTAATTGTAATTGTTGCTTATTATAAATACAGGGCAAATTAAAATTATCTAGCTACAGATAATTTTGAGACTATAATTTCCATGAGTTTGTTTTCAGATGTCACAGGCCTAGCTGTGATACTGATTACATTGACTCACATTGCAACCTAACGTGTCAAGGGAGCAATTCACGGTCTGTACTTCCTTGCACATGCTACAGTATTCCATATACAGTAGCATCCCTTATGATACATTACGGATCTGGGTGACACAACCAGCCCTCTGCCCCCAATTGTAGTGCTTTCCTGAATTTGGGTTAGTGCCTGCCAGTGTGCTGATTACTAAGATCACATCTACACCAAATATTACGGGGCTTCTGCAGCAAGGCCTTTAAATGTGGCTTTGGCATTATTGCTCTTGTACAATCAGCTGGAAGTGAAATTAAAATGATGGTCCCACACAACACTTACAATGCAATCCTATGCACATTTACTCAGAAGTTCTGTGGGGCTTGCTATCTGGAAAAGGAACACACAGGAATGCAGCTTTAAAGAGCATTATTTTTTCCTGCTAAATATCTGCAACTACCTACTTTTCAAACATAATTATGTGTGAATCAAATGGAAGTGGACCTCTTGCCATATATATATATGGAACAGTGTCCAGATATGGAGCTTCCTTTTCATTCTTCTTCATCATGCAGGACCACATGATGACCACTTGAATTTGGACATGGTACTGTACTTGGAGAAGGCATCCTAGCATGGCTTGCCTGGGTCCTGGTGACAGCAGAAACATGAATACTGCCCTGTCTATGAAATCTAGCAACAGGCAACTGCATCTAATACTGGAGTTCTGATGCCTGCCCCACTACACAAACTTGCAACCCTAGGTGACTTATTCTCTCCCATGAGGTTAGAGCTGACATGATAGAGAATCTAGCTGCACCTTTCTCCCTTTCCCATTAAAAAATTACTCAAGAAGCTCTCTCCTTTCTCAGGGAAATTTGGGGGTTTGGGGGTGGGGTGTTTGGATGGGACAATCATATTGTGAGATGTGGAAGAGGGCATAAAAACAATCTTAAACTGGTGTAACAGTGATTCCCTCCCACCCCAAGGAACTCTGGGAACTGTACTTTCAGGAGGGAGAAACTTATCTAGGTCCTTACCGAACTACAATTCCCAGAATCCTGGCCTGACAACAAAACTTCTCCTTCTCCTTCTCGTCCTCCTCCTCCTCCTCCTTCTTCATAGTCTGCCCATCTGGCAAACTGTATAAAACTAATATAACTCGTAACATAGAAGTGTGATTTTACAGCAATGTAGATGTAAATCTGACAACCTATTTTAATGCCATTTTTTAAAAAAGGATCATCACATCAACATGCATTTCCCCAAAATATGAGGACAAAAAGGGACAAATAGAGATTTTGAAAATGTTTTGTTTTATAGCTATTGTGTTTCCAGAAAGTGCACAATTTGTTCCCGTTTTCTTTTAATGCTCAAGACCAACTTTAAGAAAAAGAAAAAAGTACTGTCTTGTATGGTTCCAAGTGAATATGGAATTAATTTTGTTCACAGCAACCACATATACTGTATTACAAATGTTCCTTGCTAATTTCCGCTAGAACCTCACTTTGCTCTGGGTTACTAAGCACCCAATTAGCCTTCATTCAAGTATTAACCTCATTTTAACAATTCTGTTAACAGCTGCACTAGTAACTACCCATGCTGGGTCAGGCACGATGTCTGTCACACTGGAACAACACCATGGAAACAGCTACCATTGACAGATGTAGTACTATAGGGTACAGAGAAGTGGAAAGAGAGGAAAATGTCAGGCTAGTGGAAGGACTTAAGGCTGTATTAAGGAACCTTCAGACCCATTAAAATCCAGGAATAAAAATACAGTTATACTCACTTGCTAAGCAAAGCAATTATAAAGGGTATTGCAACCAACAGAAATCATAACAGGATGGAATCATTACCACCCTTTGCTTAGTTTAGGATGCTGCTATAATTACACCAGGGCTGCTTACACACTCTACCTTCAAAGCGCATTTCCCTCTTCCAAGAATTCTGGGCACTGAAGTTTGTAAAGCGTGTCCTCCGTAAAAGAGGGCACGTGTTGCGGTGAGACCTGGAGACTGACCTTCTTGTTGTGGGTGGGTATACTGGACAGCCACAACACCCGACTGGTAGGTCCCCCGTTGCTGGGTTTAATCTGGCCAAATGGGGTGCTGTCTTAGCGGATCGAGGGACCTATAAATACCAATGCACATGACCCAGAGCTTCCTCTTTCAGCTTGTGCATCAGAACACCCGCCCACCTCTCCCTATATTTAGGGAATTTTGTGATTGACCTTGCTATGCCGTCGTGTGTCGTCTGTCATTGGGACAGGGGCACGGCAGGAATTTTCCTCACTTGGCTGATTGGCTGTTGCCATTTGGGTTTCGCCTGCCGCATAGCAAACCATCACAACTTGTAAGGTTGCGGATAGACACTTGTTCAGGTGATAGGGATGGGGGAATGGTCTCGCCATCCCTATGTGAAGGATATTCCGTTAAAGGAATCCAGGGACTCAACTTGGTTTGGTCAACCCCCAGGAAGGGGGTTGTGCCCGTGCCTGAGTCCAGGGGAGCATTTGGGGAGTGGACATAGCCTGTACCCAGGCTTTCCACCTACCCCAGGTGTTCACCCTTGGCTGACCTACGACAGAGCTCTGGGTCAGCGGTACCTGCAAAGGTGCAGGGAGCTAGTTGAACCAGAGCCTATGCAACCACTCACTTTCTGTAATCCATAAAGTTGTGGCCTAAATTCCACCAAAAACCAAACTAAAATATGAGTCAAATGTATTTTTATTTAGGGGGGAGGTCTCTGGGTCTGAACATGCAAAGGGTTTCTGAGAATTATAACTCTGTGAGGGATAAATGACAGTGCCCAGAATTCTTCGAGGGAAAGAATGTGCTTTGAACGTGCTTTAAAGGTACAGTTGTACTCAGTCAAGCACAAGCTATTCCTTTCACAACTGCAGCTCTGCACTGCACTGCAATAAAATGCAAGTTGTTACCTTGAGGATTGTTTCTGAGTAGGTCTACTTCTTTACCTTAACCATACTAATCATCACTATGGTCAGGGTGCATGGACTGAACTGCCACATTTTAATGTAAAAGGTTACATTATCTTTTGTAAAAGGGTGTATATTGAAATGCTTCAGAAATAAAGAGTACTGTCATTTCCTGCACAACTGTTCCTTAATCTTTACCTGTGTGTTTTCTGAGCCTGTTTGATCTCTAGATAAGTCACTTCAGCTGTAACAAGGTGTTCTGCACCCTCTGCAAACACTTAAGGCAGGCAGAGAAGATGAAAATAGACAGGTCAATGGGCTTTAGAAGCTTCCATGGATTACAGATGCCTTTCTAAAAACATATGCCAAATGGGAGAACGCCAGCAAATAATGCATAGCACAAAGTAAGTTCCTACTGAATTCAATGGGTTTTACCCTCCAATAAATGGGATTAGGGATTGCACCTAAATTCAGCAATTATTCAAACCCTGTTCCACAGTCACAATTTATGGCACAATTTAGAGCTGCTATACCAGACTCCATAAAGTGTGGGAGACAGAAAGGAAACAATTGCTATGTAGCTATAACAGCTTCAGACTGGCGTGCTCTGGTCCATGGGGTCACAAAGAGTGGGACATGACTAAACGACTTAAACAACAACAACAACAACCTTATTTGAACAAGGTGATGTCACCTGCAATGAGCATGCACAGGATACAAGTTGATACAAAGCAAAACTCCAGAGCACATGAAGCATAGCATATGAAGAAAGCCTTATATGTAAGAGAGTCTATGGTAAAAGTTGGCTATTAGTCCCTGCAAAAGTTTCTATCTCGGGACCTCTCATACGCACTCAGGAATTAAATTCTGTAATTGTACTTTATACTAACTGAGCCTGACAAGTATTTATTCTTCTAAATATCGCACTCAAGAGAAGTGTTCTCCTGCTATAATTAAATATAACATGTCTTACTGATGAATGCCAAGGCAAAGAAAAATCAAGTATCAAGAATAATAAACACAGGGGCAAACCTGAGCTTCATGTAGTATTTTTTTATTCAAATAGCTGCCTTTTTCATTCCATGTTATAATACTAAATATATAGATGAACTGATGTAGAAGATGAACATTCTGGTATAACAATAAAGCTGCACTGCTGGCAGTTTAATGCATGAATTTACAATTTAAATTTACATCCATTGCACTCCAACAATTCACAGCTTGGATGCATCAAGTTAACTACTTAAAGTTCTCATATTGGTTAGGCAGTTGTTCATAATAATTTTACAGGAGTGCTTACACTTCATGTGCTCACAAATTACATGGCAGTATCTGAACAGATTCATAAGCATTTACCTTCTGGGGGGCCCAGATAGTAGGATGAATACTTACCACATTATCCAGCTCATGCAGATGTATCCAGATCTTTCTTGAGTCTGTGATGGTTCTATGTTTCTGCATGTGGTCCATGGGTGCTATTCCAGAATTGCATGCATCTAACATTTAAAAGCCATATCTGTGTCTAATCTAAATGCATTAAGGTTGTAGACACTGGTTCTTGCATCTATAGCGTTCCTTTACCTAATTAGCCATTTTCTTTTCTGTGTTAGCCTCTGTGATGCTTTTGTGGGGTGCTATCATATCCCCCTCCATGACCTTTTTGCTTGCCTTAACAGAACAAGCTTTATCATTATCTGCTTGTAAGATAAATGGTCTGTTCCTCTGATCATTTTGGTTGCCTGGTCTCATGTGTTTCAGCATGAATGCCTCCTTCTTCAACCTTAATAATTTAGAGTGGGCACATTATTGAACGCACAATCTTAACAATGCCTGCTACAAGGATGTCAGTACTTTCCAAAGCTGTCCGTACTCAACAAAGCTGATATTCCAAAATGAGAATAATAGATGATGGGGGTCAGGTGCCAATTTAGACTGGGGAATGGTGCCATAAAAAGAGTTCTGTACCTCACCACCTCGTGTTCTGGTTCTAATTTTCAGTTCATGTGGCCTGCTTTGCAGTAAATAATAAAAATGGTCACAATTTTCTCACGTCAGATGTGTTTTGGCCCATAGTGCAGTTACATTTTTTGATCATCTCTGAAGACTTAATTTCTGTACTGGGGCATCAAAGACACTTAGGGGTTAATTTAACATTAGATAAAATCCTTATACTGATATCTTTTCCCTCTTCAATCATTTCCCACTGCTGAATGTCCCACCCAGTGACGCAAATGCTAATTATCTGTCCCCAGATGCATGACCTTGAACTCTACACTACTGAAGTTCAGCAGGTCTGTTACTTAAATTCAGTTCATTCTGTTTGATTTGTGGATTCTTCTCCATATGTGGGATATTTCTGATCCAGGGCTTTATTCAAAAAATTATCTAATTTTTTAAGCAAGCATATGAGTACCTCCAAGTAGAAAAGGTACAGTGAGAACTGCTCCACTACCCAAGATCCTAGATTTTTGTTGCATCCAATATTTAGACACAGTTCCACTGAAAGAGCTTGATGAATAATGGAAAGGATAACTCCCACATAACATTCCCATGTGCCCGTGTTCATAAAATCACTTTCAAAAGTCTGTTGTGGTCTCTGACAACTACATCAGAAATGTAAAATGTCTCCTCCTTTTTAATCACCTGAAAATAGGATCAGTATGTGCTTACTTCCTCCAGTAAATAAAATACAGTGGTACCTCGGGTTAAGAACTTAATCCGTTCTGGAGGTCCGTTCTTAACCTGAGGTACCACTTTAGCGAATGGGGCCTCCTGCTGCCGCTGTGCTGCCAGAGCACGATTTCTGTTCTCATCCTGAAGCAAAGTTCTTAACCCGAAGTATTATTTCTGGGTTATTGGAGTCTGTAACCTGAAGCATCTGTAACCTGAAGCATCTGTAACCCGAGGTACCACTGTATTGCATAAAATAAACTGCAAGGATGATCCCATTCATAGCTCACCTGAAAACTGAATTTGGTCTCTTCCCACTGCTAAACTGCCACCAGTTGCAGAGATATCAGAGAGTTCCAATAAAAATGGAAACAGGATCAGAAACTGCCGGTGTTGCTTATTCATATGTCCAGAACGGAATTCAATTCAGCAAATACTATTGGTATTACCGGTAAATGCCACTGTTGCTTTCAATCCACAAATTATATACAGTGGTACCTCTAGTTACGAACTTAATTCATTCCGGAGGTCTGTTCTTAACCTGAAACTGTTCTTAACTAGAGGTGTGCTTTCGCTAATGGGGCCTCTTGCTGCCACTGTGCCACCGGCACACAATTTCCGTTCTCATCCTGGGACAAAGTTCTCAACTCGAGGTAACACTTCCAGGTTAGCGGAGTTTGTAACCTGAAGTGTTTGTAACCTGAGGCGTTTGTAACTCGAGGTACCACTGTGTAATTGTTTATGTTCTCTCTGCCCCATTTGTATTACCATATGTTTCCTTCATTGAAATGAATTGGGTGGAGAGAGAAAAAGACAATGTAATGATATAATGAATTGTGTAAATTACGGTATGTATTTTCAGCACAGTGGACAGAAATAGTGTAGTTTTTTAGCAGAAGATGAACTGCAACAGAACATAAACAGTGCTGCATGTGATGAATGCAGGGCAGAACAGAAAATGATCCCTACACTCAAACAGCATATAGCAGAAAACCACAAGCTGACAAGCTTGGTGTAGCATAGAGCAACGTACATAGCAAAGGTTCCAAATGCTAGTGATATATTTACTCACCAAGCTTGACAGAATTCTTCACAGTCAAGAGAAAATGCTTAAAAGAAAACACTATGTGCACCTATAGTTTTGCAGTTATCTTGGTAGAACATTGGCCACCCTGTAAGCAGTGCTAGCCCTGCCATGCAACTGGATGAAGCTACCTGCTTCAGGTGTGGCACCATGAAGAAGGATAGATGAAGAAAGGAACTGATGTTTGTATATTGCAGCAAGGTTTTTGTTTTCAGTGTTGGCCCAAGCAATAGGGAGATGCCATTTGGGCTCCACTTCAGGCAGCAAAATGGCTTAGGCCAGCACTGACTGAAAGTGCCATTTCATTCTTTCTTTGAGTGTAATCCAGTCTTTGTGCCCCAACCTTTAGTGGCGGCAGAAGAAGAGCGGTGCTTGTTGGTGCAGGGGAAGTCTGGTACATAATCCACCCAGTCCTTCTGTGTACTGATGACTCTCCTGAAAGTGGTGTATTTTTTGGAAGGGGGAAAAACAAAAAACAGGATGGCCTGGAATGTTATCTCTCTGAATGCCCTTTCATATCATCACTGACAATGAAAGCTGATGTTTCACCTTGTGTGCCCTCCTCCAGCTTTAACATAGAGATCAAGTTACTTTCTGGAGGCTGAGCAACTGCATTTCCTGAAACCCAAGCTTCTTACACCTTGTGATGGAAAAAACAATTAGGGCAAGGAAGAGTAACAAAAAACATTTGAGTATGAAAAAGGAGAAAAGAATGTGAATTAAAAAGAATCAAGGGTGGAGGGGACATACTTGATGGATTTCCCTCTTTTTGGTAAGTTAAAGTAAGATGGCATTGTAATGGGGAAGAATGGCTGGAAGCCAGGGATTGGACTGCTTATTTTGCATCATGCCTGGTGCTTCCCTTGGCTGCTATGGGCATTTGCCAATAAGCAGATTAGGACCAGTGAGAGGAATATTTAGTCATAGTGGAGGACCCACACAGGTTCCATCTGCCTCATCCAACGTGCAAGAATATGGGAGGTATGGGATAATCCCATGGAAAAGCAGGTTTCACCACTGTACAAATGAAGCTAATTGTGGGAACATGAGGTAGGGACATCAAGGCCAGAAAAAGAAAAGCACATAAATATAAGATCAGAAACACATCAAATCCAGCATGTGGGGAGCCGCTTTAACCAAAATGTATGAATTGGGAATGAAATGGTATTTGAGTAATTGTATTTATCGGGAAGCAATTGCTATTGTTATAATTGGGCTATTATTGGAAAACTAATAAAAATTTATTTGGAGGCAATGAGATAGCATGTCCCTACAACAGCTGGAAAGGAAGGGTGGCAGTAGCAGAGTAACAGCTTATTCAGAAGCACATTATCAACCTTCCTCTATTCTTGAAGAAGTTATTAGATGAGATAATTTAAGATCTGTGATGTCTTTATGTAATGCTTCTTTAATGTGCCACAATATTACAATTTTGTTTAAGTATTAAAGAATATTTGCTTTGGAAAACAAAAACAAATGTGCATTATTAATGAACAATGACAACAAAAATTTACAGTTCACGCAAGGGTAAGTTTTAACCAAGGCTTACAAAGGGGAAAAACAACCTTCATTTAACTGCTAGCCAAAGATATTTATGTAATACATTCCTGGTCATTTATTTATTTATTCAGAGATTTCTCTACCGCCCATCACCAAAAATGGTCCCAATGTGGTTTACAAAATGAAGAAGAAAGGGGGTTATTAAAAAACATAATACATAACAAAAATATTAAAATATAAGGTGCAATTCTCATACATTACATAAATAATATAATATAATTAAAAGAACTATAAGATAACCCATCAACCACTAAAAGCCTGGTGAAAAATGTACTGTTCCTATTTCTTATGATTAATAGTGATATATATCTTTCTTACAGCATATTGAACTGGTCCCTAATGGGTTGTAAGATCTTATAGAACTGCCACTTCACTAGTGGAAACGAGCTATTTTTGGTGAGGTTGGAACACACAGACCAGGAGGAGACCCCAGGAACTTCAACTACAACGATGGAAAACTCCAAATGCATAAATGCTTCTGTGGTGGTAAAAGGGGGGGGAAGGTTGTGTTGAGATCTGACCAGGAGAGGCACTGGATCTGCAAGATCCAAAGTCCCCTTGTTCTTTTGAAGGGTGAAAGAAGAGTTGAAAAGTCTACCTTCCCCTGAGCTGGCACAATTATCAGGGTCAATGGAAGAGAGGAGGAGGTGGGAGTCCAAATAGGAGGAAATGGAAAATGTACACACACATATGCACACACCAGGTCACCGCCCCCTGCCTAACACAAGCTGGTTGTTTCTCTGCCACAGAATCTCTCCTCCACTGCCACTTTAGGATTGCTTTGATACAGCACAATCCTATGCTTCTACTCAGAAATAAGCCTCATTGATTACAACAAACCAAAAGATTTCAAGATTGGAATTCTGCTACATTGCATTGGGGCCAGACATGAGAAAATATTTTTAAAATGCTGAATATACATGCAAATATAACCAAGGCCATCACCTTCACCAAAGGAAGGAGAAGAGCTGCTATTACGATCCGGGTCTGCTCTTAAAGAGATAGGTCATGCATGCTACAATTGATTACCATTCATTTCTCTTAAGCCCTCCCTGGGAATGTGGCAGCCCCACCTGCACAGATGTCTCAGGCAGAGATGATAAATTATAGACAAGAGGTCAGCAGGGAATGCTGCTGTTGTCTATCTGAAGTAAAGGTGCTTAGATCCACAGATCAAATGGGTCAATATTCAGAAATGTACGACCATTTATAATGGCGGAAAGAAAGAAAAACACTAGCAGAATCTGTTGGCTCAAAGTCACACAGAAGTCTTAAGGGAAAAAAAGGCAGTTCTATCTCCCTGAAATTATATGTGGTTTTCATGCTGTCGCAGATGGACCCTCAAGAGTTTCAGGTGAAGATGAAATTGTTAAATAAGTAAAAATCCAAAAGGCTCCAGGCTAGTTTTGAAAAACCTCCTACCCTAATGATCAATGCTGTGTACAACTTGCAGAGCACAAACAGCAGTGAAGTCATAAGAGAAAAATGGAAATCCATACCATTTTTTGTATTATTTATCCAAAGTTTTGGTCTTTTTCATCTTCTCTTCAGACATTATTGCCCTCCAGTGATAAATGTGTAAAGACCAATAGCAGAAATGATTTCAAGTCCCCAAGGGAGAAATGCTCTGTCACTGCAACTGCATATATATATGCATATATATATAAATATATATATGCACACACACACACACACACACACACACACACATGGCAGAAGTGAATTTCTTCCTTAATATTGTGCAGAAATATTGTGCTTTACTTCAGTATCGCACTTTTATGTTTGTGTGATAAAGACTCTCCTCCCTGGAAGAGAGGGGAGTGGTTGTGGGTGGGAGCCCGAGCTCCGCCCCTGGCCAGGGGCCTTAGCCCCCGCCCCTCCTCACCTGGCTGGTGCCCACGCCCACCGGAGGCAGCCAACCAGGTGTCTCTGGGGGGCGTGTTTAGCAGCTTAATGCTGCGGCTCCAGCTCCGCCTCCTCCTCCCCCTTTGCGGCTCGGGTGGCGGTTAGGCATTGGATTCATGTGTGTCAAGGGCTAGGTGTGGCCATCGCCTATGCTATCTACCGTGGGTTATTCCGTTAAAGGAATCTGGCGGTCGTGTATTCCGTCCGATGCCTGCTTGGCGGGAGGCCATGGCACGACCCTCGGTGACATCAGGGGGTGAGCCTATAGTTGGATTAGCATCAACAGGCTCCACCTACTGTTGAATAAACCCACCTCCTATAGTCATCCAATGCCTAAGCCAATACCTTTTCACTGCTGTAATCAATAAAGTTGTGGCCTTTTCTTGCCCATTAACCTTATATCACGTGTCCTTGTGTGTTTATTTCACATAGCGGGGGTCGGGCCCTCGATCCACAATCATCCACCTTTTCTCCAAGCTAGACTCAAGTCACATTTGTCAGCAGCTATATACAAAAAAAGGGTGATATCTCTAGAGAAATGTGAACAAAAAATGGAAGGTCCTAGCAAAATTCTAGGCATACAGCCAAAGTATACATGCATAATCACATCCTTTTATTATGTAAAAATTTAATTTAATTTAGCTCACCACTGCTGACACAATTTAGAAACACTAGCCAGTCCAAGCACACATACTGAAAGAGAAGAGAAGGAATGGAAAATTCATTTTTAGTAATCCAACTTGGTGCCTTTCAGTTGTTTTGGACTACAACTCCCATCACTGATGGAGCTAATGGAAATTATAGTCCAAAACATCTGGAGGGTTAGAGGAAGGCTTTAGTAATCCTTTCAGCACCCAAGCACAGAAGAAAATGTACTTGCCTATTACATGTAAAGGAGTTTAACGTGGCATGCATGGCTCCCCACCCTTACCCCCCCAAACCCAACTTTATCATCACAGCAACCTTTTGAGGTGGGTTAGCTTGGTACATGGTTATCCAGTGAGTTTTGTAGCTAAGTAGAGATTTGAACCTAGGTCTCCCGAATCCAAGTCCAACACTCTGACCACTAAATTACACTGGCTTCATTACTTCTCAAATGATCTTGAAAATGCAACCAGAGGTACAGTGCTAGATGGGAAGTGGGTAGAAAATAAGAAGAGAGGTGATGTCTTAGCATTGAGCCTTTAAAGCCTATGTCCCGGGGTCTGAAAATTGTGCACACTGAAGGCCAGTGGCACTTTCAGTGCTTGCAAAGTCCATTTTTAACAGGAACTCGTTCCAGTTCATAGATCACAGAGTTGGAAGGGACCACGAGGATCATCTAGCCCCAACCCCTGCAAATGCAGGAATCATCTCGTCCAAAAAAGGAACTAACTCCAGTTCCAATTCATCCTTTTACAAAACAAACTAGTTAAATTCAAGTTCACCCAAACACTCATTTTACCCTTTGGGAACACCCTAGTGCAGCTGAGGGAGCTCATTTGTTCTGTTTCAAAGTGGTTTTCATTCAAGCAGCTTCCAAAAACGGTGCTAGGAAGGGGTTTGAAAGGGAGAAAGCTCCTTCAAAGGCCCTCTTCCAGCATTGATCAGCTGAGTGGCCCTGGGAGCCATCCTTCATAAGGGCTTGCTGCCCTTGCTTGAAGCAGTTGCATTCAAACTGCTTCTTAAAATGGGCCTTTTTCCTCCTCTGCTGCTTCTACCATAGTCTAACTTGCTGATTTTCTTTTGCCTTTGAAAACTATTTTTACGGTTTCCTTTATATAGTTAGTTATTTTTAGGCACATGAAAATATTTCACTTTTTTTTTAGTGTCCAAGTATTTCAGAAAGGCAATAATTCTGAACAGCAACTATTTTATTCCCTTTTGAGAAAAGCGCACATCAGAGATGTAACATTTTAAACTGAAAAACTGTAAAACAACTCATACTGTTTTACTGGCTTCTGTATAACTAAATTCTTAAAAAATCAGTGCTTGGGTCCAGTAGGGTGGGATTGAGTTTCTTTTTGGTCCTGCTCTTATCTAACATAAAGTACTGCTTTCATTTTAGGGCTGTCTCAACCCCTGCCTGCCCCACCTCTGAAAGCAATTCAAAAGAACTCAAATTAGAGGCTGTCTTTAGAGAATAACTAATCAATGTCATGTCCTCTGGGGTTTGAAGTTATAGCAGCCACTAGCTTTTTCCTGTCTAAAGTTGCAATTTTTACATCACAGCCTCTCAGTGGTACATGCCATTTATGTCAAACCTGAGTCTGGGGTCATTTTGTACCTGATCAGTTTTCTCTTTCCCATCCCCTACCCGTGCGCCCCCCAAAGGAGTATTCAGGATATTCTCCACTTTTTAAAATTCTTTTTGTGCCAGCTGCTACCCAGAAATCACCTTGACTGACAATATGCCTGGGTTGTTGTGGATGGTGCAAAACGGCAGCCAAGTGGCCAGCACTATTGCTACTGCTGCTCCTTGCCATGGCAGCAAAACATGTATCAGGAAAGGAGAAAAAGCTGTGCCAGTGCCATTGCTAATGGCCACCTCAGAAAAACTGCTAGAGAATTTATTCTCCTCCTGGAGAAATGTGGTATAGTAAATTCCTCAATTCCTTTGCCCATAAATAGGGTGGAAAAACGGAACAAGCCATTTGCTCACAGCTCTACTACAGTCACACTAAGGATTAGATGTCTGAATCAGTTAACTCAGACTTGCTACTGAAGTCACATCGGGGGGGGGGTGTTTCTCCAGTAGCCTGCCTTGCAATGGCCATTGAAGGGTGGCACATTAGCAAGCTGACCATAACATAAACTATTTCTTTAAAACTGAATAATGTTAACTAGATGCTCACTTATTGTAGCATGGCTGGAACAACTCAAACATGTGTACTATCCAGATATGCATTTGCAAGATGCAAAAAGAGTGGATGGGTGGTGTGATGGGATGATGAGCTGCTTGTGCGTAAAGTCCTAGTCCCTCAGAGTTTGGCTAAGTCCACAAACCTCTGTCTGTGACGGAGCTCCTTAAGCATGGCTCCATCAGTCGCTCGTAGAATCGGACAGTGGGCGTTTACGGAACCTCTTCCAGCATAAAAGCTCCTTAACGGAAACCCGTCTTCTGGACTCTCGGCGTGACAGTTTCCGGCGAGGAGTGGGTGTCCCTATGGGAGGTCCTGAAACCTCCCCGCTATTTTCGCTGGAAGTGTCTCTGAGCCCTCCCTCCGACTCACTTTCCCTTGGAGCTCTTCCTCTCCCCCTGCTGGTTCCCTCCTCAGCTGATAAGTCTCTCTCAGCCTCTGTGAGCCCTTTCACCTCCTGTTTCTCCGATGGCAGTTCCCTGACAGGTGGAAACATAGAAAACCTTATCCTGAGCAAGACCATTGGTCAACCAAGCTCAGTTATATCTGCATTGACTGGCAACCACTTTCCAGGGTTTCAGACTGGGTCTCTTTACCAGCCCTACCTGGAGATGCCTGGGTTTGAACCAGCAACCTTCTATATACAAAGCTTGTGCTCTAGCACTGAGCTATGGTCAGTGAGTAATGGTGGGGAATGGAAACCAACCTTCCACTTGTATATGCAGTAACATTTTACAATGATAATCCCCAAAATTTCTTTCTAAGGCAAAAGAGCCAGTGTGTAGTAGTTGGGAGTGCTGGACAAGTATATGGGAGACAAAGGTTCAATCCGCACTCACCCATGATGCTCACTGGGTGACCTAACCTACCTCACACTATTGTTTTGAGGATGAAATTTAGAGAACTATGCATGCCACCTTGAGCTCCTTGGAGGAAAGCTGGGATATAAATGTAAAAATAAGGATGAAATGAAATGAAAGCAAGCACAATAATTTCCTGGGGAAATGGGGATTAGACAGGCAAAATCAGCCTTCAAGAATACTCTTTGAAGCACTTTGATTCTGAATAATCATGTCAAGGTGTACTTATTTTATGAGCACACTCAAAATTTGAGCAAAGATAGCTTTGGATAGAATGGGTGGTATGCAACTAACATAGCTCATCAAATGAAAGAATTTTGGCTTGTGCAATAGGGCTCCTCCTCCCAATGCACACCTCATGCCCACCCCAAATCTACTCCAGAGGGTTGGCAAGGAACCCCAGAACAGATTTAGTGGGCACATGGGGGGAGAAGAGAGTGACAAGTCCCGTTGCACAAAGGGAAATCCTTGTGCTAAGAGAAGGCTTACTTAGATACTTTGGAATACCAATGAAACTGATCAACAGCAAGAAGTGCAAGCAGCTGATTCTGTTTGTCCATTTATCTATTTTTGCACTGTCTCAACTAGAATGAATACACATCCTCTTGCTGTGAGATGCTTGTAAGGAAAGGACAGCTTGTGCATGTTTCTGTCAGGTGCTTGTTCAAATTCTGCTTCAGAAATACACAGAAATGCTGAGCAGGAAGAATGACGAACCCTTCCTTTCTTCACTGTACATCTTTTACCATGGAAGGTAAATGGAACCTTTAGATACAACACCATGTGCATATTTTTCACAGTTGTATCTTCCACCACTATACACTGGCATTTACAGTACAAGTTTTAGTTGTAAACTGCTTTTCACTTACTTCTGTCTTTATTTTATTTTTTTAATTCCTGCATAGATTGCAGCCTGAATGTACATTCTTCTAGACAATGTCATTTTTTCCCAGTAAAATATAATTCGGAAACAATTCAATACCACATGCAGAAAAAGACAACAATGACTTAGTTGAAAAGCCATCATTTCACTTCCAACTCCTCATTGGCACCTAGAATGGCACTGCAGCTATAGCCTGCTCAAGGATTTGAAGTCTGTGCTGTGGCTATAAAGCATTATCTCCCATTACCCAATCCACACACCTGTGAAGTTGCAGTTTGGCTCCTTTGGATATGAGGACATGCTTGGCAGCCACTTGTCTCTTCTTCACAACAATATTTAGCATTTAAATAGCTTACTTTCAGTATTCAGAGGGCTTTCCATATATTCTTTCAGTAATCCTTACAACTGTCCTATAAAACAGGCTAGGATTAGATGGGACTTTTTTAAAAAACATCTTCAGATGGCAGTGGCTCCCTAAAGTCTCTCAAGGAGATGGGAGAGGAGAGGAGGCTGAGGGGACATTTCACAAGAGAGGGTGTTTGAGGACGGATGAGAGGCTGCCAGCTCTGCAGGCAAGGGCTCCTGAGCCCCCCAGCGATGTCACAGAAATAATGTACTTGGACAAGGGAGCAGTGGACTCAAAACAGTTGAAAACCTCTAAACTAAAGGAATGTGCTGCTGGTTCCTAAGGTACCAGAATACTTTTGCCTTCTTGTTTATACAGACTTAACACAGCCATTTCCCCAAAGTACATAGTTTGAGGATTTCACAACAGTGCCCTTTTTAATCCTACCGCCAGCAACTCATATCAAAGTGTCTGCCACAGCAGAATTCTATCCTGCCCACATGCTATCTTGGGAATTATGCAAAGAATAGATAACACGTTTTCCTGCAATTTAAAAAATGAGCTCATATGAAAGATGTGATCGATTGGAGCAGTTTATCACAGCATTGTCTTGAAGCACCTCCACAATATTTCTTAGGTTTCTGTATAACCATATTTTTGAAAATTCATAACAAAGCCATGAAAAATCTCTGCAGGCTGAACATTGTATTAAAATGTAATATCTCAAATCCTGTGAAATCTATAAGACAGTGGATTACTTCCCTGAGGGAACCTCCTATCATTTCAGTTATTTGGAAGTGGGCAGAAGAAAGCATTTTAGTGAACACTCTTGGGAACAATCCCATTTTTTCGGGGGGGGAGGGAATGCATGAAATACTCATCCTATAACTCTCACAAATATATGCACATGCCTGGTCCCACTGAATTAACTACAGAGCTACCTCTGGTTACGAACTTAGTTCATTCCAGAGATCTGTTCTTAATCTGAAACAGTTCTTAACCTGAGGTACCACTTTAGCTAATGGGGCCTCCCGTTGCTGCTGCACCGCTGGCACATGATTTCTGTTCTCATCCTGGGACAAAGTTCTTAACCCAAGGTACTATTTCCGGGTTAGCAGAGTCTGTAACCCGAAGTGTTTGTAACCCAAGCTGTTGAAGTCGGGTTACATACGCTTCAGGTTACAGACTCCGCTAACCCAGAAATAGTACCTTGG
Organism: Podarcis raffonei; assembly: GCF_027172205.1. Lineage (NCBI taxonomy): Eukaryota > Metazoa > Chordata > Lepidosauria > Squamata > Lacertidae > Podarcis > Podarcis raffonei. The sequence continues at coordinate 36,151,253 of NC_070606.1, forward strand.
GTTAAGAACTTTGCTTCAGGATGAGAACAGAAATTGTGTGGCGGTGGCGTGGCAGCAGTGGGAGGCCCCATTAGCTAAAGTGGTACCTCAGGTTAAGAACAGTTTCAGGTTAAGAATGGACCTCCGGAACGAACTCAGTTATTAACCCGAGGTACCACTGTACACAGTAATTTTTCAAGTTAATAAGATTCCTACCTTGGGTTTATTTAAATGTTACTCTCAGAATTGGAGAAACACAAAATTATGCCTTTTGCACTATCAGATCTAGGGTATCATATGTGATGATGTCATTGTCTTTGAGTCTCAAGGTATTCATGTGAAAAACTGCTTGCTGTTACTGTGGAGAGGGTGCATTTGAAATGAGCATTCTGATCAGTTTGGGTTTTTAACTATTTTAGATGATGACTCCATGCATCTGTCAAAGTGGGCTCTTGCCCCTGAAAGCAGTTAAAAACCAACTGCAGCAAGAAATGCATAAGGTTTCATGTGTAACAATGCCCACTGCTTGCCTTCAAACTGCCAGTGTTTTCCAGGAGGTGTTCAGGTACATACTGGAAATTTAGGTTTATGCAAATAAAGCTGATCAAAATGCTCTGTTGCCATAGTGCAACATATAAACTTGGAAAAATAAACAGGCCATTTGCAATTAGGAAAGTAATGAGGAAATGCATTGAAAAGTATGCAATGAATGAATAATTAATGGAAAGATATAAACACCGCACAAGCAAATCAGGATAAATATTCATTGTCGTAAAACCTCCCAAATAGTCTAACTTTAGCATGGTAAAAGGTAAAGGTAAAGGTACCCCTGCCCGTACGGGCCAGTCTTGACAGACTCTGGGGTTGTGCGCCCATCTCACTCAAGAGGCCGGGGGCCAGCGCTGTCCGGAGACACTTCCGGGTCACGTGGCCAGCGTGACAAAGCTGCATCTGGCGAGCCAGCGCAGCACACGGAAACGCCGTTTACCTTCCCGCCAGTAAGCGGTCCCTATTTATCTACTTGGACCCAGGGGTGCTTTCGAACTGCTAGGTTGGCAGGCGCTGGGACCGAGCAGCGGGAGCGCACCCCGCCACGGGGATTCAAACCGCCGGCCTTTCGATCGGCAAGCCCTAGGCGCTGAGGCTTTTACCCACAGCGCCACCCGCGTCCCTAACTTTAGCATGAGCTTTGTAAAAATGAATGTTCAATAAACAGGACGTTGTTTCACTTGCTGCTATTCACATTATCTATATGTCCATTGAAAGGAATTATTAAAGCCTTATTCACATGGTACAATTGGCTGTTGGCCTTCCTTTTTCTCCAGCTCTCATATGAGTGGTTTGTTCACATAAGCAGTATAAATGTAAACTGGACACCAACAAAAGTGTGTGAAAGCAACTCTTGTTATTAGAGAAGCTCTAAGATTCCTTGATGCCATTAGTTACTGCTGTTCCCAGATTACATCAGTTCCCATAATACATGTTACACTGCTTGTACAAGTAGATGATTTGTGCAAGCAGCACTGGGGATCAGGGAGATTGAAAATTAGCCAGCTATAACATGCAAAATCTGCCCACAGCTATTCATAACCAACCTTAGCACAATTCCATTGATGGACTTGTACATTAATGTTCTTGTGGAATATTCATACTGAGTGTTATAAAATGCAAGCCATGACATCAGAAAAGATTGCTTCACTTCCAGGCTCTGGAGGATTATTGCGATTACAGGCAGGTACAAATGAATGAAATCACCTTCTTGCAAAATGCTGAATGGAATGCTCCAGGGGAATATTGATTCAGAAAATTGAAGTCAATTAGACATGACCTCATTATATCTCATTCCCTGCTGTGCTACCCCATCAGTGGGAAATGGATCTTTTCCTTGCAACAAAAAAAGGCTGATAGCACTTCCTAGATACTGTCTTCTTTGAGGGAGAGATTTTATAAAGTTTCTGCACTTTCATGCACACATAAAAAAAATTGTGAATGGTATTTGTACCGCAACATTTCACACACTTCACACAGAGACACCTTCATGGATGGGATAACTCCTCTGGATTTGGTTTCACTGTTCTCCAAACTGCTAGGTTGGAAACAGCCATTAAGCAAGAAGTTTTGTTGGATTCCATCTGTAGTCAAACATCTGGAAGGCCATAGGTTTCTCACTTCTGCCTTACAATAGGTTCTTCTTGTATTCAGCTTCTTCTCTGAGCAGCACATTGTAGCAAACATGATTCTCTCTTCTATTTTTTGTAGCAAACATGATTCTCCCTTCTATTTTTCCCCTTACAAGAGTCTTGTTAGGTAGCTTAGGCTGAGAGATAGTAAGTGGCCAAAGTTTATCCACTGAGTTTCATGCCTGAGTGGGGATTTGAATCTGGATCTCCCTCATTCTTAACAACTTTTGGATCCATGCTGAAGTATTTGGTTATTTTTAATACTGTGGTTATTTCTAAGCAAATGAATTTGTACCTTTGGTAAGCATACCTAGTGCATTGGTTCATTCAGTGCTGTTTTTCTAGAAAAAAAGAGGTGCCAGAATTCACCATGAACGCCTCCCTTCTTCTCTTACAATGGCGATGGGACCTACCCGAGAGGTGCCAGAACTGAGTTCTAGCAAGTTCTGGCTGAAAAAAAGCCCTGGGCTCATCCAATTGCTTATTATAATAATAGTCAGGTCTCAATCCTAAACACACTTATTAGGGAGTAAGCTCCACTACTGAGTACATATGTAGACTTTCATAGTCAGGTACACAGAACCGGGGGGAAATATCACATGGGGTCTGAAATGCAGGGAAAACTGAAAACACTCTGCACACTCTTCCTTTCTTGACTATTTTGTAATCTGGCATATAAAATAAAGCCCAGTAGCCAGGGCAATTAAAGAACAATAGGAGTTCAACACAGCACTAAGGAGATTGTCCCATCAGCACAAGTGCTTCTGCACTTGCTTGATAGAATTATCTCCCCCCCACTCCTCCTACCTGTTCCCTGTTTTGGGAGTTCTCCCCTCGACCCCCCCCCCTTCAGTCAATACCGTGGTACCTCGGGTTAAGTACTTAATTCGTTCTGGAGGTCTGTACTTAACTTGAAACTGTTCTTAACCTGAAGCACCACTTTAGATAATGGGGCCTCCTGCTGCTGCCGTGCCGCCGGAGCACAATTTCTGTTCTCATCCTGAAGCAAAGTTCTTAACCTGAAGCACTATTTCTGGGTTAGCGGAGTCTGTAACCTGAAGCGTATGTAACCTGAAGCGTATGTAACCCAAGGTACCACTGTACTATTAATTCTTTCATAAAGTTACATCATGATGTAGGATGGCAGAAAGCAATTCTGACTGCCATCATATATTCACTTACCTAGGAGTAAGTCCCACTGAATTTAATTCTGAATAGACATGGATAGAATTGTGTCCATAGAGGAATGGAAGTTTCGCAGTTTATAAAACATATTCCAGTGGAATTGTATGGGGCTTTTTTAAAGTGTTGGCTGTTTCATGTCTGCCTAACTCTGTAAACTGCCTAAGTTTACAGAATAAGTTAAATTTTATTGATCTTAAAAACTCGGAACTTGCTTTATTTACTTGCTTATAATTTGTTACATTTATATACCAAATTTTCTCCCAAGGATTTCAAGGTAGTGCACATGATTCTCCTCACAACCCTGTGAAGTAGGTTAGGCTGAGAGATGGTTACTGGCCCAAGGTCACCTAGTAAGCTTTACGGCTGAATAAAGATTTGAACTCTGGTCTACCATAACTAACCATAATACCACAGAAATATATAGTGGAAACCAGTCTGTGTCCGTGAAATTACAAAACGAAACAGACTCATTTAATGCTGCCTGGTAAGTATCCCCCCCCCAAAACCACTGCTGCCTGGAGATGAAAAGGCAGACTTTTTGAAAACTGAACACCCCCCACCCCAATAATGCAAGTTAAACCTTAGCTCCCGCTGCCATCTTGTGGCTAACTGCATGACAACCCTGTGAGAAATTAGAGTTTAGAGCTTTAAAACAAAAATAAATACTTTTTGGCATAACTCTCTGTGTATATGCAATGGGGTATATTAAGAAAAACAACATTAGCAAAGGGAAGAGATCAAAAATATAGGCATTTTTAATGAACAGCAGTGCATCACTGCCACATTATATCCAATTTTACCTCAAAATGTGCTGTATCCTTTACATTTCCCCTTTGTTAACATAATCTGGGACTCTTGGTATTTGGAATCTAAAAACATTATTAAAGCTTATGTGCCAACATACATTTGAAGCACATGACTTCCTCCAAAGCATTCTGGGAACAGTAGTTTGTTAAGGGTTCTATAGCTCTGTGAGGGGAAGCTACAGTTCCCAAGATTCTTCAGGGGTTGTCATGTGCTTTAAATGAGTGTTGGGTGTGTTTTAAATGTATGGTGTGGATCTGCAGTACATGTCTTAATTGGCTTACTATTCCAGGCAGAAGAAGCGTGCTGGATGGGGTAAAGCTACTACACTAGCTTCACAGCAGGTGGGTCACTGTTGCTTAGGGAGAGAGAGAAGGGACAAATGTACCAACAGAGTCTACCCAGTACTTCTGCTGGTGAATGTGCACCATGTTGTCCCATACCTTTCCAGTGAGCAACAGCTACTTCACTTGCTAAGAAGCTTGTGCAGTGGGGCTTTGCACCACCAGGCAAGCAGCTTCTGATGCCAGGATGTCTCTGTTGCTAGAAGATTCTCCTCTGTGTTCACAGGAATGTAAACATTCTGCATTATAATAGAAGATATTTTGGTTTACTGCAGAAAAATAGCTACTATGGTGCCTTATAGCATCATTTATTCACTGCTGTATTCATAACAAGTGTTAGCACAAAGGGAAATTCTGTAAAATTTCCTGAATGCATGCAAGAGTGAACTCTGGTGGGCTTCTTTACATGGGGCAAGTACAAATAATGGCCTGCTTCTTGTAGAGGCTATCCTTACTTCCTACAATGATGGAAAAGGTAGCCAGGCATTCAGTGAGTATCTTCCTTGGCAAATATGAACAGGTGGGGAGAGGGGGAGGCTTAAAGGTTTGTCAGTCCCAGGTGGCAAAGGAATTTAAAGAATAGAAACAGAACCTTGAACGGGGCTCAGAATGCAGCTGGAAGGCAGTGCACGCAGCACAAATTTTGTTGACTATTTGCCCACCTCTTCACATTATTAAGGAAGCAGGCCAAAGCACTTTGCATGAGCTGAAAGTTCTGAGTTGTCTTCAAGGGCTGCCCCGTATGAAGCGCATTACAGTAGTCAAGCCAAAAGGGTGTGCACATGTGGATGTGGGTGGTCAGATTCCCTTTCTCTGAGAAGAAGCAGTACCTTCATCTTTAATGTAACTCTTAGAAGACACTTTTACAGTACATGTAACTGTTGTTGTTTAGTCGTTTAGTCGTGTCCACCTCTTCATCACCCCATGGACCAGAGCACCCCAGGCACTCCTGTCTTCCACTGCCTCCCACAGTTTGGTCAAACTCATGTTTGTAGCTTCGAGAACACTGTCCAACCATCTCGTCCTCTGTCGTCCCCTTCTCCTTGTGCTCTCAATCTTTCCGAGCATCAGGGTCTTTTCCAGGGAGTCTTCTCTTCTCACATGTAACTGTTAGTACCATCATAATGTCTTCCTCCAGGTACAAAGATGGATCCAGAGACCCATACAAGGAATAGTTATTTCTGTCCAGTTTCCAGGATAGCAACAGCAACAGCAACAATTTTATTATCTTTATGCTGCCCATCGGATCGGGTTGCCCCAGCCACTCTGGGTGGCTTCCAACACACTATGAAAACACAAAGGATGAGGTTCTATTCCTCCTCCTCATGGTATGGCAAGAAGAATAAAACTTTGTAAGGGCCAGTTTTCAATCTACATTGACGCAGACAAAAAGTCAAACTACCTAAAATAAATGGAAATAGGATCAAATGGCAATGCTTTTCCTTATTAGCTTTTTTTTTTTTGCTCCAAATGCTTATGAAATGTTTTAAATGACTTTTGTTCAATTGTGCATGAAATAAACCTGATTACAATCATAAAGCTGTATTAGCACGCAGGCACGCAGGCACACACATATATATCTGCCATATATTCTTCTTCTAATGACACGTTTAAATAGCATTTTACCATTTCTGGAAACATGACGCTTCCTAATGGCTTGAGGAAGTTATAAGAATGTAAAAATGGTTACAAAAAAACCCCAGGTTAAATACTTCTTTTCCAATATTCTCAGTTACTATTAAAATAGTTTTATTGTAGTTCTAGTCTCAATAACTCTTTATACATTTGTTATGGTTTCATCTCCCCAAGGAAATCAGGGTATGGATCCCTCCCTCTCACCATTTTACCACTCTCTACAATATTGTACAGTAGGTTAAGCTGAAAGAATGTTCCTGGAAGGTAGCTCCAGGAGTTTTCAGACTAGCCATCTTTAAAGATTATATTTTTTTTCAAAAAGTAGAACAGCCATAACTTTCTTGTGGCTTTGTTCAAACGGAGGTCTATGTTGATCCAAAACCAAGCTCAACACTATATCCACCGCACCATGCAGGCCCTCAAGGTATCTATTCACCTGTTCAGATCTCAATCTACCATAACTCAGGGACCATAACTCTACGGTAGAGGGCACGTTTAACAAGCGGAAACTTTCGGATTCATTTCCTGGCCTCTTTGGGCAAAGGGATCATGGTAACAGTTGGTGGGAATGACATGTGACCCATCCAAGACCTTGGACACCAGCATAAGACCTTAAATAGCCCTGCTGAATCAGGCCAGTGGCTTCCTGTTCTCATGGTGGTCAGCCTGATGTTCATGGGAAGCTTTCAAGTAGACCCTGAGTGGAGCAGCACTCTTCTCATCTGTAGTTTCCAGCAACTGGCATTAAGAAGCACACTGCATGTCACTGTCACTCAGCTAGCCTACCTCACAGGGCTCTTGTGAGGATGAAATGAAGAGGTGGAAATGTGTAGGCTACTTTGAGCTTCTTGGAGGAAACGGTGGGAGATAAATGTAATAAATAAATAAAATAAACTTAGGTTGTGAGACTAAAGTGACTTTCTTGCATCACTGGTGTGAATGCCTACAGGTTGCTTTATTCTGAAATAAAATTTATCAGGAGATATCAAAGATTATTAAAACAACATATTTAAATTTCTCCCCAGTTAACCCTACTAAATATGTGGACAGATACTTATGAAGACATCTCACCAAAAGGAAGTTTTGACATGGACACTGCCAACTGCCAGGATGTCTGCAGCACAACAGCAGAAATCTTTTTTTTTTAATGTGACTTCAAAAAAACTCTGAAATTTGGTTATTGCAGGACAAAAAAGTAAGGCATAAGTTAGAGTCTCTAAGGGACAAGTAAGGTTCAGTATGGTGGGATTTTATTTCAAATATTTTAGTTTCAGATTTAAAGGTATCTTTGCTATCTAGAAAAAAGATGGTGGTCATGATTTTATATTGGGTGTTATTTAATAAGCTTAGGTTTTGTATGTCCTGTCTTTAGTGGGATATATTATTAAATATTTGTTATTTGTTTACTTGTCTTTGCAGCTCCATAATAATTTGAAAAAATAAACATTCTTTAAAAACTTAGCTCAACCTACTTCAAAGTGCTGTTGCAAATACAAAAGGTGGAGAGGAAGAAAACATTCAAAACCTTGAGCTTCTGGGTGGAGAAGCAAGAAATAAATTTATGACACACAGCACATGGTTAAACAATGGAATACACTCCCACAGGAGGCAGCAAGGGCCACCAATTTGGACAGTTTTGTGCAGGATAAGCCTATGAATGGCTACTAGCCCCAACAGCTATGCTTTGCCTCCATTGTTGCAAGCAGTATGCTTCTGAATACTAGGTGGTTTAAACCACAGGAGGAAGGTTTCTCCTGTGTGCTGGTGGAGGAAGAGGTGTACGGGGGGAGTGCACCAACCCCAGCAGCGCGATCCCGGTGGGGTGCCATCATGGCTGCCCCCCCACCCGTGCTGGGCCCCACGCCCCAGGATGCGTACCACGCCCCTATGTGTGGCATGCCCCATCCCAAGGACGCATGCCACACCCCCGGGACACAGGCCAGCTCCACCCCCGCCTGCTCTTCGCCCCTGGTGCCGGAGCATGAAGCTCCGTCACTGCTCCTGTGCTCAGGTCCTGCTTGTGGGCTTCTCACAGGCATCTGGTTGGCTGCCGGGAGAACAGCATGTTAGCATAAATGGGCCACTGGCTGACCCAGCAGGGGTCTTCTTATGTTGCTATTCAATGACATTCACAGTTTATGCAAATATAGCCAGAAAAGCAGCCTTCTAGCTATAACTGCACCATTCTACAGTCCTCATAATTACAGCACAGTAACAAAACCAAGAAAAGGTTTGCCAGCCCTGATAAATAACAACAAGCTAAACATGTTTCATTGTAATTTGCAAGCTTGCTTGAATGGCAGGCACAAAGGAAAGAGCAGCATAATATCAAGGATAGGGAACGTGTGGCCCTCCAGGTGTTTTTGGACTACAACCCCCCCCCCATCATCCCTGACCATCAGCTGTGCTGATGGGAGTTGGAGTCCAACAACATCTGGAGGGCCACAGGTTCCCCATCCCTCATATAAATCAATCAATAATTGTGACGTTCCCATTTTGCTAGTGGTTCTGTTTACTAGTTGTGCTTGGTTACAGCTTTATCTCCACGGAGGGTGTCTGCCCCCACAAGAGAATGCCTGTTGATCAGAAATTGTTGGCAAAACAGGAAAGGAGACGAACTTCACCACTGTCAATTCTTCAGGCAAAGGTGGTGCTTGGAGAGAATTGCAATTAGCTGTGGCCTTATTTTTATGCCAAACTGCAAAGAAAGAAAGAAAGAAAGAAAGAAAGAAAGAAAGAGAAAGAAAAGTTCTCCTTCAAGAGACTGTTGGCTATCCCAAGGCATAAAACAAGCTTTACAGCCCTAAACTTCACACATTAAATTAGTACTCAAGTATAATTTTACAGTTGACTGTATGAAGGGCACCCTAGAAATAAATAAACCAAAGCAGCATTAATTAAGGGGGCGGGGGAGCGGGAAGACTACCGGCTGTTGTCACCATAATTGCAACGGCTGGGTGGATATTTAATATCAAAGAGCTGTGTTTCACACACACCCCTAAAATTAGCTGCACTTTGGAAATCTAAATTTCTCACTTCAGGTATACACATTTCTAAATTTAAAGTATATATACTACAATCTATTGACGTCTAAACTCGTGATGACCATCCCCTTTTCTGCCAGCTATATAGCACTTTCAATATGCATAGGGCTTTGCAATGTTTTTAAAATAGCTAGCACTTCCCAAATAAAGATGGAACTAGAAGTTACAGTATAAGATTCATGGAGCTGTCTCCACTCCTTCTCTCTTCCTTCCTTCCTCCCAGAAACAAGGAGTATGGAGGTAGGGAATCTGTGACCCTGCAGATGATGCCGCACTCCAACTCCCATCAACCCCAGCCAACTTGGCCAAAGGTCAAGGATAATAGGAGTTACAATCCAGCAACATCTGGTGGCCCACATGTTCTCCATCCCTAATGTAGTATAACACAACCCATAACATGACATCACCATGCTGTGCATTTCCCCCTCTCCTACCTAACACAGTTGGCTGCCAGCTAGATTTCCTCCTCAGGCTGCTGACCTTTTGCTGACACATATATTATTCAAATGCAGCACATAAAAGAATACGCAAACCTTCCCCAAATGATTGCCCCTTCCTTATAGCATTTAACAAGGCTGCAACACAAGGTATTATTAAAGGAGGTCCAGAATAAAGATTAAGAATATATTTTATTGCCTTTGATCTACAATAATTGGATATCATCCAAGAACAAAATTACACCGGGTGTCTTATAATTAAAAATAAAAACTAAAACACAAGACTGGATCCAAGCTTAGGTCTCATATGCGTTCGTGGATTCCCCCAAAGAATACTGGGAACTGTAGTTTGTGACGGGTGCTAAGAATTGTTAGGACTGGAGAGCCATATTCCTCTTTACAGAGCTACGATTTCCAGAGTGGTTTAACAATCAACCCTCTTTGCAGGGAACTCTGGGGAGTGCCTTGAGGGTCAGAGAGAGAGGCTTGGAAGGCTGCCTTTGGCCCCTGAGCCCAAGGATCTGCACCCTGATCTAAAAGATCTAAAGATGGAAAAGCTTGGGATGCTAAATTCTTCATCTGGTGCCAAAATGTCCACTGCATAATGCCAGGTAAGCCTCTCTGTAGGGGTCAATGCTGCCACCACTTCAAAGAAGGGGTAGGATAGCTCAGCTGGTTAGTTAGAGCATGGTGCTAACAGCAACAATGTTGCAAGTTCGATTCCCATAATGGACAACTGCATATTCCTGCATTGCCAGGGGGTTGGACTAGATAATCCAATTCTATGATTCTATGACTAATCAGTAGTTGTGATTTAGACATGTTCCTGCTTAGCTATTATTATTTCTTGCACTTTTCTTCAAGCTGCCACCAGAAATGGAAGACTCAATGAGATTTGAAGAAGAACCTTCACCACACTGATGAAAGGGCAGTAAGGAAGTCCAGTTCTTACATCAAGGAAGGGAACTTGTGGTTCTCCTGATGAGACTCCAGTTCGCAGTAGCCCCAGCCAGCAGACCCAAGGGTCAGGTATGATGCGAGTCACAGACCTTCAACATCTACAGAGCCAAAGGTCCCCCACCACTGACTTACCTGCACCCAAACTATTCTGAGGTTCACTATCTTTGCATCTGTGTGGCTAAGGCTCCAATTTTAAGCACAGTGGCTAAGGAATAAGTCCCACTGTAAACAGCAGGACTTACTTCTGAGTAAACATGCATACAATTACACTTTTGCAGAAGTTCATCCTATGTACTTACTTAGGTAACTGTAACTTGTTCATCAATTGATCCAGCAAGTGGTAGGTACCATTTTACTATGTAAGATATACATTGAGGCTGAACTAAATGCACACAAAATCACTGGTTCTCCTGACTCAGGGTGGAGTGGGATGTCAGGAGAGGTGACATTTCAAGTATTGTGAGTGAGAGACAAAACCTACTGGGGCACCAAGGACAGCTCCCAGACTTTCCTTTAAAGCAGGGGTAGGAAACCTCATGCCTGGGGGACAAATGTGTCTCTCTAAACGCCTCGATCTGACCGTCAGGACACTCCCCAGCCATACCCCCTTTCATCAAACCTCAGCCATCATTGGCCCTCCTTCACACGTTCCTTGAGTTTTTCGACCTAGCCTGTGTCCATCAACTCTGATAATGCCTCTTCCTTGCCTGAAGGCAGGATGGAGAGGGCCACCACTGGCATGTGGCCCGAGGAAGGTTGCCCAGAAGGCAATGCGGCCCTCAGACAGAAAAAGACTTCCCATCCACGCTTTCAAGTTTCAGGAAAAAGCAGCTACCGCATACCTTCCAAGTGCCATGATTTAACCATGGCACCCCCAGAAATACAGAAGCCATCTTGGCTTCTGATTTGATCTGGGAATGTCCCGGAAATGTAGAAGGGCCTGGGGTACCTGGGTAAAGGTGGGGTTGCAGGGAGGATCCTATAGTCCTCCTGCTTCCTTCCTGAAGCTGGCAAGAACTTACCGGCAGTGGCGGAGAGCAGGCGGGGGCGGGGCTGGCTGCCTGCAGGGGCGGGGTGCCAAGCATAGGCAGGGGGCAGCTGTGATGGCACCCTGGGGTCGCGCTGCTGGGGGCGGTGCGCTCCCCCCACACTCCTCTTCCTCCACCAGTGCTTACCGGGCTTTGGAAAGGAAGCAGGAATGCTCTCAGACCCTGCCAGAGCATCGCACCTCCTTCCCAAAACAGGGCAAGGTCTTACCAGGCTTGGAGAAGGAGGGAGGAGAATCTGCATTTCCCTGTTTTCCCTATTATAATCTGTCCCAATTTTCATCTTTTGAATGTTTGAGGGTATGCTACTGTGGTGGCAGCAAGTTTTTGCCTTTTTATTACACTTTAAAATGCTGCTTGTTGTAGGGTAGCAGTGGCCCAAGCTCCAGGAAGCTGCTGTGAAAGTGTGGGGTGGTTTGTTCAGAACCCTTTTTACTTTTTTCATGCTAAAGGAAACTTTTTATGGGTGCAACAGGAAATGTGCCTTCAATTCAGAAAGAAAGTGTGTTTTGGCTACCAGAAATCTGGGGAACAAAAAGATAAGAGAACAGCTTCATATATCATTTTGCCACAAGCAAAGATGCCAGCTCATCACTAACAACATCACAGCTCTCAAAATTCTCAACAGAAATGGCTGCGGAGGATTCATGTTAATGGTAAATAAAGTCAGGAATTACAAGCAATTATGATAGATTTGTTTATCATTTCACACATACCAGAAGTAGAGAACTTGCAACACTATCACATGAACCAAAGGAAGTGTTTTTTTCACAGCACATGCCTGATCTTTGGAATTTTGTGTAATGTCATGCGATAATGCCCATCTGGATAGCATACTGCAAAGAACTAATCCAGGGCCTTGCAACAGAAATAAACCATATTGACAGTCACAAATATTTTCCATTTTTTCGTTCGCATGCGTAACATAATTTGCATTATGAATCCCAAGCTATGTTTGTGGACATGAGCTTTTTTTCTTAGTCTAAAAGGGCGAAGAAGAGCTTTTGAAGCAACTCTTTAAAACCTTGCTGGAGGGAATTAAACAGAATAGTAATTGGAATAAACAATTAATCTGGGTGCCTCTTAATTTGCAACTTAGCTTCCAGGCTCTTTGCTGGGTAGTTTTTTCTATTATATTTTCAAACCTCTCTGCAGTTACTATGAGAGCTCAGTTGGAGAACCTCAGCATACGCAAGTACCAAGCTTCCATTGCCAAATCAGAACAACCAGTTCACGGAAGATGTGGATATTAGGGGTTTATTGCTTAATAGATTAATCTGTTAGATAAAACTCTTTTTTAAAAAAAGATTGACTAAAAAGATGCCCAAGCAGCAGATTTTTTTAATGTATTATTATTTTTTAACACATGTTATTATTGTTAGATTTTACTCCCTTCCTTCCACCAAGGATCTCAAGATTTCCCCAGTCCCCTTAACCTCACAACAACCCTGTGAAGTTGGTTAGGGCTGAGAGTGATTGACTCAAGGTCCTGCAGTGAGCTTCATGGCTGAGCCAAGACAGGGGTAGGCAACCTAAGGCCCATGGGCCGGATACAGCCCAATCGCCTTCTCAATCCGGCCTGCGGACGGTCTGGGAATCAGTGTGTTTTCACATGAGTAGAATGTGTCGTTTTATTTAAAACGCATCTCTCGGTTATTTGTGGGGCCTGCCTGGTGTTTTTACATGAGTAGAATGTGTCCTTTTATGTAAAATGCATCTCTGGGTTATTTCTGGGGCAAAGGAATTCGTTCATCCCCCCCCCCCAAAAAAAATAGTTCGGCCCATCACATGGTCTGAGGGACGGTAGACCGGCCCACGGCTGAAAAAGGTTGCTGACCCCTGAGCCAAGGCCTCCAGGCTTACAATGCTAATCATTACAAAATGCTAACCTTGTTATACAAACTGCAATGACCTTTTGAAAAGAGACGTCCCTCCTCTTCTAAGAGGGAAAGCCTGTTCTAAAACATTTGCATGCAACATCTAAGAAAGAATGCTTCCAAACTATTGTTTTTAATCATAAACAAGTTTACTCAATAAATTGACTTAGGATGCAATCCTATACACATTTACCTGGAGAAAGCCCCATTGGATTTCTAAGGATTTCTGCATAGGATTGCAGTGTTAGAACTCATACTGTAAATTGGTTGAGATTTATTTTATTGAGTGACAAGTGTAGTAGCGAGGATCACTGGATCGTATTAACTGAGCACAAATTCACACATGCATGTGCATTTTTTGTTTGTCCTGGACAAACAAAACACGCCCCATTAATAACCACTGTGTGTGAAATGGTTGATACGAAAGTTCTGTCTGTGTCAGATGGCTCAATCAAATATTCCAGTGACAAAATATGAATGGTGAACCAGGCCATCTATTATGATAGTTGATGTGGCCAAATAAGTGATTACTGAAATCTAAAAATAATCAATGAAGCCTGACAGAACTGATACCTCCAGTCTGAAGTATCTAGTACTATCAAGAATAGTGCTATTTGGACCATTGCTCTGAACCAGGAAGTTGTTTTGCATGGCGTAGGGAAACTCTATGATTTTGCAGCATCTTTTATGTTTGCACTTCTTACGAGGCAAAAAAGGATGCATGGAGTCCGCTATGTGAGCAGATTTTAGCATTGCTCCCCCACACCTTAAATGTCCAGCTGTCACATTGCCCAAATGTCAGATCAGCTCCTATTATTGGATTCAGACTCCTCACTACAGTTTTCAAGCAATCTGGCCAATCTGCACTATGCATTGCCAGAGGGACTCCAAATTATTCAGCAGTGCATTTGGACTCCTGAGGGAGGGAAAGGGAAGGGGTACTATTTCAATAATTTAATCACATACTTGAAAAATGCCATAAACGTTTCATATCATTCACAGGAGCCTTTAGCATATCATGTGTTGACACATAAATCAACATAAAGACTTTGATTAATGTATATATTTGTTTTATTACCGGAAAAAACCCTTAGCATTTACCAAGTGAATATCATGTGCCCAAAATGCTTCATAGACATCACCTCCGTAATCAGAGAAATCTCAGCCCAACAGAAGTTGTGTTGTTTGAATATTATAGGAATAATATTTAAGTGGGAATGAAACATACAGTATTTGTATTTGTTTTCCCAACAATGAGAGAGGTCAAGGTGGAGTTTCAGTAAAACAAATTTTTAAAAGGATCCTGCCATTTTAACAGCTGTTGTTCACTCTGTATACTTTAGGATCTGTGTTTGACCGGACTCTTCAATTCATCTTTCCATCTCTAGTATTCAATCCATCAGTATATGGCCCTTTCCATTCCCAGCACTAAATCTATCACTATTAATTTGTCACTATTTATCATCATCTTTTAGCAGAGAAATCCAGAAAATACTCTTTCATCCTGATCTTAAGCATATTTACTCCTGTTTACTTACATCAGAAGTTAACCGCATAGAGTTCAACTGCGGTTTGTGGACCATCACTGGTCTGTGGATTTGTGATAGAAGATGGGGGCTAGCCCACTTGCCCCACCAAATACACTAAACTCGTAACTTCTGCTCACTTTTTTTACATGGATGCAAACTTATGTGGTTAATCGAAAAACAGATAAATCAGGAAAATGCAGGGGGAATCAAAAAAATCAGTAGAAAAACGTCAAAAGGAGGTGTGTGTGTGGGGACAACAATTGGCAGTCCCACCAGCCATTGCACTCACCCTGGGAGTGTGTTCAGGCATCATCAGAGAGTCCTAGCGAGAGCAGAGAGAAGGGTGGTCTAAGAGCAAGGGGAGGTGATCTGAAGCATGGCCCCAACATGCAAGACAGCTTCCTCTTCAACTGGTGGGAGAGCTAAAAAGCAGAGATGGTCTTCCTGGCTTTACACCTTTTTGTGTTTGCGCATGGTTCCTGGGAACCAAACCCTCGAGTAAATTGTGGGCTTACTGTTCATCTTGATTTTTAATTGTATTTTTATTTCTTCTTCCATTTTTTAAAAAAGAATTATTTATTATAGATGTATTATATTGCCTTAGAGTTTGAATACTATGGAATTAAAATTGCTTCAACAGGCAGACAAATCATTAAGTGGTCTGCCAAGACCCTCAGCAACTTTCCAGTGGTCCATGGGAGGGGGCAGTTTGAGACCCACTGTATACATATCTACTCAGAAGTAAGTTATATTGAGTTCAAAGGGGATTACTCCCAGGTAAGTGTGTATTAATTTAGTTTAATTAATTAGTTTTAATTTAAATACTTTAAAGTAAAGCCTATAAAACCATAGTACGATATAATAACACAGATATAACTTTTTTAAAAATCCTAAAAACCTTTAGAGCCAACATTTTGTATCTTTTAGGGGTGGGGGTAGAGAGAAAACTGCCTGTGGTATTGTTACTAAAAAGACATTCTGTTCCTTTAAATGTTCTTGTGCATCTCTCCCACCCTCAATTCCAACCATTACTATCTCCATATATTATACTTGTCATAACTCCCTGTTACAGTGAGTCAGTGTGCTGAAAATAAACTTCATGGCTTGTATTCTATTCAAAAGCAGAAGCCCAAACATTGAGGGGGGGGCGGCGGCGAGAATTTACCCTCTGTCCTAGTGTAAACCACAAAGAAGAGGAAGTTGGGACTTAATAATTGCAATGAATGTTGGAAGAAAAATGTGTGCTCTTGACATCTGATGGAAGAGATAAATCTGTCTCTGTGAACTGAGACTAACTCTCCATCCCCACAAGTTTCCCAGTTTGGGAAAGAGCGGGGAGGCGTGCAGGAGTGCGACATCCACAGCCTTGCGAAACCTCTTTGAAAGTCATTTTTCCAGTGGGAATATCAGTCTCATGGAACCCCTCACTTAAATCCTATATTTACAAGGCCAGTTTAATTTTGACACAAAAGACCTACAGTGCTCTCTTTTAAGCAAAGCTGTGGCTTCAGAAGCAGGACTTTCAAAATTCATAAAATAACCCCAGTCATTAATGCAGCCTTATTTTTAAAAAGTGACTGCAGCAAAGGGGCCAGTGCATCCATTTTTTAAAAAAAAATTAAAAAGCCTCTAAGCGAACTGGGTGTATTAAAGATGATGACAGCCTTCCCCAATCCTACCCCGACCTCCCAAACTCCAGGCGTTTTGAAAGATGAGACACCCAAAAACAGAAATAAACTAAGGAACTACACCAAACCCACACACTCACACACATTCAAGCCACAGTTGACACTGTGAGGAAGCCAATTTTTAATCACACCCTTCTGGCTTTTTTGTATGGGATGTGTCTAACACAGTTTTACAGAGACCACTTGGACCGCTGTGTAATTTTGTCACTCCAGCAACTTCTTTTTCAACAGAAACAAATCTTTACTGTTCCTCATTCAGACAACCTCATCTTCTCCCCCCCACATCCAGACTCCCTCTCCTAGATTTAAGAGCAGTAACAATTATTTCACATTTGCTGATTCCACGTTCTAGACAACTTCTTATAGGGTTTAGGCTACCTGGGAGCAAGTTCCCTTGAATTCAGTAGAACTTTTTTCCAAGCATGGTTAGGCCTGCAGCCAACATACAGATGTCACAAGAGTCAGCAGTGTTTATGTAATTGACTAAAAACGTTCTCATATATTTAAAAAAAGATCCCCTCAAGTAACCAAGCAGTGTTTATAAATAAAACATGCAATTTATATTCTTTTATTATAGAAATAACTTTATATATTACTTTTATCCATTATAATATTATTATTATTATTATTATTATTATTATTATTATTATGTCTGTATTACTTGAATGGGGGACGCGGGAGGTGCTGTGGTGTAAACCACTGAGCCTCTTGGGCTTGCTGATCAGAAGATCAGCGGTTCAAATCCCTGCGACGGGGTGAGCTCCCGTTGCTCGGTCCCTGCTCCTGCCCACCTAGCAGTTCGAAAGCACATCAAAGTGCGAGTAGATAAATAGGTACTGCTCCGGCGGGAAGGTAAACAGTGTTTCTGTGCACTGCTCTGGTTTCACCAGAAGCAGCATAGTCATGCTGGCCACCACAGCCCCAGAGTCATCTGCGACTGGACTTAACTGTCAGGGATCCTTTACCTTTACCTTTTTATTACTTGAATGAATATAAAGCACTACCACAGAAGAGGAATTTTCCACACACACAGGAAGCACTGCTTCTTCTAGCAGATAGTGTCTGCTGCAGTGCGTGTAAATCATCTAAAAAAATTGTTTATAGGTGCCCCCCCCCTTTAGACCTATTGTTTTGTTCAAGGGCAAATCAATTAAAACTCATGATTCATTAAGTACTTAAAAAAAATCCTTATTAATGACACTTTTTCTGATTGTTCATTGTTTTCATAGTGTCAACAAGGTGCATGGTACTGTAGACGCATATAAGTGGTTGGGTCCCTGCACTGAGAAGCTTACAGTTAAACGTAAATTAAAGTGAATGAAGATGCAGGAAGGTTTTAAATCTGTCATCATCCCTGAAAAAGGAGAAAACGAGCCATGCCCATTCTGAGCAGTTAAGTTTATTGTAGCGCTATAAAGAAGGACTCTTTTACGTTTCCTATTGTAGTTGGAAGGTAATTGTGCTTCCCAGATCCCAATACTTGGAACAGTGGCCACTCCAATGACCTCTCCTGCTCACCTTCATCGCTCTGGGAGCCTACCTCAGGTTAACATTTCTACACAAGAAACAATGCAAAAGGGTCTCAGAGAGATTTGAGGGCCAGTTTAAAAAAGTCAAGAAATATGGACACAGCAGTAAAGGTGGCAAGAGAGGAGATTCCAGCTGGACATCAGGAAGAACTTTCTGACAGTGGGAGAGGTAGTGGACTCTCCTTCCTCAAAGGTTTTTAAACAGAGCTTGGATGGCCATCTGTCATGGATGTTTTTGTTGAAATTCCTGTGTTGCCCGGGGTCCCTTCCAACTCTATAACTGATTCTAATACATACAAACTCTGAAATCCTCATCAGCACGAAAACCAAGTCTCTAGCTCAAACCGTCCCATCCCTACCAGACAAAACTTTGGCCCCCTCGAGTTCTAAGTTTACACACAAACACACACACACGTGTCCAGCACGTGCCTGGTACCTCTCCTTTCTCACTAAGATCCTTCCCCTCCCTCCAAGGTATGATCATTCAAACTAGGCAGGAGAGTAACAGATGATGATGATGAAAGGAAAAGAGTCGGGGTGGGGTGAGAGAGGGAGAAGGAGAGACGCCGTTTAATGGGATATTCAATATCCTGCAACATGCATTTTGAGCTCTGCACTTCCAGCGGCTTAAAAGCTCATAATGCGCTCTGTACTTCCTCTCGCTAATGTCCACAGGGGGTTTAATGCTGGGGCCGATCGATGGGGCTCCTCTGGTGTCACGATCTCTCTCTCTTTTTCTTTACTTTTTCTTTCGCAAAAAGCAGCAACATAAACCAGACTGGGAAGGGACGGGCTAGAGGAGGCGGGATTATTTTGGAGCGCCGGGAGAGGGGGGAGAAAGGAAGGGGTGAAGGAAAAGGGAGGGATTTGGGCTTCTCTCCACCAGGACCTCCCCTCCAGATTTCTTCCTCTCCCCTCCTTTTTTATTTCCCAAACGTAGATTGCCCACTCTACACCTCCTCCGCCCCCCCCCCCGCGTTGTGAGAGCAGCCAATTCTAAGGGCAAAGGGAGGAAAGGGCAAGCGGCTTCGACCGTCGCGACTACGCATGCCCGGCCATCCAGGCATGCTCAACAAAAATAGAAGGGCAGCCCAACTGCCAAATGATGGGGAGCAAAAGAGGCTCTTCATCCCGGTAGGCGATGGGCTTGCAAAGAAGAGAAGCAGGGGAGGGGAGGGGGCACAGGAGGTGGGTGAGGACTCTTCCAAAATATCCCCAAGAACTCCTGGAGGAACTTTGCCACGCTTTGAGAGCGCACTATTCAGATGCCCGAGAGGGTTTGCTGTCAGCCCGGGTTTATTTTTTATTTTTTATTTTATTGGACTCTTCTGCACCGCTCCAAGGCAGCACGTGATGGGCAGGGCAAGAAGGCTCCACCGCTTTCTTCACCCTTGAGAAACTTGTCCCCCTAACCTTGGGAAGCGGGGCTGGTTGGAGGGGGGGAGAGAGGGAGAGAAGCGGCAGCCCCGCCAAGGAGAAAAGGCAGCAGAGAGCGAGGAGGGGGTTTGCACACACCCCAACTCCGCCCCTCACTTGGCTGTAGCCATCCAGCTTTAAGGAGACTTTGGGGCTGGAGGAGACAAGGGTGTAAAATGTGACACACGTATCTGCACGCGCTCACGCGCGCACGTATCCCCCTCCCCTCTCCAAACACACATACACCCTCTCCGTTTTCGTCGTCCACCGTCCCTACCTTTCGGATTTGGTGAATTTCCGAAACGCCTGCCGGAGATCGTGGAAGGAGCGATAGGTCTGGGGCTCGGCGGAGATGCCTTGCGCCCGGGTGGTGCGGGGTCCGATGTGGGTGGTGGGCGCGGGCAGCACGGACTGACACTTGTGCAGCTTCCTCCTCAGCTCCTGGATCTCCTCGTCCTTCTCGGACAAGCGCTTCTCCAGCTCTTTAATCCGCTCATCCTTCAGCAGCAAGAGCTTGGCAAAGTCCCCTTCCAGCTCGCTCATGTTTCGAAAGCCCTCGCTCCGCTGCAACTTTTTTTCCCTTCTTCTTTTTGGTATCCCGTAAGGAAGCGAGCGGGGGAGCGAAGGAGCAGCAGCAGCAAAAGCAGCAGCAGCAGCAGCAGCAGCGACCCAGGCGAGCGCGGAGTGAATGGAGCCTCTAAGTAAGAGAGGGAGAGAGAGGAAAGGGGAAAGAGAGGGAGTGAAGAAGAAGGGGGGGAAAGTCAGTCCAAAGCAGTGGGGAGAGATCTGCTGTCACTAATGGGTGGTGGTGAGCGGCTTTCTTCGATCCACTTACTGCTGAATGGGCTGTAAATGGAGGCAGCAGGATGAGAGAGGGCTGAGATCACTGGATGTTGAGTGCTAATCTGGAAGCGTCCCTCGGGACCGGGTGATTATCTTTCATTGAGAAAGCAATTAGAGCTACCCTCCTGCTGCCGCCGCCGCCGCCGCCGCCCTTCATACCTACCGGATTCACTCGGGGAGGAGGAAGAGGAGGAGAAGGAGGAGGAGGAGGATGGAAAGAAGAGGCATGCGAATAGCCAACAGCAGCCCCACCAAACTCCTAAGCTCTCTCATCAGGACAAGAGCTCTCCCTTCCTCCATCTCTCTCTCTCTCACTCACACACACCACATCTTCTGTGTTAAGTGGTACAGACAACAGAGAGAGGAAGAAAGTTGATGGAGAGAGAGAGATGCAGTCCTTAAAATAGCAACCATTATTACTATGCAGCCTGAAGGGTGACACAGCTCCCTGTAACCAAAGCTTCGGGTCCGGGGTTGTAAAATTAGATGTCCTTCATAAATTATTGATCCCTCCCCTCCCCTCAAAATAACCTCCACAAATTGGTTCCTTCATAATGGTACTTAGCATTTGGCCAGGCGTATGTCAAGGGCTCCAAGCACTCCTGGTGCGTTTTTCTCCTCGAGAATCCTAACAACAGCCTTGTAAAGTGGGTCAGTGTTACTAACCGGCTTGCTGTAATTGGGAACTGAAGGCACTGGTGGCTCGCTTAATAGGACACGTAGGGTAAATGTGAGGAGGGCTCCAAAAGCTGTGGCCAAGCGCCTCCAAAAAGCTAAGGAGCAGATCATGAAGGAAATTGGCGTCTGCACGTTTGTCCCCAGTATTTGCTATTCAGAGATATACGTTTCTCTGAACATGGAAGTTCAGCTATTACAGCTGATGGGGGAGGGTCATAGACCTATAGTACAGACCTAACAAACCCATCACTGCATCCTGTGGCAACTAATTCCACGAGTTAACTCTGCATAGTTTGAAAAAGTAGGCGCCTTCTTTTTCTGAACCTGTTCCCAATTAAATTGTTTAGATGACCCCAAGTTCTAATATTAAAAGAGGAGCAGGGAAATCTCTCCTTTCATTCATAATTTTACAGTATTAACTTTTGTCACGTCTCCCCTTCCCTTCCAAATTAAACAATTCCAAAAGTGTAGCCTTTTCTTGTATGGATAACATTTCTTATCAACTGGCTTGTTTTTGTTCTATATCTTTTCCAGGACTGCAGTATTCTTTTTTCTTTTTAATGATGGTGTGATCAGAACAGTACAAGAAAATTCCAAATGTGGCTGGGGCACAGATTTGCATAAGGGCATTGTGACAATGGCAGTTTTCTTTTTGACCTCTTTTCTATAATTCCTGACATAGAATTTGCCTTTTTCTCTGCTGCTACGCACTGAGTTGACATTTTCAGTGACCTATTCACTACTAATCTTTCCTGGGTAGTCGTAGACTAATCAGACCTCATCGGTGTGCGTATATAGATTTTTGGTTTTGTTGTGGGTTTTCTTTTTCACCCCAATGTGTATGACTATGCACTTATATTAAATCTCATTCACCATTTTGCTGTACCTTCATGCAGTATGGAGAAATCCTTCCAATATTTATTCACAGGCTATCTTGAGTTTCATAATCAAATAAATTTGGCAACTTCGCTGCTCACTCCTGATGCCATTTTTGAATAACACAGCTGACTTTCCTTGGGCATGAAAACTTGCTAGTTTATTGCTGACCTCTGCTTCCTACCCTTTTGACCACATAAGGGTCACTTGATGTGAGATTTGAACTGAGGACATGTCAGCTCATGGCCTGCTATTACACCATAGTACTCTTAATAGGGATGCGGGTGGCGCTGTGGGTTAAACCACAGAGCCTAGAACTTGCCGATCAGAAGGTCGGTGGTTCAAATCCCCGCAACGGGGTGAGCTCCCGTTGCTCGGTCCCAGCTCCTGCCAACCTAGCAGTTCGAAAGCACGTCAAAGTGCAAGTAGATAAATAGGTACCGCTCCGGCGGGAAGGTAAACGGCGTTTCCGTGCGCTGCTCTGGTTCGCCAGAAGTGGCTTAGTCATGCCAGCCACATGACCCGGAAGCTGTACGCCGGCTCCCTCGGCCAATAAAGCAAGATGAGCGCCGCAACCCCAGAGTCGGTCATGACTGGACCTAATGGTCAGGGGTCCCTTTACCTTTTTACTCTCAGTAATCTTTTTATTCCTTCCTTACTGGGGCCTCTCAGAATTCCACGGCAGAGATCTCTTGCTCCCATTTCGAGTACCCCAAGTGCTGCTTTGGTGAGTGCCTATGCATTTAGAGTATATAATCTTCACAATAACATATATGTGAAGATACTGTTCTCATATTGTGCAGTGTAACCCTTCCATAATAACAAAAAAATAAGTCCCACTGATTTCAATGGCTAGAGGTTGGTACTGAAAGGCAATGTTCTCAAGTACACCTACTGGGTTCAATGGGGCTTTCCTCGAGAAAGTCTGGAAACGATTGCAGCACCAGGCGGAAATCCTAAAAGCGCCATAGCTGCAGGCAAGCCGTGCTTCTTCAAGGATGTTCCAGCTGCACATCTTTCATCTACGTGGGGCTGCCCTTGAAACTGACCCAGAAACTCCAGCGGGTGCAGAATGCCATGGCAAGACTCCTCACGGGGTCCTCGCCATGGGAGCACATTCATCTGGTGCTTTACCAGCTGCACTGGCTCCTGGTGGAGTACAGGATCAGGTTTAAGGTGCTGGTTTTAACCTTTAAAGCCCTATATGGCCTAGGACTCTCATACCTATGGGACCACCTCTCCTGGTATGCCCCACGGATGACCTTAAGGTCTGCAAATAATAACACCCTGAAGATCCCAGGCCCCAGAGAGATTAGACTGGCCTTGACCAGGGCCTCTTCGGCCATGGCCCTGGCCCGGTGGCATGCTCTCTCACAAGAGACAAGAGCCCTGCGGGATCTGCCATCTTTCGCAGGGCCTGCAAGACAGATCTGTTCCGCCAGGCCTTTGGTCGGGGTTCAGTCTGATTCTTTTCTTTCTGTATAAGAACAAGCATTAAAGAGGCCTCCTAGCCTGCTCACAGGTCCTTTATAAGACCAGTGATAACATTTGGCCCTGGAGAATATTAACCACTCTCAATTTTACCCATGGACTGCCATCTGCCCATATTTTAATTTGCTCTGAACTAATTTTAAGATGTATTTTAATTAACTGATTGCCTGTTTTTATGTTCTTATGTTCTTTGTATACTGTGTTAGTTTTATAATGTTAGCCGCGCTGAGCCCAGCTCCGGCCAGGGAGGGCAGGGTGCAAATAAAAATTGTTGTTGTTGTTTTAAGGGGATAAGCCTCTAGTGTAGCTCCATAGGTTGTTGGACTACAATTTACTCATTCTCTGGTCATTACCCTTGCTAGATGGGAAGTCCCCAAAATATCTGGAGGGCTACAGGTTTCTTACCCCTAACTCTAGCGTTGTTGTTGTTTAGTCGTTTGGTCATGTCCAACTCTTTGTGACCCCATGGACCAGAGCACGCCAGGCACTCCTGTCTTCCACTGCCTCCCGCAGTTTGGTCAGACTCATGTTAATAGCTTCGAGAACACTGTCCAACCATCTCGTCCTCTGTAGTTCCCTTCTCCTTGTGCCCTCAATCTTTCCCAACATCAGGGTCTTTTCCAGGGAGTCTACTCTTCTCATGAGGTGGCCAAAGTATTGGAGCCTCAGCTTCAGGATCTGTCCTTCCAGTGAGCACTCAGGGCTGATTTCCTTCAGAACGGATAAGTTTGATCTTCTTGCAGTCCATGGGACTCTCAAGAGTCTCCTCCAGCACCATAATTCAAAAGCATCAATTCTTCAGTGATCAGCCTTCTTTATGGTCCAGCTCTCACTTTCATACATCACTACTGGGAAAACCATAGCTTTAACTATATGGACCTTTGTCGGCAAGGTGATGTCTCTGCTTTTTAAGATGCTGTCTAGGTTTGTCATCGCTTTTCTCCCAAGAAGCAGGCGTCTTTTAATTTTGTGACTGCTGTCACCATCTGCAGTGATCATGGAGCCCAAGAAAGCAAAATCTCTCGCTGCTTCCATTTCTGCCCCTTCTATTTGCCAGGAGGTGATGCGACCAGGAGGAGAAAGGAGTTGGGGTGGGAAAGGAGAATTGAGAGCAAAAAGACCTTGCTGAAAGCTCGAAGCATCTCTGCAGTGGGGTGGGGGTGGGGATCTTGCTGTTGTGGACAGGTGAGTTATTACTACTAAGTGAGGTGGCTGAGAACAGTGTGTCACACTCTGCTTCAGGGAGGGGCAACTGTAGATTTTGGCAATCTGTCATGGATGCTTTCCTTGCGATTCCTGCATTGCAAAGGATTGGAACTAGATGACCCCCAGGGTCCCTTCCCACTCTGCAATTCTACAAAATAACTACAAAAAAGTTAGATGCATATCTGGACGGAGAAACCAGTAGCCCTTGAGATGTTGTAGGACTATAACTCCCATTACCTCTGGCCACCAAGCATACTACTTGGGACTAATGGAAGTTGTAGTGCCACACATTGGCCACCCATGCCCTAGACATAAGTTCCACTGAAATCTATTTAATTATATATTTATATTGAATTTATACATTTATATTGAATTTATATACCACCCTTCATCTGAAGATCACAGGGCAGTTTGCAATATAAAAATGCAAAAATACATAGCATAGTAACAAAAAAGAATACTCCCCCTCCCGCCCCACCACCCCAGTTTAAAAGGCCATAGATTGTTTACTTAGCCAAAGGTCTGGGAGAAGAGGAATGTTTTTGCCTGGTGCCTAAAGATATGAAACAAAGAAGCCAGGTGAGCCTCCCTGGAGAGAACATTCCACAAGGGGGAGCTGTTGCAGGGAAGGTCCATTTTCATGTTGCCATGCTCTGGGCCTCTCATGGAGGAGGCACATGAAGAAGGGACTCAGATGATGATCTCAGGGTCTGGGTAAGTTCATAAGGGGAGAGAAGGTCTTTGAGGTATTGCGGTTACAGTTCAACAGCATCTGGGAGCTAAAGATTGAGGAGGTTGTTTAAGTTGTCCCCTTTGCTAATCTCCATTGCTGAAGAATTGTGTGGTCCCCATGAGCAGCTTGGCTGGGTTCCGATGTTGAACAGAGCAAGGAAAAGCTTTGCTTTTCTAGTTGCATTTTCCATGCTTATCACAGAGCTCTGGTTGAGGTGGGGCTAGAGCATGCACTGCCCTACCCGGACTACCGATTTACTACCAACAAACACAAGGCAACATACAATTGCCTTGTATACAATCTGTGTATACAATACAATTTGTAACATTTTCATTAAAGTAAAAACATTTTGGGAATATTTATTTTATTTATAATAAAACCATTGTAGCAACCTCACATGCATTACACAAAGTAGCTTACATCAATTAAAATCACAATATAAAAATAAAAAAGCAACATCGCCAATATAAAAATCACAGCGTAACATCCACAGGTGACAGATGCAATTCGCCAAAGGCAGGCAGAGCACATAAAACAAAGTTTGTCACTAGAATCAACCCAGCCTAACAAATTAAACACATGCTAGAATAAAGAAGTCTTCATAAGCTGGTGAAAGGCCATCAAAGATGGAACCACTCAGGTACTGAGAAGGCCTTATTTCTTCCCTGTAGATCTTAATGAATGGGCAGGCTGGCATGGGAGGAGGCAATCCCTCAGGTGTCCTTGACCCAAGTCATTTAGTGCTTAAAAAGGCAAGCACCAATGCCCTGAACCTCAACAAATTGGTAATCAGTGCAGTTACTGCATGACAAGTGAAATGTGATCAAACAAACATCCTGACCACCACATGATGGACCAACGTAATTTCCCGAGGACTCATCAAAGTTAGCTCCGTGTTGAACATGTTGCAGTAATATAGTCCAGATGTAACTAAAGGGCAAGGCACATTTAATTAGGGTCAAATCAGACCTCTTTAGGAAAAGGCACTGCTGGTTCATCAGCTAAGCTAGCCAAAGGCACTCCTAGCAACTGCCACCACCTGGGCATCCAGGTTCAAGGATGAATCTAGGAACATCCACAAATTGAATACCTGATTCTTCAACCTGCAAACTCAATACCTGATTTCTCCCCCCTCCCAAACCCCCCCCCCACTTTGAAGTTCTATTCTAGAGTCTATCTTCTTCCTGATGAGGAACAGCTCTCTCATCTGGATTAAGCTTCAGTTGATTAGTCCTCACCTCCAGCCTATTGCTATCAGCAGGCAGCAGTTCAGAACATCAACAACTTGGTATTAGATAGAAAGGAGAAATGAAACTCTGTGCTATCTCCATGTTGATTACAACACACTCTAAACATTCAGACAACCCCGTTCAGTAGTATGTAGATATTGAACAACCTACCAAAGAAGATAGTGATGCCATATGCAAATGACCAAGGTGTTTAATTAGTCCTCCAGCATCACTTTCTGACACTCAATGAAGAGCCAGAACCATAGCACAGTACCTCCTAGGGCAGGAGTTGTGGGGGACTTGTGGCCCTCCAGATGTTGTTGGACTACAACTCTTGTAAGCCCCAGCCAGCATGGCTGATGGTCAGAGCTGGTGGAAGTTGGAGCCTAACAACACTTGGAGGGCCATGGGTTCCCCAGCCCTGTCCTGGGTGCATTCCCTTCAGACTGTCTGGAAGTGTACAATGGTCAACAGCATCAAACATTCCTGAAAGGTCCAGCAGAACCAAATGACATGTAAATTCCTGGTTAAGAAAAAAAGGGGGGGTCAAAAAATATCATTTTGGTGCCACCCAAAATAATAGCGCTCTAAATAATATCCAGCTTACCCAATAAGCTCTGCCTATCCCAAACTCTTCCTGGTGGATGTTTTAAAATCATTATCACCACTTTTATTATACTTAAATGATCCTGAAAGAGATCCTGATTATACTGAAAGAAATGGCAGAGTGCTTAAAGGGGCAACTTCAGGAAACTTTAAAGAACTTTTAATAAACTTTAGTTTATTT
The DNA here is from genome assembly GCF_027172205.1 of Podarcis raffonei. NCBI lineage: Eukaryota > Metazoa > Chordata > Lepidosauria > Squamata > Lacertidae > Podarcis > Podarcis raffonei. The sequence continues at coordinate 36,178,749 of NC_070606.1, forward strand.
AAGGAAAATGCTGTGGATGTATCAGTAAAAGCCTCTTAACTTAAAAATAATGGTCCCTATCAGCATACATGATTCTTCTGCTAACAACTCATGGACACTAAAATATACAGAGACTGTGGAGCTTTGAGAGAGTTACAGAAATCTCTGATGGAGCCTCACCTGGAAATGCGGCAGCCCCACCTAATGAGAAAGGATGGCTACCATCCTGCATCTCTGGTTGTGAGCCATCACTGTAATTGAATGCCTGCTGTCCTCACTACCTGCAAGTAAGATAATGTAACACATGAAAGGTAAGACCTAGGCTGCAAAAGGTAAAGGTAAAGGACCCCTGGATGGTTGAGTCCAGTTGAATTCAACTATGGGGTGCAGCACTCATCTCGCTTTTCAGGCCAACGGAGCTGACGTTTGTCTGCAGACAGCTTTTCCGGGCCATGTGGCCAGCATGACTAAACTGCTTCTGGTGCAACGAGACACCGTGATGAGTGCCACAGCGCAAGGAAACACCGTTTACCTTCCTGATGCAGCAGTACCTATTTATCTACTCGTGCTGGTATGCTTTTGAACTGCTAGGTTGGCAGGAGCTGGGACAAAGCAATGGTAGCTCACCCTGTTGTGCGGATTTGAACTGCTGACCTTACGATTGGCAAGCTCAAGAGGCTCAATGGATTAGACCACAGTGCCACCTGCATCCCTAGGCTGTAATGCTATGCACACTTACCTGGGAGTAAGCTTCGTTTATCTCAGTGGGGCTTCCTTCTGAATAGTAGAACTTTGCACATAGGGTAATGTTTATCATTCATGGATTTGCTCCTGAGCACATGAATAGCTTCCACTGAAAGCAGCCCGGTGACTTTCAACTGTTTTAGACTACAACTCCCATCATGCTGACTGGGCTTATTGGAGTTGTAGTCTGAAGCATTTGGAGGGCACTGGCTTGGGAGAAAGCTATGCTTGATTATATAAACTTTTGGGTTTCTGATAGCTACACCACAAATGGAAGTCATCACTTATTGTGTGCAGCCTCCAAACCCTGAATTGTGTGTGAACGTATCTTTGGTAAAGATATTGGTTGTAAACTGAACTTTGGAAACATACAACTGTGACTTTTTCTTCAATGCTATATAATAAAAAACAATACAGCTAGGATATGACCATTCTGAGTTTTGTGTGTGAAGATTTCCCCATTATCTTCCTTTCTCTTTATCAACGCATCCACAGCATCAAATAAACAATGCCCACAGGCATTCAGTTGTTATATGTGAGTTTTCCTTGTAAATTCGTTAGGCTTTGAAATCCCTGTTCATGCTGCCACTGCCGCCTTGTGAGAAGTAGCCTTATGGTGCTATTTGCAAAGTAGTCTTAAATGTTTCCACATTAAAAAAGAAAATTAAATACAACTCTCTCTATTGTTCCAAAAAGGAGAGAGACAGCTCTAAATAGCACCAACATGATATATCAGAGACATAATTAGCAAGCCTTGCTTGATATTTAAAAAACCCCAGTAACCTGAAAATGTCACTTCTTGAAGAAACTATCATGATGTAATTAAGTGGAAAGTTAGATAGTTTTAAAATGAAACCAATTAGGTTTCACCAGCAAATTATAAAGGCATATTAGAACACCTTGTATCCCAATTTACAGCCAGCATGATGCTTGAATCTTATTCCATGCAGTTGTAATTATACTATTTTCTATCAGTCACGTACATAATCTATTTTTCATAAGCCCCACAGTTTCAGCACATTGCCACTCTCCCACATTTAGCACCCCTAGAGAACCACTCCTGCCAATGTTACTGGAATTATTTGGGGAGACAATTCACAGGCAGCTTATAAGTGGTGTTGGCTTCTGCTTTGGGGAAGAGTTTCAAAAATAAAGCCCATTTAAGTCATTGGTGACCTTGAAGTTGACTGCCCAGATACAGTGGAAGCAAGTTGGATATGGCAATGGAGGTTGTGCATAACCTCCTCCCAGCTAGATTGGACCCAGATGCTCAAAGGATTGCTATCAGGTGTGTCAGACCCTGTACCAGGCCACCCAGTCTGCTCCCTCCTAAATCTGTTCTAGGTTCTCTCCAACCCTCTGGAAGAGATTTGGGGAGGATGTGGGGTATATGTGGGGAGAAGAGAAGGGGGGGAGTTCCATTGTCAAGCAGATATCCTTGCATGGATGGAACACATTACTTGAATACTGCCCTGTCTGTTACATCTTCTTAGTGCAAATCTCCCCTCCTCAAATATTACAAGCAATTGCCAATCCAGTGGGGTTAAAGCACCAGACGTTCACTTGGAAGAGCTAGATTCAAATCCACACTTGGTCATGAAGCTTCTTTGATGACCTTGGGTCAATTGCTTTCTCTCAACAAAGGGTGGGAGATATATTTGATTCAGTTCACATTTAAAGCCAAATTTCCAAAACAGCACAAGAACTGAAACATAGCTTAAAAATTCACACTTATCTGAATTTTGTATCTGAATTTTGGGATGCAGTTTTTCATCCAAACAACATTTTGAAAGATGCATGTATTAGGGGGAAATGGGCATAAAGGTGAATATACTAGTAAAAATAACATACAAAATGTAAATTGCTTGCAAAAATGGGTACATTATTCAATAATATGCTTTTATTAGGTGAAATTCACATTGAAATGCTGAAGGATTTCTTTAGAATTCTTTTTTTAAAGCAAATTGCTGCAGAAACCTGGAAGACTGAATTTAAGATTATAAAAGTGAGAAACTAAGGTGAACCAAAATTTACAAATATTGGAAGCCGCCCAGAGTGGCTGGGGAAAACCAGCCAGGTGGGCGGGTTTAAATAATAATTTATTATTATTATTATTATTATTATTATTATTATTATTATTATTTCCATCAGTACTCTCAACCTAACTGACTTTGCGGGATTTGTGGGAAGGATGAAAAGGATAGATAGAGGAAAGGTGAGGTGTAAATAAATAGATAAAAGTCAGATGAAATGGTGGCAGGCAGAAAACAGAGTTTAAGTGAAAACAGATATTCTACAGCTGCTCCTGTCAAATGTTTCAAATGGTGCCTTACACAGATGTGTGGCTGTTGGTAGAAACTGGCCCTTCAAGCTCAATGAGAATGGATGAGAGGGAAGGCTCTTTAGGGAGTGTCCTTATCCAAAAAGGAAAATGGAATTCCATCCAGTCAGTGCTTCTGCAAATCCATACCATACTTGAACAATTCTCATGGGTCGTAGGGAAGGGATTTAGCTAGGGGGGATGGGGAAGGGGAGCCATGGTGAAACACAACACTTTTGTGCAAAGCCAAGGCAGATATGACTTTTTATGGAATATTTTGATGGAATACTTGGGTCATTAACAAAAATGAAAAATGCTTCTAAAATAGAAATTACGTTACATAAACTTTGATAGGTAGAAGGATGTAACCAATAGCTCTATGGCCCTATCCACACATTACACAAAGGCATGGCATTGCCGGAAGCAGGCCTGTGCTTTCTATTGCCACCCCTGACAAGCAACCATCTGATGCGCTTATTTGTCTGTAGAGAAATCTATATGCAGGTGGTCTTGCTCACCTGTAAAGGCATCAAGCAGTCAGAACCCCCAGCTGTGCAGAAGAAAGGCACAACTCTTTTGAGGAAGGTGGTGCAGTTTCAGAAGTAGGGCTAAAAGCATGGCCCCTCTCCAAAGTAAACATGGCCATGCCTTACGTTTGAGTAATGTGTGAAAAGGGCTTATGTTTCATAACAGTAATTTGGGGAGAATTTAAAAAGGGATGCCCAATACTCCCCTGAAATTCCCCCTGGGAAGTTTTGAATCCCGTCCACCACCCTTGCCAGGCTCCACAATGCAGTGGAGAACTGGCACGCAGTGTGGAGTTTAAGACATTTGTATCCCTTGCTTGATTTTATTCTGCAAGCATTTACCCTGCCCTTAAACTCTTAAGAAAATGTGCATTTGGCAACACACATGTGCTGACTCTGCATGTAGTTCCATCCTTTTGCAGGGAGAAGGATGGTGGGAGATCTGAGTAACTTGAGAAGGGCTGCGCTCAGGCAATTGCCAAAAACATAGCAGAGAGGAGGGAGGAGGCTTATTTAAAGAAAGTTCAAGTTGCTATTTAAGGAATCCTTATTTTTTTAAAAAAATCTTCTCATGGGAAAAAAAAGAATCAGTTCTAAAATGATGAGATAGAAGCCTTTCTCACTATTGTAGATTAGCCTACCTAACGACAGAAAATAGTTTCTTCATAAGCTACTTCATAAGTTTCTGGCCTGGTCAGACTTAAATATATTTAAACTGATTTCTGAAAACACAAAATCATTGGACACAAATCAGGGGAAATGAAGCGTTACTCAAGTCCTGTTGATTTCATCTGAAGAATTAAGCTCCCTCCTGTTTATGGAAGCATGGAGTGGGGAAGTTTCCCAAGTGAAAGCAGCCCTAAAAGGGAATTAAATGTTATATCGCATGTTACTTGTAAGTAACAGAAGGCTTGGTTAGGTCTTTTTTCTTTTAAAAAACTAACTAAAAAAAACAAATAAAAGGAAAACAGCGCCCTCTCGTGTCTGAAAGCACCTTGTTGGAGCACTGAAGGATGTGGAAAGAAATATGACCATGGTCCCAGAATACAAAACTAAAATGATACTTGGTGAAAGGTATTTGACGTTGTAGCAGTCTAAACTGGTTCCCTGGCTGGGCTGTTTTTAGCTTTCTAAGCCTGCCTGCTGTTTTAAAGGATATTTGAAGAGCAAGCAATGATTTTAAGTGATGCACTGCATGGGGGGGGGACTGTATTACTATTATTATTTATTATTATTTCATTACATATGACCCATTGCCTGTTACAGTTACAGACTGCTACAGAGTTACAGACCCCTGCCTCAAGAAGCTTACAATCTAATTTTCAGTGCAGGTGAAGACCAAAAATAGAGGGGAGAAAAAATAATGTGGAAGAACAACTGTGCCTTTTCTTTCACTAGTACTTAAGTTGCGTAGGGTTTTATGTCAAATTAGGAAACATGGGTTTTGAGAAGTTATTTGACAGTAAAGAGAGGTGATGGGATGGGAAGCCTGATGGGACTCCCAACTCTCATCAGCCCCAGCCAGTATGGTCAGTGATAATGATCTTGATAACTGCAGATGGAATCAAGCTATAACCCTAATGCTAATAATCCTAATCCTAATAATCCTAATAATAATCCTAATAATCCTAATCCTGTGTGTTTGCAGTTGTTACGTTTAACGTCCTGGCCCACAAGCCAATGTGTTGCAGCTTGAATGTGTTGCGGTCAGGGTGACTGATGGACTTGGACTAAAAGTCAACAGCCTTTGGACTTGGTTATTACAAGTACATAAATGAAATGAGGATAAAGGGCTTCGTGTGGTGGTAGAGAGGTGTGCCCACCACTCTCCGATACCACAAAGATGTCAGTTATGAACTTGCCAGTGCCCAACTGTGCACAGGGGTGAACGAAGGCTAACCAACACCTGGGGCAGGGCAAACCACTGCCTGCACATGCGTTGTACCGCTACGTACGACACAGCGCATGTGTGTGACACCGTGCATGTGTTGTATGTAGCGGTTTGCCGCCAGCGCTGCCCGAGTGCTGTACGGACGGTGGTGGGATCCTCTGCTCGCGGCTGCAGTGGCGGCGGCGGAGGGATCATCCGCAGCTGTAGCGGCAACAGAGGGATTCCACCGCTGTCCATATGGCACTCAGGCAGCGCCAGCTGCAAACCGCTATGTACAGCATATGTGCAGCATTGCTACATACAGCGCATGCGTGTGACACCGCGCATGCGTTGTACATAGCAGTTTGCCGCCAGCACCCGAGCGCTGTACGGACGGTGGTCAGATCCTCCACATGCGGCTGTGGCGGCGCGATGGCTGCTCACACCGCCGTGCCCAGGGGTGGCGGGGCAAACACCCCATGGGATGCCTTCTTGTCACCCCTCCAGACTTGGCACCCGGGGCGAACACACACACCCCGCTCTCCCTTGCAACACCACTGGCTGTGCAGAGATATGTGCATGGTTCTTTCCATGCTGGCTGGAAGGGGGTGCAGGGATACCTCTTCCTCTGCTCTCCCAGGAACCATGGAAACTTATTGGATTTTTTTGATTTTTTATTTTGGAGAACATGCAACTTTTGTTTTGAGCATGGAATGCTCTTTTGATTCTGTGATTCAGTATTCTTTGCATTTTGTTGTAGCTTTATAAACATCTCTAAGTAATTTATATCACAATGATGGTATCATTAAAAAAAAAAATGATGGCCCTGGCCAGGTCATAGCTCTCCTGACAGATGATTTGGTCTGGAGCCACAGTGTGGAAATCAAGGATGAGATTGTCCACCAGATGAGTGATAGGAACTGGAGTTGAACAACATCTGATGGACCACAGGTTCCCCATCCCTGTCATAGGCAGTCTGCCATTTCCCTGACCTAAAACAACTTTCGGGGTGTCCTGGTTTTACTTTTTGAAATATGCAACCCTAGGATATTGCAGAAGAGAGAGAGAAAGGGCCAAGAACTCCTCTGCAGCACAGCTGCTCCTAGGTCAAAATGAAACCAGATTGCTGATTTAACCTACACTTGTCTATCTTGGCTCTTCCTTCCAGGTAAGCAAGTTTAGGACTACAGCCGTATATTGTTTTAAGATTTAGGTAGAAATGCTGCATCATGCTAGGTCTTAATGGTATTTAAGTTCTCTTTTTTCCTGTGCTGTACAAAAATAGGTTTTGAACACCTTGCAGGAAATTTTTGCAGAAGTTTCTCAATGCTGAAATTTAACACCTCCTGCCATTAGCATAAATGATTTGCCATTTGCCAACACATCTCACTGGCTTCGGCCTGATAAGCTGCCAGACACATTTCCTGGTTAAAATAAATAAATTGATACCACAGTATGCCGACTATTTCCTCCACCGCCCCCTACTTCAAAGCAGGTTTCTGGTAGTTCATAATTCTGTCAGTGGTTTTAATATAAAAAAATGAGGGGGGGATAAATATTCTGGGGGATTTTCAGGATCAGTCACTGTTATCTCGCATACCAACCTGTGTCATATTTAAATGGTGTGGCTGGTACAGAAGGCATTTGCCAGCTACTGAATTCATTTCTGCCTCTCCTGGAAATCAGCATACATTTGGCCTAGTTTGGTAGAAACACTAGAAGACCAGTTGTTATTTTAGGACCTACATGGCATAATATTTCATTCCTAATTGCCCCTCAGACAGTGATCTTGTATATTCTAAGTAGTACATGAATGCCATGACAATTTTACTTTTCGTACTTGGTATTTTATGTTCAGTTCTAATCTTAATAGGTCAAGTTAACCACGGTGTAGAGATTGAGCACATTATTTTTAAAAAATTTGAAGGATATTAAATTATATTTATTAAAACTGAAAGCAGATTAAAAAGGGCGAGTTATTTAAAACCACCTGATGCACAAAGTCAGAAAAGGTCATGCTCTTAATCCTGGAATAGTCCTGTGTTTGTGGTTTCGGGGAGATTGTTTGCTGGAATATTCCCAGAGGCCTTCATGTGGGGAACTTCCATTCCTTTGCTCTGAGGTGCCTTTTAATGGAAGAAATGAATAAATGTCTGTGAACCACAGTATTATTGCGAGCTACAGTTTGAGAATACCATTCCTCTCTCTTAACCCTTCAAACATTACTCAGACTCACCCTTGCACAACTTCTGCCACACCAAGCCCAACCCAGGCCATCAGTCATGTATTATGTTTATTGTGCATTCATCATGATTAGTACTCGGGATGCTGTCAGGGCAGTTGTACGCGATCATGCTTTCAATACCATTTGTGCTTGCAAAAGTTTTAGAATGGTTGTACTGCTTCAGCTGCAACTGGTGTGTGTCCAACAGTTTCTTGCTAGGATCCTGTAGCTTTCTATACTACAGGTGTTCTGTTTGTTTGGGGGGGGTTACTCCCATTTTTAATGTGCTTTATAGCACAAGAGGTCCTTGACAATACACTGAAATATATCCATTTCCTTGGGGCATAGCTAGTTGCACATACTTCTTAAATGTTCCAAATAGAGGCATTCCCACGAGGGCCTTGTATATGCATGTGGAAATGAGTGATGGTTTAGCACAGCAATCTCAGCCTGACCACAAAAACTTCAAAAGTGTAAAAAATGAAAGTACAGTTGGTACATCAGGTCACGTACTTAATCCGTTCCGGAGGTCCATTCTTACACCAAAGCGCTCTTAAACAGAGGCACACACTTTCTCTAATAAGGCCTCCCACCACCAGTGTTCGTCTTCCGTTCGTCTTCCAGGGCAAAGTGCGCTAACTGGAACACCTACTTCCGGTTTTGGGGAGGTCGTTGTCCACAGCGTTCATTAACAGGACTGTTCTTAGACTGAGGTACCACTGTATGGTGGCGTGGCATCATAGGGCAATTAACTTGCACAAAGGCAGGAAGGGGAGATATGAGGATTCATTCATTTATTTCATAAAATGTATACACCACTTGATTGTAAAAAACAAACAAACTTCCAAGTGGTTTAACAAAGGATAGTGGGAACATAGACAATGGAATGGGCAGAGTTAAATTGTGGGTGAAATAAAGCAAGAACCTTGGGAAAGCATCACTGAGCACCTAATAATGCAGGATAACATGGGGTCAGTCCAGTATAAATCCCCTTCAAATATGCTGTTGGCAGCAGGTTTCTGCAGACACCTGTAATGAAACCTGGATGGGCCCAAAGTTATGGCTTTGTTCTCTCCCCTCCTCCACCAAAGAATGCAAAAACAGGGGTTGTCATGCATCTAGCAGACTACCAGTGCATGGCTCGTGGGGTGTCTCATTTCCAATGAGGCCCTGCTACACCCCTCCAATGTTCTCTCTCAAAAGCCGGCAATTGAAACTATTCCCAAGGCATGGAAGTTTTGAAAAAGAGTTGCACTGTAATTGTGCATGTATGAAGAATTAATTTTCTGGTTCAAGTACACCACAGATACACGTGCAACATGTTCACTCAGAAGCAGGTGCCACTAAGTTTAATTGAGCTTACTTCCAAATAAGCAGGCAAAGATTTTCCACTGTACGACACCACACGTTGATGAAAAGTCAGTGCAAATATATTCCATTGCATTGATTTCTCTATGGAATCCACTCCACAGGCCAACTCCCTGATGAGTAATCGGCAAGTGCCAGAGACACCCAAACCCACAATGCTTTAAAGGACCCTCATTCCCCCAGCTGTCATTTGATCCTTCATCTCCTGACCTCTCTGGGTTTACCTGCTTTTGGGGCATATGCAATGAGATCCTGCTCCATCCTTAGCCCTGTGCATCCAGTTATGTGCTGTTTCAACCTTCCTGGCAGCCCAGCATGAACACTGAGAACATCACGTCCCTTTTGTTGGCTGTGCAATGCACAAAAGACTCAAGGGGCAGCCTATCTCCCTTTGTACTGGATCCTTTGAAGTTTGATGCACTATAAGAGAGACTTGCTCTGTATCTGATCTTCCTAAGAGTCCAGTGTGCTGCACAGCTAAAAAAAGGCAACATAGCAGAACCAGAGGGTCCTTCACAGATTTATGAAGCAGCCTCTGACCTGGCCCTGATTTCCTCCTTAATCACAAAAATTAGCCACTGATTTTTTCAAAGAATCTAACCCCTGGTTATGCTTGGGGTTGGGGTGGGGGTCATTCTGTGGCTTTTTTATCATTAACTTCACAGGGTTACACAGCCAAGATTGCCAGAACATTGTCTCAACTCCTAATGGTGTTATTACTACTACTCCCCACCCCTGCAGAAAAGAAACTGCAGATAGTAGATATCAAAGACTCGCCAGCTATTGAACCAGGAAGAGCGGGTGCCTTCATTCCTCACTGAGAACTCCCTCTGACAAAAGGAGATCACTTTACAAGACAGAATCACACAGACATTACTCACACAGTGGCTGCAGTTATCCATTTAGGTATCATTCCAGTAAATCTTTTGTGTGGCTTCTGCAGAATATTCAAGATACCACTGGGTTGTATTCAGGTGAGGGGAAAGACTCAACAGACTTACTATTACACAGAAAATTTGGTTATCTGCTAGTCTCAACCCTCAGTATGCACATAGCTTCCAAACTTTCCCTTCTGAAATTCTGAACTTCCCTTTCTGAATCATACACTGTACCATGTAAGGTAGGGTTAGCTAAGATGGTGTCCTCCAGATGTTGTAGACTACAGCTCCCATCACTCCTGCCCAGTGGTCAAACCCTTCCAGGGCAGCATAACTGTTTGGGGACAACAGAGAAGTTCTTTCCCCATGCTGTTAATGATATATGTTCTGACAGTGTGAGAGACAACAAGAACCTGCTGGATCTGGCCATTTAGTCCAGCACCCTGTTTTCACTGTGACCGCCCAGATGCCCTCAATCAGGATCTGAGCACAAGAGCAGTCTCCCCTCCTGCAGTTTGCAGCAACTAGTATTCAGAAGCTTACAGCCTATGGCAGTAGAGCCAGAGCTTAGCCATCAAAGCTAGTAGTCATTGATATAGCCTTATCTTCCGTACATTTGTCTAATCCACCTTTAAAGCTATCCAAGGTGGTGGCAATCCCTGCCTCCTGTGGGAGTGAGGTCCATAGTCTAACTATGTCCTATGTGAAGAAGTACTTTCCATTACCTCCTTTGTTTCATCTGACTTATTTTCCCATGCCTGCAACACCCCCAAACTCTCATTCACTGAAGCCACGATCTGTGCATATGCTACAGATGTCTGAAATCCATACACCTCACGTTGGCTTACATTTTCCAATCTGAAGCTGGTTTGATAGAAAACATGCCAAACACCAGTATTACTCAAGAAACTACAGAACTCCTATGCAAAAAAATGTCCTGTCTTCTCATCTTCAAACACAAGTTTGGGGAGCGCACTAGAGCCACAGTAAATGGTAATGTGTACACAGCCCAACTAAGCTGAAATCTGAAACTAACCCAGTGGTATTTACATAACAGAAAGGGGCAAAGCTATGATCTGAAAGCTTTTTTCCCTGCAGTACCATTTAAATCAGACCACAAATTCTGTTGAGAGTCTATTGAGTGATGCACATGGATGTAGGCTTGAACCAGCCCTTGCATAAAAGTGGGGCAATTCATACTGTTCCTTTCTGAAGTGTGTGATGAGAGGGCACTCTCCATCTGACCATATGAGGACTCCTTCAAAATTCTATGCTTCTAGCTCTCACATGGAAATACAATACAAAAACACCATACAATACAAAAATAGATCCCTCACAACACTGGACAATAGAGCTCTTTCACAATGCGAGTCTGTGTGTTTTCAGAGCTGTTCTGGATGATTTACAGGTGTTCAGGAGGGGGATGTTTGGGGATGACTTACCCCCCCCCATCCTTCTCATTACAGAAAGCAAAAAATAAAAATTGGGGTGTGTGAGAAGGAGTATGGATAGGCTTTAGCTATAAACTTCTCATATATATATATATATATATATATATATATATATATATATATATATATATTATTAAGCCCAAGAACCACAAGTTATGGTCAATGTTAGTATTTTCAATTTTCTTTTCATTTTGAAACTTGGACAATTTTCTTATCCTTTTTTTTGTCTCTGTGCATGTATATAAATAATGCCTAATTTTAAAAATTGGTGCTGCATAGGTAGACAGCAGAATTCCTGGGCAGCAGGATTTGGCCATAGGCAGGTGGCGATTGGGGAATTTGGTGGGAGGGCAGTTTATGGGAGCTGCATCCAATCCATGGGTTGCCTCCATGTGGTTTAAGAGACACTCTGTAATTACCCAGTGTTAGAAACCATGCAGAGTCACTGGGAAACTGTTAAGTGCACCTGCCAGTTAGTTATTATTTTACATTCTGTTTTATGAAGTGATTATGACATTCACAGAAGCGAAGAATAGCATAAAATTCAGAACGTGCTAATTTGCATTTTTTTAGACCTGGCTCACAACTCTGTATGAGGCTTGCAGAACCCTATCTCATTTATTCTATTTCTGTTGTTGCCTGGAAAGCTTAGCTGTGTTCTTCTAATCACCTTGGATGTACTCTGTCTCGTTGTTATACTTTCAAAGCCATAAAGACTTTCTCTCCATGCACAACTAGTATAGCCATTTTCCTAGACAAGTCTACTCGTTTTGCCATAGTTCTCAACGATACTAATAACAAAGGGACTGCTTTCAAAGCAGCATCCTGAGGGTGAATGTTAAAGCAGTGCTGTGAAGCCAAAAGGGACTTTAAAATAGTTAACATACTTGCTTTCTTACCTATACCCGGTATATCCCACCCTTCTTCCACAGTATGGCCTAAAATTATGAACATATGGGTTCTAAGCAGTTGCCCAGGTACTGCCCAGAACCAGACATCTTCACAAACAGGTGTCCTGATCAAAGGAAGGATTCCACTGAACACAGCTGCAGTCCCTGCAGACCTTGATGTCACTCAGATAGCTCAGCTGGTAGAGCATAGCACTTAATCTCAGGGTCTTGGGTTCAAGCCCCACATTGGGTGAAAGATTCCTGCACTGCAGAGAGTTGGACTGGATGACCCTTGTGGTCCCTTCCAACTCTACAATTCTATGGGTCTAGGAAGTGGAGGGAGTGGTGTACACTAAGACATTGGGGTAAAGCCAACACATGCACACTCATGCCCTCTTCCCAGTCATTGCACATTCTTTTGAACACCTGAAAAGTGCTATTGTTTGCTGGATATCAAGTGATAAACGCTACATTATTTGATAGGACAGTTCAGAACTTCTGAATTTATTGATCTATAGCATATACTGCTATTCTTATTGATTTCACTAGCTCTTAGAATTATTTTATATGATTGTATTATTATTATTATTTATCATTTTTTTCTAGCTGAAACTATTACAAAAGATAAAATAAACAAAACAGAATACAAACAAAATAAAGTGCATTGCACAGTTAAAATAATTATTAAAACCAGACATCCTGTCAGATAAGAGTTTGGTCCCCTGAATAATTTAACTTATCATCCCCACAAACTTTTCTGCTTAAGATTGCCACTCTAAAGGCGAAACAGGCCACTTTTTCCAAGATGTATGGGAAACCTGTCCCCTAATAAAAAGTTAATCAAATTCTCAATTGATCTCCCAAGTGGGAGATTTAAATTTTTGAACAAAGCTGGTCTAAAGTCCTTGTAGATCCGAGAGCTGTTCAACGAACTTATTCCCCACGGGAACTGTGGTTTGTTAAGGGTGCTGAGAATGGCAACTCTGTGAAGAGTAAAGTACATTTTCCAGAATTCTGTGGGAGAGGTTATGTGCTTTAAATGCACTTAAAATGTATAGTATGTATGGCTTCTTCTTTGGCAGTAGTATGTATGTAGCCCTAATTAAAATGTTATTGGGCTGAATGTGTGAAAGCTACTCATTACTGATGACCAACATGACTGATAATAACAGTCACTTCATTTTTGGACCACTGGAACATAGACTATGGAATGACTGTAGATGGTTTCCCTACTTAGTATACTGAACCCAAACTTATTGCAAACTATAAGGCCACCTTGTGAGTTTAGGTCAGAGAGGTGAGATTTAAATTGGGGCACTTCCTTGTTTGGACCTCAGCCTTTGAGCCATTAAGCTTCTCCAGCTCTGAGACAGTTTTTTGCATTTAAAAGACCTCTGCATGGGCTCTGCTAATCACTGTATTCAAATGACAGATGCAGCAGATGTGTTGTGCGATTTCCCAGTCCAGTGAGAACACCTGGATTTTTAAAAAAGGAAAGGAATTTGCTACAGTTTAAAACAATGTGGGTAAAAGTCAAATCTCTCGTCAAGATATCCTAATAAGGCAGTGAGCTGCATAACTGTTACTACACATGGAGGCACAAACACACGTCTCCCCAAACAGATTATTAGTACTGTCAGCTTTGGTGGTTCTGATTACTTGGTGGGGAAGGAGGAGATTAAATCAGTGCTCAGTTTTGTTCTCTGAAACCTCAAGCTGACCCAATGCAAATGAATAATGTATAAAAGAGGGAGCATATTCATGTGATGGATGCAGCGTTCTTCCTTCTGTGGGTGCAAAGCAAGAAGAACTCAGAGAAGTGAACCCATACACAAAACAACACAGATTGCCTTTGCTGAATCAGGCTGCATGTCTTCAACAGCATATATATGTTAAAATAGGCAATGTGGTTTTAATAATGAGCCTGCCCAACTCCGTAGAAACAAAGTTTGAGAAACAGTATGCTGCTTGGCTCTTGGAAATGTTGGTGAGTGCCTAGCAACAGATCTATTGTATTGGAATAAAAAGGGAGGGGGAATCTTATTGAAGGGGAAATAAAACCAATATAACTTCTTCTAAAAATCTTTTCAGTGTTTTTGTTTTGTTTGTAGAAAATGATTTTCACAAACAAGGATAAAGCAATCTGCCATAAGCAAGTATTCAAGGCGACTCCTTTCACTCTGCATTTATTACAATTGGTCAAATTATACCTCCACTCTTAGACCAGGCAGCCAGGGTCACCTGTGTAAGCCTCGATGAAGCTTTGACATTTGCTTGTAGATTGATGTTAGCAATGCAAGGCTTTCTTATAGAAATTATGGTATGTTTGTTTCTTTAAATTGCTTTTTTTAATAAATAAAAAAGGCTGCATTTAATGAAGTAATGTACTGTAATCCACTTTATTGGGAAAGGGTGAGTTTCTAAGCTTTAAGATAAGATAAAGGTAAAGGTAAAGGGACCCCTGACCATTAGGTCCAGTCGTGACCAACTCTGGGGTTGTGGCGCTCATCTCGCTTTATTGGCAGAGGGAGCCAGCATACAGCTTCCGGGTCCTGTGGCCAGCATGACTAAGCCGCTTCTGGAAACCAGAGCAGCACACAGAAACGCCGTTTACCTTCCCGCCGGAGCGGTACCTATTTATCTACTTGCACATTGACGTGCTTTCAAACTGCTAGATGGGCAGGAGCAGGGACCGAGCGACGGGAGCTCACCCCGTTGTGGGGATTTGGAACAATGACCTTCTGATCAGCAAGTCCTAGGCTCTGTGGTTTAACCCACAGCGCCACCCGCATCGCTAAGCTTTAAGATAAAGAGAACTGCAATCCAATGCATGTCTGCTCAGACATAAGTCACACTGAATTCAATGGGCCACACACCCAGGTAAGCGGCCTACATTATTTATGTAATTATTTGTTGAGCCCTGAATATTTATTTGTTTATTTACAAAAGTATCTATATATATATATTGCCCTCTCATCAAACATCAGGGTGGAACACAGTGATTTAAAAAACTTTTAAAGCCTATGCAGAACAATCATTGAAATGGCTGGCTAGTCAATAAAGTTTTAAATAGCTGCATAGAGACATTTGAAAATCAAAAGCGAGGCCGCCTGCCCTATCTTTCCTGGAAGAGCATTCCACAGCCTGGGACTGGCGAAGCTCAACTTCTGGCTGAGGCCAGTCATGCCTCTGTAATGGGGGGGGGGGGAGAGAGAAACTAGCAGCATTCCTCCAGGTGATCTCAGTGGCCAGGTTTCAATTTAAGGGCTCAGGTAACCTCTTAAAGCATCCTGGATCCAAGTTGTTCAGGGCTCTGAATCTCAACACAAGAGCCCTGGACCTGGTCCAGTAGCATATGAGCAGATGTTTGAGCAGAGGGGTCTGCTATTGTTAGTTGTCTGCTTCCATTGGCTGGGCACTCTACATGTGGATGCTAAGGGGTGGGGCAGGAGTGGCTGTCAGCGAGGGGTGCTGCTATGGACCTGGCACCCTAGCAGTGCTGCGGCCTTCTGGGATGGTGCAGGAGGTAAGGGCAGTCCAGGTGCACGGGTGGAGCCCATTCGGCTTGCCTCAATCATCCTAATTGCCCTGAAACCCACGCATCCCATTGAATGCCCAATACTGCTTCTGGGAAGCCACATCCATAACCTCTGGCTGCTCCTGGGCTGGGGCTATATTGTCCAAAGAGGGCTTTTAAACGCACACTCGGAACCTTATAACGTTGCCAAAAAAAAGAATGCCGGAACAAAGCAGCATTTTTTTTGAAAACTTCTGTCTAAATTTAGACCAGAAGAGCTAGTCGTAATTAGGTGATGTCAAGAACTTTGTAAGGATTTTGATGTGGAATCTTTCCAATTTGAAATGTTATGTGGTAGAATCAGGGAGCACTCGGCTGCCAAAACTCAGCTGGAGGCCAAAAATCAAACAGAGAAAAGCCTCTGCTGAGTTTCAGATATATTTCAGGCTAGCTCCTAGTTCAAAGAAAGCACAACTAACAGAGGGGGGGAAATCCCAGCACATTTGCACTCTTCAAAAAGGCCACCTTCTTTTCTTGGTTTATATTAATATAATAAAATTATAGGGAGAAACGGACTGCAAAAAATTAACTCTTGAGGGTTCATGTTATTTCTTCTGGCAACATTGACAAAGAAAGGCAAAACAATTCTGGGAAAGGAAGCAGGCTTGTGTTAAGATAGAAGAGAAATTTAAAATCCTTGATAACTTAGATTTCCAGGTTGTGCTTCATAGCAGTCAATAACAAAGAATTGCAGCAGGTCCCTGGGTAAAGCAATTACACAAATATATACATTCTGCTGTTCTCTAGTACAAAGGTTGCTCCAAAATCCTGGAGCTAGAATGAGTACCTAGAGTTTTGAGATTATGGCTAACGATCTAAGGAAAAAAGGGTCATGTCAGAGATAGAATGGAGCTGGAACATTTCCAGCAGACTATGTGGTAAAATGGCTTAGATGTAGAGCTGAAGATAAGACAATGGAGCAAGAATGTTTTTATATATGCTCGAAACTGCCCTGAGTGGCTGGGACAACCCAGTCAGATGGGTGGGTTACAAATTAATATAATAAGAATAAGAATAAGAATAATTTGTAAGCTAACCACATCGTAGGGTGCTCACTGCCTCTCTCTGGAGAGCTTATGCTGGCAGTGAATCTGAAGTTTCAGAGTTTTTCAGCTGTGCATCCACCCTTGCCTACTCAAATATTACAAAACACCATAGGGCTCTAGTAGGGGTGGAAGAGACATTTGATTCAGTTCTCATTTAAAGATGAACCCAGCAAATTCTCACTGCCTGAAACAATGTGCAAACTAAAATTCACACTTCTCTGAATTTTCCAATGCAGGTCTATCAGCAAATAAAGTGTACAAAAATGCATTACACTAGGGTAAAGTAAATATATAAATGCAAATATTACTAGGGAAAAACTTACAAAATGCATCTTATTAGGGCAAATTACTTTGCAGAAATGTGTACATTAGGAGAAATTTGCAAAAAAAACCCACAACTGGTGAATTTTCATGAAGATAAATACAGAAATATCAAAAACTGAATTTAAAAGTGGAAAAATTGGAAAACTGAGAGAAACCAAAAAGGGTGCATACACCCATCACAACCACCAATCCATGGTCTTATCCTTGACTATGAAAGGAGGAGCATTCACACAAACTGGCCAACTTCCACTGCTATAACAATGGGGGGAGAGTGGATTATAATGTGCTAGATTGTAATGTTGGTTCACACCCCAAAGACATCTCTGCCATATGTATTTATTCTTTACACACAGGCATTCTGACATCAAGGATATATTGGGTGCTGCTACTGCCATTACAGAATTCTTAGGGATTTTCTTGAAAACTCAGGTAGCTGACAGCATGGACAGATTTTCAAAAGCAAAATTTAGGGGAACCTTACAAAGCTCTTCAAGGTGGTCTTTGATTTCTAAAGGAGAAGAAAAGTTGTGAAGAAAAGTTAAAAATGTTCTGCCCATTGTTTGTGGAACACCAGTCAAAGGATTTGATCAAATCAAGCATTTCTAGTTGTATTGATTGCACTGGGAGAGACCTAACACATGAGTCACTATCCCATTAACATATGGGTAACCAATGTGGAGATCTCTAGATGTTGCTCAACTGCAGTTCCCATTATCCTCTACCACTGACCATTCTGGGTGAGGCTAATAAGAGATGAAGTTCACAAAATCTAGAGGGTACGACATTGGCTACCCCTGCATTAACACTAAGGTTCCTACCATTGGCTGGGTTGTGACCATTAATTGTACAAAATAATGAATTTTTAATATTAGTTAATAATCGCATACATGGATTTACTTTGGATGTTCTCCTGTTCTTATTCTTTTTGGTGTGCAGAATGTAATTTCAGTATTTTGGGTATTTTGGCATTATAAATTTCTCCCTTGGAGGTATAGCCATAGAAATATTAGTCAGAAAAGTATCCTTTTAAGAAGTGCTTTTTCCTCTCTCTTTCTGCCCATTTCTTAAAAAAATTTTTTTAAAAAACTATATATTTAAGGTGTGGTTGTGCCATATTCCTGTGATCTTCCCTCAGAGAACATTTTTTGAATCACACAAATATTTTGTAATAAAAATATTTTTATGGCTGTGTCCTGGTCTCAACCACTCTACTGCCATAATCCTAATTTACTTAAATGAAGAATGTCTGCTAGTAGAGTCAATGAACTAGGGCTTTTTTTTCCCACGAGGGGAAAAGGAAAAAGCTATCATATTAAACCTGCAAAACCTTTTATTCAAGTTCTTTCATGTGTCTTTATATTGGCAATGATTCTGATCATTGTCTCCTATTAAATTGGTTCTTATTACAGTGGTACTTCAGGTTACAAACACTTCTGGTTACAGACTCCACTAACCCGGAAGTAGTACCTCGGGTTAAGAACTTTACCTCAGGATGAGAACAGAAATCACACGGCAGTGGCATGGTGGCAGCGGGAGGCCCCATTAGCTAAAGTGGTACCTCAGGTTAAGAAATGTTTCAGGTTAAGAACAGACCTCCAGAACGAATTAAGTTTGTAACCAGAGGTACCACTGTTATTGTTTCCATCACTGAAGTGTCTCTTTCTGCACTTCTCTCAGCTATCGTATCATTTTAGTGGAACTGCAGATTTGGAAGCGGGACATTGGATCACCTTGTATGAACCACAATGTATCCCATACTGAAGCATGACTCTTCAATTGATGGAAGGTGCAAAGTCAGGTAAAATGCATCAGTGGTTCCACTGTAAATTTCTCTTAAAAAACTTAAATTAAGGGGCAAGCAGATAAAGGAGAATAATATATACAGTGAAAAAATAAAATAGAAGTGGGTTCCTCATTTCAGGATGGTCTCCAGATCCTCTAATGAAAGTTCTTGGAGAAATAAAAACATTTTAAAAAAATGATAATAATTAAAAACAATGGGTTAAAGACTATTGATCTAAACAATCACTAGCACATTTTTGTAAGATTGGTTGATTAATCATATGTGCAAAGGCTAAATAATGAAGTATTCAAATTTCATAAAAATGTTATTATAATGGGCTGGTTAGTCATGCTTTGGTCCCATTCTATAATTATTTATGTAAAATGTGCAAACACTGAGTCAGCCACGTAATGAATGCTTGAATTGTATTTCCTATAATTTAAATTTTGCACATTAAAAAAAAAACTGAGATAGATTCACACTGCTCCTTATTTAACTGCAATGGGTTATTCCCCCCCCCCCCACATCATCACTACCTGGAAATAAAATAATTTAAGGAGGAAAATAATATTAATCTGACAGTGCGTCTATTTATATCTAAGATCAAACTTTGATGAAGTACATTTTTCATGGTGCATCAGCAAAGCGTATGGTGCAGGAAAAACTGTACCCATTGTATTATCTTCAGGTCCATCAGTTTTTATCAAGTTTATGCTGTATGAAGACTTTTAATGGAAATCAGCAACTGTAGCCATCTAGTGCATGTTGTTATATAATGAACTGGTGTAAGACCCCAGGAAGACATAATTACTTGCACTGGGAACAGCCTTAAGCACATTGTGTAAGTTGTTGTAACCGCACGCAGATTAAAACACGATAGTCTCTGCCCACAGCCTCACAATCTGGAAGATATGGCACAAAAAGAAAAAGGAATGAGAAGGAAAAGAAAATATATAATCAGTTCTAAACAAAAAACACTACAGATCTTAAAATGACCAGCTGGAATAGAGGCAGTCCAAGGAAGGGGAGAGCCAGATGACAGATGGCTTATCAACTGAACTAATGGAGTTGGCCTTGCAGCCCCCTCTCTCCCACCTGGGCATTCAGGCTGAATTTTCTCCCACAAGAGATGTCCACCAACTTGGAGGGCTTTAAAAGAGTATTGGATGAATTCATGGAAGAGAAGACTAACTGTGTTTACTAGCCTCAAGGGCTACGATCTACCTCCACTGTTGGAGGCAGTATGCCTCTGAATATGAGCTGCTGGGAATTAGTTTACCTTCCTGCCGGAGCGGTACTTACCGTATTTTTTGCACCATAACACTCACTTTTTTCTTCCTAAAAAGTAAGGGGAAATGTCTGTGCGTGTTATAGAGGGAATGCCTACGGGTGGCATGCCTACAGATTTTCCTCCTCTAAAAACTATGTGCGTGTTATGGTCGGGTGCGTGTTATAGAGCGAAAAATACGGTATTTATCTACTTGCATTTCGTGCTTTTGAACTGCTAGGTTGGCAGGAGCAGGGACCGAGCAATGGGAGCTCACCCCATCACGGAGATTCAAACCGCCAACCTTCTGACTGGCAAGCCCTCGGCTCTGTGGTTTAACCCACAGCGCCACCCACATCCATTGAAAAGTTTACAGGATTCAATATTATTTTTTTACACACTGTTCCTGCCTGCTCATTTTCACTGCATTTTCTGTGTGCTAAAACTACTAAAAAACTGCAAGAGCACAGCTTCCTGAGGCAGGCATCCTATACACACTTACCTGGGAGTAAGTTCCATTGAACTCAGTGGGTCTTACTTCTGAGCAGAAATCTACAAGATTGTGCTCTAAAGCTTACAAAAACTATTTCCCCAATAGACTTTATGAAAAGATTTTTTTAAAAAATGAACCTGAAATGTTTGTTCAGTTACTTGAATTGCCATTTCTGTACAACAATTTGGAAAACGGGACTGGAAAAATACTCTCACAGATGTGGAATTTTTTATTTATTTAAACTAACACATTTTTTTAAAAAAGAAAAAAGGGGACGACGATACAAGGAAACTTTTAAGGCTGAAAGTTGGCTCCTGTTTAAACATACACACACACAAGTGGTTTGTTTTAAAAGTCAACATTTGAAAATAGTAGCATTTCCCAAACATCATTATGCCATGGCAGTAGTGGCTAAATATCAATAATACTAGCCTTCAGATGAAAAGGAGAGAGAAAAATATGGATGGTATGATGACCAAATAGTATTTCATACTAGACACCTACGGTGAAGGGAAAATGAAAAGCAAACATTGACATGAAGGCTGAAATCCAGTGCTCAGTTACCTGAGAGTGTGCCCCATTCTTGCCCAGTAAAAACACTAAAATCAAATATACAAATCACAGCAGTAAGAATTATCTAAAACAAGCATAAGTGTAAGCAGCTAAAACATTTACAAGTCATATAAAATGTACAAGCTGTATAAAACCAGCAAGGAACAAAATTTGGTGCAAATATCTAACACACCAGGTAGATGTAGTCACTATGATTAAAACTGAAATTAAAATGGAAAATTATATGAAACTCAAAATAGAGAGCCACTAGTCTTAGGAACGAAAGATTAAACAAGTCCTTTTCATACATTTTCTAAACGCTTTCATCACACACTTCCAATATGTTTATACTTTTCACACCTTCAAATCACAAGGGCACACATAAAATAGGATCTGCCAAAGCAGAAACGCGTTCACCACTGCATGTTCATTTCAGTGGTATACCTTGTAAAATGTTCTGTATGGATTGAGAAGCTACCCTTTTTCTCCATAGAATGATCCCACCCACATCACTCAAGCTTGTGACTCTTTTTTAAAATAAAAAGCTAAACATTTACATTTTCCACTGTTTCTTTTTTCTGTGAACATTCAAGCCAAATGTTTCCCGAGTGCTGCTTTTCATATCCTCAAGGAAAAGCAGGAATGTTCAATATTGTTTTACAATTCTTTTGCAGCCCCAGAGGGGAGAGAAATTAGACAATGCCTGTTATGCACTGCCAAAAAAAGAGAGAGGACCAAAAATCACACCACTTTGCATGAGATTTGCATATGGTTGTGTGTGTGTGTGTGTGTGTTTGAAAATTTAGAAAGAATTACTATAATTTAAATACTGGCAATTCCCCATTTACGCAAGCTCTATTTGCTTACAACTATGCACACACATGGAGCCGGGAACCCGGAAATGGGGAGCACCCTGCAGAGTTCTCCTGGCTCGCAAGGAGACCCTCCCCAGAGCATGAAGAGGATGTCCTAACATGCAGGGTAGCTCATCGGCTGTCACTTTGCCATGCATCAGCTGAGCAAGCCCCGCTGCCCCTCTGGCTCACTCAAGCTGGAGGGGCAGCACATCTTCTTGACCAGCTCAACTGACATACAGGGAAGAAGCAAGGCCCGCTGCCAATCCCCTGGCTAGAAGAAAAAAGATAACACAATGGAAGTCAATAAAAATAAAAACTCACTTTTCCCCCCAACTCCAAAATGCCCTTCTGCAACAGCCTTCAAAATGCCCGGCATTTACACATTGTAAGTCTTCTCTCCCTTTAAGCCCTTGCATTTATTTCCTTCCCATCATTAGTTCACCAGATAGCTGACATTCTCTGGGCAGTCAGGAAGCATAGTTCTTGTGTGCCACCTACAGTAGATCAAGTATTTAAATTATGATCAGGTCTAATGTGACATTTGAGCACCAAGACTAAAGAGCTTTAGCAGGAGGTGGATGCTTCCTCACACCCTCAACTCTATAAACCCGTTCTACACAACCTCAGCACATGAAAGTACAATTGGAGACGAATAATTTTGTCTCTGTAAAAGCAAGTGAAATCCATTCCACTATTTTTAAATAAAAAATGTTTAATAACATGTCCAAATTTTTAAGCTAGATCAAAATGACATAGCTTTTCTAAAATACTAAATAAA
The DNA here is from genome assembly GCF_027172205.1 of Podarcis raffonei. Taxonomy (NCBI): domain Eukaryota; kingdom Metazoa; phylum Chordata; class Lepidosauria; order Squamata; family Lacertidae; genus Podarcis; species Podarcis raffonei. Next base: position 36,201,677 of record NC_070606.1, read on the forward strand.
AAAAGCTTTAGAGGCTGAAAACAATCAACTGGTTTCAGTTTGATTTTTTTAAAAAATGAGTCTTAGGTCAAGAGTTGATCTGTTACACAGAACACAGGCAGGAATTTATACCAAACACTACAAAGGGGAATAGAAAACAAAGAGAGAAAAGAACTAAGCAATGTGTTCTTAATAAAAACAAAAGGAACATCAACTTCAGACTGTCATGTGACTAAGGACTATATAACAAATGATTCCCACCCCCTGAGAGAAATAATTTCCTGTGGGAAAAGTGGGCAGAATTATTATGTGTGACGTATTGTGTGCTAAGGTTTATTGCAACACACTTTGAGAAGTCCATGTTGGAGATACACAGTTTAGGACAGTATTATTCAACCTTGAGTTCCCATATATTGTTGAACTACAAATCCCATCATCCCCAACTAGTTTAGCCAATGGTCAGGGTGGAAGATGAGTTTGTAGTCCAGCAACATCTGGAGGGCACCTGATGAGGCTAGGTAGTTTAGGAAATGTCTTGAAGTTGAATCAGTCCATAAGTATGTGAAACCTACGAGAAGGATACAGTACTATTATATATTTATATCTCACTTTTCTGTTTTAAAAAATTTATACGTACCCTGAACTGACTTCAAAAATAGAAAAAGATGTCTAGAGGTTGTTATCAGCATGTGTACATAAGAAGAGCCTGCTAGATCATGCCAGTGGCGTATCTAGTCCAGTTTCCTCTTTCTACAGTAATAATAATAATAATAATTTATTATTTATATCCCGCCCATCTGGCTGAGTTTCCCCAGCCACTCTGGGCGGCTCCCAATCAGTGTTAAAAACAGTACAGCGTTACATATTAAAAACTTCCCTGAACAGGGTTGCCTTAAGATGTCTTCTGAATGTCAGGTAATTATTTATCTCTTTGACATCTGATGGGAGGGCGTTCCACAGGGCGGGCGCCACTACCGAGAAGACCCTCTGTCTGGTTCCCTGTAGCCTCACTTCTCGCAATGAGGGAACCGCCAGAAGGCCCTCGGCGCTGGATCTCAGTGTCCGGGCTGAACGATGGGGGTGGAGACACTCCTTCAGGTATACAGGACCGAGGCAGTAGCTGACCAGATGCCTATGGAAAACCTGTAAGCAGGATTTCAGTGCAAGAGCACCCTCCCCTCCTGTGACTTCCAGAGACTGGTATTCAGCACCTGACTATGGAGCCACAAAACAGCAGTTGTGGCTAGTAGCCACTGATTGCTTTATCCTCCATAAGTTTGTCCAATTCTCTTTTAAAACCATGTAAGTTGATGGCAGGGGACATGGGTGGGGATCTAAACCACTGAGCCTTGCCGATCAGAAGGTCGGCGGTTCAAATCCCTGCGATGGGCTGAGCTCCCATTGCTCAGTCCCAGCTCCTGCCAACCTAGCAGTTCGAAAGCATGTCAAAGTGCAAGTAGATAAATAGGTACCACTCCGGCGGGAAGGTAAACGGTGTTTCCATGTGCTGCTCTGGTTTTGCCAGAAGTGGCTTGGTCATGTTGGCCACATGACCCGGAAAAACTGTCTGTGGAAGTGAACAAATGCCGGCTCCCTTGGCCAGTCAAGCGAGATGAGCGTCGCAACCCCAGAGTCATTCGCGACTGGACTTAATTGTCAGGGGTCCTTTACCTTTACCTTTAAGTTGATGGCTATCACTGCCCTTGTAGAAGTGAGTTCTATTCCTTAACTATGTGCTGTGTGAATAAGCACTTTCTTTGTAATATGACAAATAAAAGAACTTGTCAGGGAACTGACATCGGAGCCAGAGGTGGAGGCAAGGCTCCCAAGCGATGCTGGAGAAGGGCCCAGCAGGGAGAGAGGGAGCTCATTGGCTGGGGAAGGAAATCAGCGTAACACCAGGGATAAAGAGGGGCAGATGGGGGAATCGGCGAGGGGGCTCCAGGACTCCTCGCTGGAGACCAGCGGGGAGAGCATGGGTCCTCCGCTACCCACACCCACCCTGCGCAGAAGACTTCCGCGCAGGGAAAGTAGGCGTAGACTTGGCGTCAAAGAACTTCTTTGCTGGAAGAAGTTCAAGAAACGCCAACTGACGGATTCTGCTAGCGACTGAAGCAGCCACGAAGTGAAGGGCTGTCCAGCCAGAAAAAGGTTTAACCAGGCAACCTAGCCAGGAGTGGCGGCAACTTACGCACGAGCAACCCCATATAACCATTACAGAACTGTTGTGTGTTCATGATGAATTTCCCACAATGTGCCAGTTCTATTTTACCCTGTCATTTTTATATTTTACCAGAATTGAAAATAGGAGTACAATAAAGGATGGTCAAAGTCTAAGCCCATTCAAGGTTGTAATCTTCTACTTGATACCTCACCCTTTATTCACCCAGCACAAAGCTCTACCCTTCCAATATACCTTCTAGATATTATTGGACTAAAACTCCCATCATCCCTGACTATTGGCCATGCTGACTTGTGATGATGGGAGTTGTAGTCTAAAAACATCTGGAGAGCATCAGGTTGACTAAGAGCAAAAATCCGTGTTGGCTTCAGATAATTTTTGTACCAAATCAAAAAGAAAAAATGAAACATACTTCAAAGTGCTTTGAACCAAAGCACCTCCTTCTACCAAATGATGCAAAGATAGTTGCCATATTTCAAACAGTGAAAATCACAAAAAAGGCCCTTTGGGAGCTATTTTTATGGGAAATCAGCAAAAATGGCACCGACGACATGGGCAGCCATATGTCCAGATTTTTCTGGACATTAGAACGATTTCCGTCCAGACACTGCTGCCGACCGCAGCATTTCAGATATGTCCAGGAAATTTCAGGTGTATAGTAACTCTAGCAAAGATATGAAGGTTGTAGGAGGGAGGGAAAGGGAATATGGTTTATTTCACAATTTACTGCCAAGTTACCTGATTCACACTTCCAGAAAAAAAATATGCAAACTGAAACAGAGCTTTCCTTCACATTTTGCACATTCTCTGAATTTTTCAGTGCAGCTCTCTAACCCAAAATGGTGTACAAAATGCATATATCAGGGCGGAAATATGTATTAAAATACATATACAGTGGTACCTCAGGTTACATACGCTTCAGGTTACAGACTCCACTAACCCAGAAATATTACCTCGGGTTAAGAACTTTGCTTCAGGATGAGAACAGAAATTGTGCTCCATTGGTGCAGCGGCAGGAGGACGCCCCATCAGCTAAAGTGGTGCTTTAGGTTACGAACAGTTTCAGGTTAAGAACAAACCTCCAGAATGAATTACTGTCTTACCTGACAGTAAGAGCTGTTCAACAGTGGAATTTGCTGCCAAGGAGTGTGGTGGAGTCTCCTTCTTTGGAGGTCTTTAAGCAGAGGCTTGACAACCATATGTCAGGAGTGCTCTGATGGTGTTTCCTGCTTGGCAGGGGGTTGGACTCGATGGCCCTTGTGGTCTCTTCCAACTCTATGATTCTATGAATTAAGTTCTTAACCCAAGGTACCATTGTATTGGTGAAATTAACATAAAATAATGCATTGTATTAGGGAGAATTGCTTGGAAAATTACATACAAATAGGTTTATATTATGTTGGATGTGCAGAGAAACCTTAACAATTTTTTGTGAAACTATTGTTGACAAATTTGTCTATCCTTAGCATTGGAAGCAAGAATGTGGAGCCCCCTCCTGGAATCTGCCATCAAAGCAACTACTTGCCATTACATCATAAGAAGGCTGGTCTTGCTTAAAATATCCGCAAGGCCCTTTTTAAACAGCGTGCATTCCTGAACTCTGACAAATATATTTCAACACTGATTTTCCATGTGTCTCCCATTATAGTACAAAAAGGGGGGCACACTGCAATCTTGATGATTCAACTGTTAGAAAAAGGACATGAAAATGGCTTATTTATCTCCAAAGGCCATTTTCCCTAACATTTTTCTGCTTCTTCCTAAAGTCCCAAACTTTAAACCCAAACTGATCTGCAGTTGCTGCTAATTAAGGCAGCCTACTTTCGGACTTATTATAGGTGACTTTCAAAGTTTCTGGTTCCAACTTTATGAGAGGAAGCTATCACTTTATAACAGTTTGGGGGGTAATAGAATGTAAATCTATTGATTGATACATACATATATACTATATATATACTACACACACACACACACACACAGAGAGAGAGAGAGAGAGAGAGAGAGAGAGAGAGAGAAGAATTGGTCTTAATTTAAGTTCCAAAAAGCAAACCAAAACCACAGAGTCTGTACACTGTTCACTAGAGTTATTCACTATCCACAGAGCTAGCTTTTCATGCCCCTATTCCACTGTCCTACAGTTTCCTCTTCCTTGGATATTTATTCTGCATGTTACTAAAACCTGTCTTTAGTTGTTTTTCTTGGTACAGTTTTTAAAAGAATTTTTAATTGATTTTATGGTATGTTTGCAAATTGCCATGTGACTCGTGTGAACAGCAAATCATTATACACACACACAAACATACTTTTTATATATTATATATGTCTATATACACACATATTTGAGATAATCATAAACTGCACTGTATCCAGGCTGAGTCCTTGGTGAGGGCAGGATAGAAATCCAGTCAATATACACTAAGTGCTTTTTTTGTGTGTTTTCAAAAATTAAGTACCAGTATTCACATCTTGCTAAAAGCGCTGTGGGTGCCCACACATAATAGTGGCCATGGTCAGCGAGAAAATTGGTGCCAATATTCCATGCTGGTGAATACTGTCACAAAAAAGCTCTGAATACACTAAAATCCATTTTATTTGGTATATGGTCATGTTCTATACTCAAAAACACTATGCAGCAAAAAGATAGAGATGGGTTGATGGTATAACGTATTCGTATATGCAAATAAGCAAAAACATTGATGCTATGGAGATTAGAAAAATCTGCCTGGCATTTGGCATTGGGATAAACATTGTCTGAGATTGCTGTCCTATGTACAGTAACGTGGGTATAAATTGCACCAAAATCAGTGAGACTTAATTAAAAGGAACCTTGCATAGGATTGCATTGCGAGCCCCCTTCAGTTTATCTTCATGAAAAAACTGCTGTGTAGGAAGTTTGAGAATCTGTTATCTTGTTCTAGGCATGAATTCATTAACGCTGTGTCCTGTTTACCAATTAACGCCGTGTGTCCTGTTTACAGAGCACAATGTGAGACATGAACAAAAGAAACCAGATTCTGCTCTTAAGACAAAAATAGATTTTGCTCACTTTGAGTTTCCATTATCTAACCTCCCTACAAAAACAGCCTGTTTCTCTAAAACTGATGCAAGAGAGACAATGGCACGTGTGGTTTTTCATGTCTAAAAATATTGCTTAAATATATGTTAACATACATATTTATTTAACTATGTATTTTTCCATCTCTCGTGTTTGGTATGTATTAGCATTTGTGTGTATTTTGTGTTACATCATTAACTGCAAATTGGTATCAAGAAGACGGGTGAGTAAATAGAAGTTGAACTTTCTGCAGTGAGTATGTGGCAAAGTGTTCATGTGATCCCTTCATTTCATGCTCAGATCCCATTTTTACCACCTGACTACTCAACCCACTTTCCAAGAATAGCAATGTGGTGTCAAGCATCCAGAAGACAAAAGACGAATGGAGGCCTCGTCTTACAACCCAAAGACTGTCCCCACTCACTTTAATTAATAGAATATTATGTCAGCTTAATTTATCCCAGATACTGTACTGAGTTAGGATTTAAGTTGTTAGTTCATCACAACTACCCACTCAAAAGACCTATTTTTCATTTGTGTTTGTATAAAAAATATACTATTCCTAACGGTAGTCATCTTTGTTTTCCTACGCTTGCAGTTTATCCCCCCCCCACAAGACCATGCACTTCTGTTTATAACACAGATTCTTATCAAGCAACATGGAAAACCTTGTCATTGGATCATATGACTTTAAAAGCTAGACATCATACAAACCCAGGTCAACAATCCGAACTTTCTGAAGTTCTGAGGATTATTTAAGGGACGTTCAGCTGTGTGATAAAGTCAATTACTTTCAGTTAAAAATTCTCTGTCCGAAATAACATTTCCCCAGCTAACCTAGCAGACTGGTTTTCAAATGATATCCATCTCACCTCGCACACATTTATTCAGACCCACAAGTGACTTTTGCCTTGTGCATTTTGTAAACATTGTGTAGACAGTGAGCTGCAATGACCTAGCTATCTGGTCAAAGGGCTGCATGGAGCAGAGAGATACGGCCAGTTAAAGTTTAACCGACAGAACTGTAAACCAACCTGGGGTTTGTTGAACCTTTGGAGTTTGATATGATGATTAGAGTATAACCAGAGTGACACGTCGCAAATTCAGCATAATCAAGGAGAACCCTTCCAGGTGGTGATCTCTGAAATTGCTCAGGTACAGTTTTATTCACTCTGATACCTTATTTAAAAATAGGGGATAGGCTGCTAAGTTTCTTACTGTCAGTTATTATAATTTGTAAGGAAGGACTTAATCTCAGCTTGTTCAGAACAAGAGAAGCATTTGAAATGTAAAAATTCAATTGCATGAGTCTGCAGCTCGCAGGATGTATATGGCTTTGTCTGCAATCATGTGTTTATCATACAATTTCCCCAGTGCTGGTAATCAGTTGTTTACCAGGGGCATGAGAATGTTGATTTTTAGTATTTGCAAGATGCAGACAACTGCTGGGACAGATACACTAGCGGCAAAGGCTAAAAAGTTGCCTTCTTGTTGTTTGCATGGCTTGCCTTCTCTAGCTTTTCGCCCAAAGCATTGGACATCAAATGCAGACACTGCATCCAGTTTTATAGGATAGGTAGCAAGACCAAACAGCCACCAGAGAGAAATTGGTTGCTTTCATTTAGAAAGAACTGAGGAGGAGGTAAAAGAGGGGTTCCTAACCTCCCCCGCTCCACCAATTCAATTTAGATTTGTTAAAACACAACTCATGGAGGCTAATCATTGTGTGAATGTTTCACTTACAAAGCAGCTACTCTCTAAGATAAACAGAATTCTTGTTCTATTTCTGCATCCATAGCTGTCTGGTTTGTAAGCAAGCACCTCTATGGCTAGCCAAGATAGGTGCCTTTCACTACCGTGTACCAAAGTGTGTACTATAATTTAAAACCAGGGAATGCAAGATAACAAGTAGTATCTTTTAATCACGACTATTACCTCTGGCCTCATGGTGTTCTATTTTAGATCTGGAAAAGATGAACTGAACACCAAATTAAACAAAATGGTTCATATTAAATTGCCTGCTGACAGTTCAGCATTTAATGCAAATAGTGTAGCAGCAAAAGACAGACCCGCTAAATTATTAGCGTTGTGGGCCCAGAGTCACCTTTTGAGGATGACATACATTATACCTTTGAGGGCAGGGACTGAACGAATAAAGTTATCTGTATTACTGATACGGTGCCATTGCAAGAAAAACTGAACACAACTTAAAGCATACATGGAGGGGATGGGAGAAAGAGATGGTGTATTTTGCCTCATTGTTGCCTCTGTGTTCAATGGATTACTACTTCTTGCTAAGAAGCAGTATCATGGGCAGTCAAAGGCAGGGAGAGAAATGCAACTACTGTACAAGTGGAACCAGCAACAAAATGTTGCAGAGTGGAGCACACCTATTCAGTGTTCCAGACAGCCGTTTCTTCTTTCAGGAGACCCCATTCCATTCAGCCTGCACCTTGGTTTCTCATGTTTTCCTTCCTAACAGTCAGCATTCTGTAGCCCCTGAGCATGTTCAGACATCCTTGAGCTTTTTTGCAGAACAGTTGGTACGCTTAGATTACCCCACAAAAAAAAATTAAAAAATATTTTTGTTCTGTAAACTTTGGGGGTTTCCTGACTATGCTGACATTTCTCTCTTGATTGAAGTTGGTGTCATTTTGGCTACACAGGAGAACAGCTCTCAGAGAAATGAGTTTGCTATTAGTGTAGTTCCCATCAACCACGTTTAGTTATCTCATGCTGCACCTTAAAAAGGCAAGCTTTGTGTTTATCTTTATCATGAACTGGATTGTGCATGATGTTGAAGAATACTTGCCTTGTGACATATACATGTGTTGCTTACACACACACACACACAAACAAACAAACACAAGCACACACACACAACCCCTAATCCTATCTCACACAATCAGAGGTGTTTGTTTCAGTATTGGAGCTGCTGGCATACTGTCAGCTGCTATCCTCAGGTAGGAGATCTTGGGCTCTAACATTAATTCTTACTTTCTCTCCCACCCAGCAATGAAAGGAATATTGGCAGGGCAGAGGGGAGAACAGGCAAGTGCATCAACTTGAGGGCTAACTCCCTATTCCACTCTTGGGGGGGAAATCCTAGATTTGGAAGTAGGAATAATTTCTGTTCAAGCCCAATGAATACATACTGAAATTTGCTGGTATCTTATAGTGAGAAAAATCCAATCATGATGTAGTCCATTTATGAATTGCTTGGCAACTGTAGTTCGCAGTACTTTTTGTTCCACACTCAGGCTACATTCACACCGTACATTTAAAGCACTCTTATAGCACTTCAAGGGTCATTGCTTCCCCGAAATAATCCTGAGAAGTGTAGTTCCTAAGGGTGCTGAGAGTTGACAGGAGACCTCTGCAGACGGCAACAATTCCCAGCACCCTCAAAAAAGTACCGTTCCCAGGATTAAAGTGCTATAAGCATGCTTTAAATGTATGTAGATGTAACATCTGTTCACCTAAGATGAAGTTGCGGTCTGCTTTTTTTCATTTGTTCCCAAACATACTGTCCTTTACCATTCCAATGCGATTTGTCTAGAAGTGTCTCTGGCAAGTCAGTGTTTTCAAGTGAGTTGGTCTATTGATCTGCAGAAGACAAACACCATTTTTCTTATCTTATTCATGGGCACAGTTACTAGGCTTCCAGCAAGAGCAGCTAACAAGCAGCCTCCAGAAGCAAAAAAGGGGGGGAAAGCACAGCAGGAGCCTGGAGGGAATGGTAATACACTGGAAACCTGTGTTTCCATCAGATTGAGAAATCCCACGATCTCTATCTTCGCAGTGTGCATTGATCTTTGAACAGTCAAGACAAATGTGTCTGCAGATTGGGAGAGGAGGGGGAGGAGAAACCACAGCAGAGTGAAGCATTATGAATTAGACTGTTCCAGCTAGATCCTCAAAGGGAACCGAGAGCCAGCCATTCAAATGAGAGCGCAACATGTAGCACGGCTTGTCAATCTTTGGTTATTTTGGCAATGCTGGCGTTATTATTTGCCCATGGCCGTGCAAACGAAAAGGAGCTGGCATCAAAAGAACATGCAGCAGAGGTGGGGTGGCCACAGCTCAGTGGTGCCATGCATGCAGAGGATCCTAGTTTTATCCCATTCTAAAAAATAATAATAAACACAGATATTAACCAACACTACAAGACTATTTTATATATTGGCATGACGAGCAATGATTAAGATGAAAAAAGATGGTAATGGGATAGTTATCTTATATAATCTAATGCTGTAATCAGTTGGTTTAAAAAAAACAACATGGGGAGAGGGCTATTGAAAGCTACTAGCCATGATGGCTAGGCTCTACCTCCACATCTGGAGGCAGCAATGCTTCTGGATGCCACTGGCTGGAAACAACAAGATCTTGTACTCAAATACTGTTTGTGGGTTTCCCCCAAGCAGTAGGTTGGCCACTGCAAGAACAGGATACTGAACTAAATGGGTCATTGGCCTCATCCAGCAGTCTTAAGTCTTAAGTTATTATTCCTTAAGTCTTAATTTATTATTCCTTAAAAAAACCAAAACCACTTACTAAATGCATAACGGATGACATACTGTTAGGGAAATATAACCCACCTCCCCACCCCAACCCCAGAAATGAAATGCCACAGTGAGCAATAAGGAATATGTTTCCCCAGTTTACTTGGGAACTCTTACTTATGTACCATATATATGAAATGAAGAGAATAAGTCTTGTATGCTGGCTAGAGTGCTACCTTAGAGAAGGAAGACTCAGGTTCAAATACCTGCTCAGCTATGAAGATCACTGGATAACCTTCAGTCAGTCACCATCTGACTGAAAAAGTCTGCTGTTCTAATCTAGACTTGAGTGTATAAAAGGGGAGAATGGGGTTAAGTTCCCCGGTTCAATCCCAGTGTCTCCAAGCAGGATTTCCTCTCTGAATCCCTGGAGAACTGTTCCTGGTCACTATAGACCAGGGTTGGGAAAACTGTGACTATCCGAGATGTTGCTGGACCTCAACACCTTTTTAAATTTTCTGCTAGAATTGGATGTGATTTGGAGGCATGGTCTCCCCCTCCAAGGGGATGAAGCTTTCTGAATTTCAGAATACTAGCTGCAGTGGTTGTCAGTGTTTGTAAAAAGCAAAAAAAGGGTTCTGACCTCCCTTTGTCACCTCAGCCTGGTCCTCGGACCCTTGTCAGCATAAAAGAGTCCACGAGAAAAGTATCCTTGCAGAGTACTTTCTGCTTTTATTCTTAGAAGTCTTTCTGCAAAAGCGACTGACCAACTGCACACACATCAACACTACCAGCTTTCACTAACTAACCAACCAACCAACCAACCCAACTCAACACCAAACTAACATTTCTCACTCTATATATACAACCTGGTGCAGGCCGCTGACTCATGCTGACCCAGCTTTTTTAAGCATTAAAGAAACAGCGGCCATTTTAGCCGTGACAGTGGTTCTCTGACTTCACCATTTTTGGGTGGGTAAAATATAAATCATGGGGTGGAGAGAGCATGGGTCTGCAAGAAGACTGGGGTGGAGAAAATGTGAAAAAAAAAACACCCAGTAAGAACTCTTTTTGCCCAAGGGTCGCTGGTGTGAGGTGGACTTATGCCCTGAGGTATTTGGGGAGATATAATGAAGATTTCACAGGGGAAAGCATAGATTCGCATGAAAAGCAAACACTTTTTTTAACCTCCACCAAATCCCCGTGACTGGAATGCCCTGGAAAAATAATTCACTGTGATTAAAAACTAGATCTGTCTGTCAAAATGAATTATCTTCCCCGCCTCTCTATCCCCTGCCTTATAAAGCTCTGGTCATTTCCCGAGTCAGCTTGGTTGTGTTTTTCAAGAAAAAGAGGGAAGAAATGGTTGTAAAATTTTTGGACAGTCGAGGCTACAGAGTGACTGCTCAGAGTCCCTGATCTGCCTTGAGATGCCTTGTTAATTGTGAAGTCTGACTTGGAAACATGAGAAACTTCTCTGCCTCCCCTTGATTTGCATAATTTGGGGTGCACATGTAAGTCGGTGCACATTCCTAGCTGCTACTTCTTCTCTCTGGGCTCACCTCCTTCCAATCAGCATCTTATGCAGAAACACACTGTGTGGTCTGGTCTGTGAGAGAATAATTGGGAAATGTTGCTTTGGATGGCAAAATAGTGTCAGTCAGGTTTTTCCTTCCCTTGGTGATCGAAAATATGCTATGTATTACAAAGTAATTTAGATACAGTCATGTGTATTGTCTGAGGTTTTCTGCTGGTTTCAGTGCTCTGAGATACATTCCCAGAAGATGGGAATTTAATGGGTGTCTAGACAAAGGGAGCCTCTATTGTACTCAGATTTAATTATTTATTTTACTTGTTGCATGAGCTGACAATGCCCACATCAAAATTATATTAAAAGGGCAAAAAGATTGTAAGTATTTCGACTAAAAAAAGGAGAAATTATATTAAAAGTCCCCTTCTGAAGCAGCTTTTGAATGGGAATAAAAAAGATGCTCTAATTTTAACTGGCCAATAGAATCCCTTTCTTTTTGTAACACTGCGCTTCCAATTCTGAGCTACAAAATACTAAGGAAATTAGAGTCTTAAAAGCAATCTGATAGTGAATAATATCCACCCTATAACAATTTTGCAAACATTGGCAGCTTCCAGTGTTTAACAGAAGCCACCTTAGAAGAAGTGAGATACTGTAAATGTGAAATGGTAATGCAACTTCAGACAGTACTTCACAATCAAACAACAATTAAAAATTGTTAAATTCCCCTGTTAAAGCAGGGAAGTAATTTGATAACAAAGGCTTAAACTGGATATGAATAGGGCAGCCATATGTATTAATGGGTATGCCTGCACATTTTTGGGGGGAGTAAAAAAGTGCATGGGTGAGGGTAGCTAACCCCCCCAACACACCCCAGACACTTATACTTCACTGGGTGGTATTCAGCCAACTGTTACTCAGAGCAGACCCATTGAAATCAATGTACTTGATTAAGTTGGGTCCATTAATTTCAGTAGGGTTGACTAAAACTTAGTTGACTACCACACACTGTGTTCTATGACTTCAAACATTTGTATCCTCCAATCCAGGCTTGCTTCTGGTATCACAACACATTCCCATTCCCCTGTTTTATATGTGAAAGGGGCGGATACATACATAAATCCATGTATCTGCCCTGTTACATCTCGTTTCACTCTTACCTATCAAAGCATATCCTCCAGCATGTTTAGGGCAAAAACCGGGACACACATCTTCCCAGCTATGTTCCCACATGAGTCACAGGACCCACATGAGATCACAGAGCCCAGAAAAGTGCACTTTGGGACTCTGCAATCTTGTGCATTTGCGGGGCTCTGTGATCTTGCAAAAACAGATTGAAACAGTTGAGAGGTATGTCAAACTTATTTACCTAGTTTAAACATTTTAAATTATCCTTTGATGGTAGTGGCTTTCCAAGTTGAGTGTTACTGTTTTCAGATTCATCTTACTACTACTAAGCTGGTGTCTGCTAAATTCTGGAAGCTACTACAGTTTGCAAAGCTGTTACAGGCTAAAAATGGCCATGAAGCTGGGTGGTCTTAGGCCAGTTACTGCCTCTCAGCCTAACCATCCTCACAGAGTTGTTGTAGAGATTAAGTGTGGAGGAAGAGAACCATGTACACCACCTTAAGCTCCTTGGAGAAAAAAGTGGGATAGAATGCAATAAATAAATATTATCCATCACTCATTAGTGCTAACTTGAGCATTATTTAATGTAGATTCTCTCCCCCAAATTAAAACTTCTATTTTATGCTGTAATTAGGATGCAGTCCCATACCCACTTACTATCCTAATACAAAAAGGTTCCTAAAATTTGAGTTTCTTTGTACAGGTGTTCATTCCAACAGCATTGTTTACATAAAGTCACAAAGCCATCATTATTTACTCAAGGTATGTACAGATCTCAAACTGACAAAGCAAAACAAACTATCAGTTTTCACGTTGGTTTAAAATCACCAACCACTGTCACACAAGCAGGATATGTGAAGTGGTGAAACTTTCATTATTATATTACAAGGGGTAAAGGTAAAGGGACCCCTGACTGTTAGGTCCAGTCGTGGCAGACTCTGGGGTTGCGGCGCTCATCTCGCTTTATTGGCTGAGGGAGCCGGCGTACAGCTTCCGGGTCATGTGGCCAGCATGACTAAGCCGCTTCTGGCGAACCAGAGCAGCGCACGGAAACGCCGTTTACCTTCCCGCCGGAGCGGTACCTATTTATCTACTTGCACTTTGACGTGCTTTCGAACTGCTAGGTTGGCAGGAGCATTACAAGGGGAAGGAGCTCCATATATACAAAACTCCAGCAAGTAGTAATGAAAAGAGAAGGGGGAGATAATAGTTTGCCTTAAATCCACACACTGCTTTTGTTAGGGCTAAAAGGCACTTCTCTACATGTGCTGTTGCTTTTTAATGCAAATTGCAACAGAAGGATGAGGAGCTGAAAATTAAAAGACCAGAGAAGGCATGGCAGGTGAATTTAATCTCATCCTTTTGTGTTGTGATCCAGAGGGGAATCCCGCCAGTATTTGCTATAGGTAAAATCTCCCACTGACATGAAACACTAACTTCAAAAGACCCACACCAAGGGAGGAAAGGCTTAAATTTCTTCTCCACACCTGCTCTCAGCCCATCAGCCTCCTTGCCCCCCACAAACTGATTCAGCTCACATTTTTAAAATAGTGCTCATTAGGCACATTTAGATAAACTTAAGACCATAGATAAAGGTAAAGGTAAAGGGACCCTTGACCATTAGGTCCAGTTGTGGCTGACTCTGGGGTTGTGGCGCTCATCTCGCTTTACTGGCCGAGGGAGCTGGCGTACAGCTTCCGGGTCATGTGGCCAGCATGACTAAGCCGCTTCTGGCAAACCAGAGCAGCGCATGGAAATGCCGTTTACCTTCCTGCCAGAGCGGTACCTATTTATCTACTTGCACCTTGACATGCTTTTGAACTCCTAGGTTGGCAGGAGCAGGGACCGAGCAACGGGAGCTCACCCCATTGCGGGGATTCGAACCGCCAACCTTCTGATCGGCAAGACCTAGGCTCTGTGGTTTAACCCACAGTGCCACCCGTGTCCCTTTGTAGATAAAGTAAGGGCCTAACTATACATGATGCCACAATTTAAGGAAATAATCATTCCAAGGGGACCAATGGGATATTCCACCACCCCCTCAGTGTTAATTGCTATGCTGGGTTGTTAACCGAAAATATGGCCCATTAAGGGAAAGTGGGCCAGGTGCCTACAACAGCCACCATTGCCCCTCAATGACGCAAGTTAATGACGTGTGTGTGTGTGTGATACTGATGTGATTGAGAAACATGCCCACACATTCATGGTACAAGAGGCAGTTCATTGGACTTGACCATGGGGGGGACTTTTTGTTCTCTCTCTTTTTAAATACAACTTCTCTCAAAGCCTACTACCTGAAATCACACATTCCCTAAACACAACCATTCCCTGAAGAAGGCTTTTCTGAAACATGACCCAGTCATGTTATACAATATTAACTGTACAATTGTAGAAATTGTTTTATTGTTTTTAGTTTATTGAGTCTGTGTCTTATGTATTTCATCTTTTCGTACACCACCAGGGTTGCTTGTGGGTGTGAAGTGTTTTATAAATCTTCAAAATAAAATAGCCTTTATAGTTCACTTTGTAGTGAGGCCTGCTGTATATTTCTTGTCTGAGAAATCTACAAAGTCCCCCCTTGATTCTCTTTGCTTCGTTCAGGTGTTGGATCATCTACTTTTGTTTTCTAATTCTTTTGAATGATTCGTGTACAGTGTCCCCACTCATATTGTGGCGCTTTCTTTTTCAAAAATATTAATCTGCTTAATTTATCTCAAATTTGATTACAGTGAGCACCCCTAATTAACCTGATTTTTTGGTGATAATCACTCACAATGGAATCAAATCAAAAATCCGGGGATGGATTGGCCGGCACACAGAAAGAAGCTACCCTCCGCACATTAATGCAGCGCACAGGATATAGTTTGATTCAGGTAGGAGTTTTCCCTGTCAAATTATTTCTCCTTTGGGACTGCTATTTTCAAGGTAAATTAGGCACCCCAGCTAAAGTTCGATCAATGACTTTCAGAACTTAGTGCTTAAATAAGCTGCCTCTCCCTTCCCACCCACAATGTGTATTGCAAAAATATAAATATTATTCTGTTATAAGGTACAGTACTGCATGCAATGGGACATTTGATTCCTACCTATGCTGCGCCTGGTGGTATTCCAGATACAGAATGCGGGGGAAACCCCCATGTGATCTGGCTTATACAGCAGCCATGCAATCTCCTTCAGGAGGGTGTGGTCTTCCAGGGGGTTCACATTCCCACAACTGGAATGAAAAAGGAAGGAAGCAGCGGTTGCATGGTGAGGGCAGCATTTGCATGCACTTACAGCTTCACATGATAGCTCTACAGTCAAGCACTACAATGTAAGCAATTTAATTGGCAAAACAAAACTCCACTGCAACCATACAAATCCTACTATCTGTATATTCTACCCTCTCAAGTCTGTCCTGGTCCCACAATCTCAAGTGGGCTATGGGACAGTGTTGCTTTTGGGGGGGCACCAAATATATTGACTTGGCTGAAGTCTTGAACTGTGTCCCCTCCAACTGTTTTGGACTAAAACTCCCAATTTTTCTAAGATACATCTAATGAAAGCCAAGATGCAAGAACAGACAAAAGTTATGACCAGGCAAAGAAAACCTTCTGGTGTGTATAAAAAGATATGCAGTGTTGAGAAGAATTAAGCCAGTTTTCACAACATCTTTTGTTCTCTTCAATTCAGGAAAATGGCCAAAGGAAATATGGAGGGCCGCCACCAGGCTGGGATGGACCACCACCAGAAAGAGGCTGTGAGATTTTCATTGGAAAATTACCCCGTGACCTCTTTGAAGATGAACTCATCCCGTTATGTGAAAAAGTAATGATTTAAACTGGGCAGATTTCATTCACTTACACACACACACACACACACACACACACACACACACACATTCATATTCTAGGAATTTGACTGTGCAAACAGCAGCAATCCTGAACCTCTCAGCAGAATCAGGGTGGTAAAATAGAAGACTCGTGCAGCTCTTCACACATAATAGGACAGGCATGTTTCCTACTCTGAGAATGTCTCTAGTAGGAAGAACACTGCCATATGGGAAACTGCCAGTGTGCCACAGTGGCTCAAGCATTAGCCTTCTGTGTCTAAAAGCCCAGGATCAAATCTCTGGTTGACTATAGCTATAACTAGGTGGCCTCACAAAAGTCCTACCTTTCAACCTAATAGTTGCTGAGTGATTCTTATAAGGCCAAGATATTGCTTTGAGCTTCTTAGACTGCAGGTTTCCCACGGTCATCTAGTTGGAACAGAATGGGAGACTACATGGGCCTTTGACCTCATCCACCAGGGCCTTTCTTATATTCTTATGATGCAATTCTGAACAAAACACAGTTCTAATAATTTGCATATGACTATGACCCTGTGTGGTTTTAAGTACTTACTGGAGGTCGCTAATTTGCAAATACAATTCTCAAGTCAGCTTCCAGCTTCCGGGGTGCAAGCCACAGAAAGCTAAGTATATAGTATCAGGAGGACTTTGTGTGCGCAATGCCTAAGAATGATTTCACAAGTGATACTAAGAATACTTTTTAGCCTTGTCTATGCCACTTCTAAGTGTTGTTAGTGAGATATATAAAATGGAAAGAGAATTTTTTAACTGAATGTAATTATTGAGCATATGGTGCTATTTTCATTTCCAGTTACGGGAATTTTGAAATGCTAATTCAGATCCAGATACCCCTTCACCAAAGTAGCTGGAACCAACCACAAATACTTACAATAGTTTCCACTGCTTTATATAAATGTTTTGAGCATATTTTATATGTCTGGTAACTTGCATCTGATGAGGTTGACACTTGCTTCCTCTAGTCTCCTGAGACATTAAATGTGTTATGTCTTTAAAGGTGCCACAGGATTCATTGCTGTTTTTTCTTGCAGCGGACAAACTTCTGTAGCTTTTGGATTATGTATTCTCAAAGCCCATTTATAAAATACCTAAACAAGTCAATTGCTTTCTATGCTGAGATACCACATTAACCAATCCACGTTCATTTGGAAACATCAATTCATATTAAGATTCACAATGTAAACCCACAGGTTAAAATGGGGAGCGCCAGAGCAGTTGGGATGATCTATTACATGCTCAAGGCTGCCAATCAAGCAACAGCCACCATATCACTTCATCACTTATTCCACCTGTATCCCACTATCTTGGTTGAAATGTAAGTGCAGAATCAGGAGAAGCAAGGAAAAGTTGGTATCTTGAACTAGGTTGTATTGTTTGTAATACTGATATTGACAATACTAGTGACACCCATACAGTGCAATGGACAGTTTGGGCCTGGAAAGACCAGAATTTGAATTCCTGCTCGGCTATGAAACTCAGTGAGTAATCAGGTGGCCAGGTGGCCTGCACTTTTGATATTCATATAGAAGATGGAATTTCAGCAAGTGAAATTTCCCTCTTCCACACAACTCTTAAATGTGCAGCAGCACAGTCTTCTTTTGCACCTGCCCCCCTTGCCAGATGTACTTCACAAGTTTTTGTGGTGATATCATGGGAATACGCCATATACTCTCTTGAACTCCTTGGAAGAAGTACAAGAAGCAAACATGATAAAATAAACAGTACAAATCTTCCTCCAATAGGATTATCCCTGCATTTTGGGATCTATGTCCCATTTTTTATATTCAGCACCATAATAATCACTTTCTTGCAGCTTAGTTCTGAGTGATAGAACCTCTGAATATGGCAGAGTGAGCTCTTTAGACATGAATTACTATAATTGTGTCCTGAGAGAACATTCTTATAGCCTTTATTCACATCATTGCTCCCATTAACATGAGTAAAACCATTTTTGACAGTACCGCCTAGAGATACAAGCCTTGGCAACAGGGTCAAAGGTTTCTGCGATGAGACAAAGTATGAGGTGAAATAATGGGTGGATGGGGTAAATATGACAAGTCCTCAACCACAGCCCATTTCCTACTTAGCCAAAAACAAGTATGGCCACTGCTCATGACAGTGCTGTTAAAGATGTGGAAAAAGAAAACTGCATTGCGTGAGTATTTAGCTAAATCTTCATGTGCAATGGAGCATTGTCTTTTCTGCTGTTATCAGAGCTTTGGTTTTTGCTGTCTGTGGAACTGGAATTGTTCATCAAACTTTTGAAGTGTGGTTGCAATGCCCGTGAAGACTACTAAGGGCATCATTAGCACAGACACAGTCCTGCGTCATATGCCAACACCTTCTTGTTTTGATGCCTTGTAGTGATTCTTAGTGAGTGCACAAACCATGCTTCCCCTCTCATGAGACACACCACCAATATGCAGGGGCAATTGGCTAGTGGTACAGTATTTATACCCAGGCTTTTAATGAGGGCTGGAAGGGTTCCAGTCATGATAACCCTTTGGGTGAAGGCAAGACCCGGCAAATCCAAACAGTAGCTAAGTAATATAGGGTGTGTTATTGTCTAATGTGTGAAAGCTGCTCTAAGCCAGAGCACCCTGCAAGACATAGATACACATGTGTGTCCCCCATCCCAAGTTTATGGTGTTAACTGCACACAGGAGCTCAGACAGGGTGTTATCAAGGTGTGTTAATTGAGGTCATTTGCTTTGCTAACCTGCCCAACGGCTCCAGCTCAGCACAGCCTGGACTTCGATACATGCTGCCTCTGTTTATTTTGACTTTGTACATGGGTCAGAAAGCAAATCTTGAGTAAAATGTGCTCTGGTTTACGGTCAAGGCAATGGCCAAGCTAATCTAGAGTGAAGCAGAAATACAAACAGAATCACAAGAACAAGAGAACTTTGTCCAGAGATGTTCTCTAGTGGAGACAAAAGCTCCCTTTCCGTGCTCGTTTATGGAAGTTCATGCTTTTGCTTTTGCAGATTGGAAAAATCTATGAAATGCGGATGATGATGGACTTCAATGGAAACAACAGGGGATATGCTTTTGTGACATTTTCTAACAAACAGGAGGCCAAAAATGCAATCAGGCAACTGAATAATTATGAAATTAGGTAAGCATTGTTTGTTTAGTAGTTTTGCATATCTCGCTGACACCTGCAAAGCAGGTCTCAATTTGAATATAATGCAACAAATGCAATAAAAGTTGTGCTCTTTAAAACAAAACAAAAAAGGGAAAACTATAGAAATTTTCTTATATCAAGTTGGACTATTGGCCTGCTTAGCTTAGTATTGTCTACAGTTATTAACACCAGGAGTAGGTGCTCCTTGCCTAAAACCATGTGCAGCAGAACAAAGCGTCATGTTACTAATCAGCAGCTGAAAAGCCTGTGGGCCATGTCTGTATGCCTAAGACTCCACAGCTGCCAACTAGAAGCAAGAAGGTCATGGAAGGAAAGTGGCCTTTATGGCAAAAGAGAATTCAAGAAGGCCAGTTTGGGTGCAAGAGGAGTTGATCCCCAACTCCACTGACAAAGTGATACTATGAGAAGCATAGTTGGTGTCTAGAGATGACTACTATTACTACTACTACAACAACAAGAAATCATTACTATTTTTGTCACAGAATAAATACACATCTGTTGATTATGTGTTAACTAGTGCTTGTTGCATGTGAAACCTGATCTTGTTAATATCATTATTTTTGGTGAGAACTACTTGCATGAGCAAATTCTCTAGCCCAAGGATAGCCAGTGTGATATTCACCTGATGCTTTACCGCTCTCATCAGTCCCAACCAACATAGCCAATGGTCAGGGATGAGGGGACCTGTAGCAGAGCAAAATTTAGAGAGAACCACCCTGACTATCCCTGCTCTAGGCTACTCTTAACATTTCTCCTCTAAAAAAAAACACCTCTGAATTTTATTGCTAAGTAATGAAAACTGGGTATTCTGCAGCCCTTTATATCAGGGCACAGGCAAACTCAGCCCGCCAGATGTTTTGGGACTACAACTCCCATCACCCCTGACCACTGGTCCTGTTAGCTAGGGTGATGGGAGTTGTAGTTCCAAAACATCTGGAGGGCCGAGTTTGCCTATGCCTGCTTTATATTTTTAAGGGCTGGTTCACTTGACTTCTGCTTGACTAACTACACTGTTCAGAAAGTTTGACATGAGAGCATTGGCTCTAAACTGTAATCATGGGTCAAGATTTCACAAAGAGCTAAGCCTGTTTCACCATAAAAACAAACAAACCTGGAACTGTTGTTTGTATGCAGGAATGGTCGACTCCTAGGGGTTTGTGCCAGTGTAGACAACTGCCGTTTATTTGTAGGAGGAATCCCGAAAACGAAGAGGAGGGAAGAAATTTTGGCAGAGATGAGGAAAGTTACGGATGGTGTCATTGATGTCATTGTGTATCCCAGCGCTGCCGATAAAGCCAAGAATCGTGGTTTCGCTTTTGTGGAATATGGAAGCCATCGGGCAGCAGCTATGGCAAGGCGGAAACTGCTGCCAGGTAATGTGGAAAGAAAGGGGATTTTAGCATGTCTTACACTCTTCACTTTTCTCCATTCCTTATGCCTATTCGCTTTTAGCTATCGTTTGTGCCTCTTTTATATATAATTTGAACATGAATAGTGGAAAAATTCCCCTAGGATTCAGTACATTATATGCTAGCATTTTAGGGTAAGCATTAGCACAGTTCTGATTATTTCACAAAGTGAAGCTTCACTCACAGTGCACGCCTGAGCAATGAAGAAATCAAATAGTAACTATGAGAGCCTGTGTGTTCTCATCTATATGCAATCAATAGCACATTTTACAATTGTGTAAAATCATTTTAGCAATAAACTTAAGTAGAGAAAACCTGTATTGTCAAAATCATCTACTTAATGGGTTGTATCTAAGTTACACTCAGAGTAGACACACTGAAACCAATGTACTTGATTTCAATGAACTGTTCTTGAGTAGGACTTAATTGGACTTCTTCGTCCCATTATCTTTCATTTTATTTATTGTCATAGTTATGGAATTCTGATTACTCCACAGGAAGGATACAATTATGGGGACATCCCATAGCTGTAGACTGGGCAGAGCCAGAGGTTGAAGTTGATGAAGATACAATGTCATCAGTCAAAATCCTCTATGTGCGAAATCTTATGTTATCAACCACGGAAGAGACAATTGAAAAAGAATTCAACAATATTAAACCAGGTAAATAAAATTTTAAAGGCAGCTTGGTCAGAGTTGCTCAGAGTTTGTTGGTAAACTAATGCAAGAACAATAAACTGTTTTTCAAAAGTACTAAAAGGAAATATTTTTAAAGTGGGAATATCAGGAAAGAAACAAAGCATTTTCCATGAAAAATCTAGGATTGAAAAAAGAATACCACAATTTACACGCTACTATGAGAATATATCTTCTCCACTTTCCTCTTGTGGATCCAGAGCTAAACACTAGAATACATATGCTATATAATAAACTAATATAATTTAGGAAATATATATATAGGAAATGTTTTATTATAATATATATTTAGGAAATATAATAAAATATAAGAAATTTATTTCATTCAGGATGATGCATTAACTAGAAAATGCCCAGAATGGATATTTTTAATGGGAGAAATTGGCAATCCTCTGCAAGTTTGACAAGAAAACAGATATGCTTTCTCCTACTCGTATGAAGTTTGACTACTGACTGCTTTAAATCATATGAAATCTAAGATGTTACTAAGTGCTCAGGTTTCAAAACAAGTATGGAATGTTCTTAAGAGCAATATTTCACTTTTATAGAATTCAGCATTGCATTCCCTTTCAAGAACTCAGCAAGCTCATTCTTCAAGACCTACACCCCAAAGATTTCCTGCCCACCCTTCCAGCACATAGAAGATGGCATGAGCAAGGCAATGTCATTCATTGCAATGTCAGGAGGCAGTGGTGTAGTGGTTGGAGAGCAAGACTAAAATTAGGGGGGGACTCAATTCAAATCCCTACCCAACCATGAAGCTCACCTTGCGCTAGTCACCATCTCTCAGCCAAACCTGAGGATAAAACCTGAGGATAAAACATGCATGCCACTTTGAAGTCCTTAGGAGAAATATTTGATGAAAGGATATAATGATCAAATTGTCAGACCAGGACTTGGAACTGGCACACCGCATAGCCAGCATGCAGATTATTTTTGTGTTCTGACCTGTGCAAGCAACCAAGTTATGGCATCATTGGTGGCTCCTCCACTCTGTTAAACTGGACTGCCGGCTGCCAGAAGTTAGGATTGTTCCATAAACTAACTAACACTCAGTTTTGTTTAATTGCATATGCTTGGAAGAAAGCTAACCCCCCCCCCTTTGTTTTTTGGTTCTGCAAACCCAGGACCTCAATTAACATTTTTAACAGACCATACTCTCTGAAATAATTTAATAAAATATTGCATAATCGGCCATCAAAACAGAAATTAACAGGCGTAAAACTTCCATTCCATTGCGCAGAACTCTGAACACAAATTCTCCAGTGGCTCATTACAGGCCCAAAGCTACGATATAAAAACTGAGTGATAAGAGAAGCAATTATACTCAGCTTCAGAAGTCTACATGCTTAGCTAAAGATATAGCTTCTGTGAGAGGATATTTTTTAAGCTTTATTTTTCCTGAAGTTATATGTGTGTTTATTCAATATTACAGTTCCGTTAGTTTGGATTTTTACTCTTCCTCTATCCCTGAGGGGTTCACAACAAATTTAGTAGACGTAAAATACCCAAGTGTTCAGAAATCAAAACCACAGCCCAAACATGTCCACCCATGGCACCTCATTCTACCATTTTCCCAGTGCCATGTGCTCATCTATTGTTGTGCATTCAACTTTAAGTAACTGAGATTAGACACAGGAACTTTGCTGGTAGTCGCTTCTGCTTCTTATCTATCAGCAAAGTGATGATTCGGGCAAGAATTCTTGGGAAATTCCCACTCATCCAGAAAATCGGGTTTCAAATCTAGAGAAGAAAATCTGGAACATTAAGTTGTGAGGATTAAGTAAGGACTGCAAACCTTCCCATCACTACCCACCCACATCCCCCTCTCTAACTATGGACTTCCTCACCATAAAAATGTTTTAACAATTTAAGATAGTGTAGAAATATTTTGCTTTTAAGCTAAACCCTGACCTTCCTTAAATTAATTACATCAGGCTGACATCCACACACAAAATCAGACCATGTCTCAGAACTACTTTTCACATGCACTTGGGGAGGGGGTGTCTTTATGTTAACATGATGCTTCCTAATAGGTGGATAAGCCAATGTGCCAAGAGGTTCATCATACCCATTTTAGGAGCACCTTTCTGCAGACCAAAGGACAAAATAAGCAAGACTGGGCACATAAGTAAGTTTCTATAAATGGTCCATGGCTTGCAATGCCCAGATCTAATATTTATTTACTGTAGAATATTTTTTAAAAAAAATTAATCATATTAGCATGGCAGATTAATTACCAAGCACACAACTCAAGCAGACACTTTCCACTGTAGCAATATCCAAGACAGACCTAACCTCCAAATCTTTTCTACAGGGTCAGTGGAACGGGTAAAGAAAATCAGAGACTATGCATTTGTGCACTTTAATAACAGAGAAGATGCTGTTGAAGCCATGAAAGTGTTAAATGGAAAGGTAATGCTGCATTAATTTAGTATTGGCTAGAAGGGATGTAGAGAGAGTTGCATGTATATGGCAAAATAAGATTTTACAATGTGTGTATATGTGTGTATATGCACTATAGTGCTAGCAGAGGCTTGCCAGAATTGTGCATGTTTGACCTGGATGGCTTTGGTTTACGCTAAAGTTATTTACTGGTCTTTCAAATCTGTGATACTTGTTCCATTGTTATGGTTTGGATCTTGACACCACTGCAGTAAGACTAAAATCATGCTTCCTATTTATGGTTCTAGAATTGTTCGAAGTACCAGTGCAAACCGTTCCCCTTTCATTATGCAATTTCCCCTCCCTCTGGAAAGGTCAACCGTCAGATTACAATTCATATACCGTACCACTTGACTGCTACTTGCCCACTGAGCAATAGTGTGGGCATATCCAAAGCACCAGGAATGCATGGTGCTGGCATGGAAACTGCCCATGCACCCATGTGATGGCAGGCTTTCAAACATCATAATCCTCCTACATGGACCCACTGTTATATGGAGACATCTTCAATAACCTTCCATATGAGGGCTCTTAGATGGGAAACGGCAGGGCCTGTAGGGGTGACCTCATATGAGAGGAAGCTCCATACAGAAGGAAGCATCCCTTCAGGTACTGTGATCCCAGATCATATCTGAGATGTGAGAGGTTTAGTATCTGCCACAGTATTGGAGAGTGTATTCGTGCATTGATATGCCTCATTTTTCTGTCATGTCTTTTTTTGTTTAAAGGTAGTGGATGGCTCTCCCATTGAAGTCACATTAGCCAAGCCAGTAGACAAAGACAGCTATGTTAGATACACCAGAGGCACAGGAGGGCGAGGAACAGTGTTGCCAGAATATACTTATACATTTGGGCACGTATATGATCCTACTGCAGCCTACTTGGGAGCCCCAGTATTCTATGCACCTCAAGCCTATGCTGCTATTCCCAACCTTCATTTTCCTGCTGCGAAAGGACATCTCACCAACAGGGGCATTATCAGGCCACCATCCATCAGAGGTAATGCTTGCTCACTGGAAGTATATAATGTTACCAGTACAGCCAAAGTTCAGAGGAATCTTGTTTACATCCTTTATAGCATGGCAAGTAATTACATCATTGCAGTAAAAAAAACCAAAAACCTGGGCACTTTCTCTCAGATGGTAAGGCAACTAAATAATAGCTTCCATAGGCAACCTGAGCGCACAGGTAGGTTGGGATCAGGCATTCCTTCAGGTAAGCACCAGATATTTGAACTGTGCTTAGAAATAAAGCAAAAGTCAACGTTCTGTTGCATACCTTCAGTTTGCCTTTAAAGGAGGAATGTGGCCCTCCAGCCAGCATAATCAATGATCAGGAATGGTGGGAGTTGTAGTCTGTCAGTACCTAGAGGGCCACAAAGCCCTAAAGCTTACTACAATGGTTCGCCTTAATACAGTTGTCTATGCTACCACATATTTTATTATTATAGTTCTCTATCCTGCCCTTCCTCCAGCAATCTGTGGATGTTGCTTTACTCACGCTCCCATCAGCTCCAGCCAACATGGCCAATGGCCAAGGATGATGGGAGTTGTAGTCCAACAGCATATGGAAAGCCACAAATTCTCCATCCTTGCCCTAACAGTCTCCCCCCCCCCTCTTATTTTGCATTCACATCTAACTTAAGTACCACCTCTCCCATTTATGAGTCTCCACATAAAAATTAGACTTTAAGCAAATGAAAATAAAATTGCACAAAGAATCTTAAACAATGCGGTATATGTCCTCTATAACTGAATGGGGCTTACCTCTGTGTAGGCACATATAGGACTGCACTGTGAGGGATGAATTACTAAATTACATACATGTGAGTGTGTACCATCCCATAATCTCAGTTGGAATCTGTGATAGGATTGGGGTGGCATATAAAAAGAAGTTCCTAGTTTGATGAAAATGGGGTCAAATGTAAACACCGAAACTGATAAATTTAAATTTATTCCTTTGTATGTTGATCAGTCTAATTTGTAGCTATTGCTCTTCATCCATAAAACGGGGATAGATTTAAAAATGGGTATAATAAATCAAAATAATCTGTGCATGAGCTCAATGGAAAGGTAAGCTTCTTATTAAGCCAAACAGAAGAAAGGAGATGAGGAGAGCAATATATAATTAATATGTTTTTACCCAAACCACCATGTATTCCGGCAAATCACAAAATGAAGACTGGCCCGAGACCTGGCTTGTATTATTAACAGTATGCCTGGAATTCAGTGCAAAATGATACTGCTGGAAGGATGCACTTGTGGCGTATACATTGCAGCAGGCTGCAGCTCCCCAGTTCACATTGTTTTCTTGACTGAGGCCTTTTTTTTAAAAAATGAACCCAAGGTGCCTGAAGCTTTGTGAGCTAAAATTACAGATACTAAAAATAACAAACCCCTCCACAAGGTACAGTCCCATCGGTGCTTGTGCATATCCATGCACATTATTGCCCTTCACTTCAAAGGCAATAAAGGGATTCTGTGCTTTGAACATGGCTACTTTTCATTGAACTATGTTCTGTAAACACAGAAGCAGCACAATAAACTTTAGTATCAGAGGCATAGGGCTGTATTCAACTAAGTTCTACTCAGAGGAGTCCCACTGGAATTAATGACCTAAGTCAGTCATGTTTCTTAACTTCAATGGGTCTAATCTGAGTTGGACTAGCATTGAATGCAACCCATAAAAGCTTTACTCCACACTGGTGGGGCTAAATATATTGAAGTGATTGAAAAATTGTCTACGCAGCACTGTCAAAATCTTCTGCCTGAGCTCAGCCACATCTCCTTATCTAACTGTAGGGCTTGCCTTGCCCAACAGTTGAGCTGGTCATGGTGCCCAATAGAATTTTATACCGCCATCACCAGTCTCTGTAATCATGTGTCAGTGTGTGGGATCAAAGTCTTCCAATGAATTAAGAATCGGAGATTTTCCGGTAATTTGATTCAGTTTAATACCTTCTTACATTCCTAGAAATTTACATGAATGTACCTGTAGGGGCTGCCGGAGTTAGAGGACTAGGAGGACGTGGCTACTTGGCTAACCCTGCCCTGGGTCGTGCATACCAGCTCAAGGGAGAGAAAAAAGGGGATGACAAGCTCTACGACCTTTTGCCAGGAATGGAGCTTACGCCAATGAATCATGGCAGTTTAAAACCGCAAGGAATCAAACTTGCTCCACAGGTGGGTAAGACATATTTAGAATAAATGATGCTCCAGCTTTTGGCCAATGCATGTGTCTTTCTGTTAGCTCTAGATATGTAAAGCAGATGTAAAGAAAAATAATTCCTCGGGTTCATCTTTGTCTTCCCAGTGGCTATGGGGTTTTTCCAGCTACAATTTCTGCTTCTGCTTCTCTCTCTCTCTCTTTACCAATTTTATCAAGCCAAATTTGAATCTGAAATAGCTGTCTTAAGGCTGATAGATCCAATTGTTCTTTTAAGTGGAAAATGTCCATAAGAAAAAAAATTCCTCCACTTTCCTCATCTATTTGTGGACAAACTGTGGGGATGTTACCAGCTACTAGGACTGTAACTCAGTGGGAAAGCACCTGCTTTGCATGCAGAAGTTCCCAGTTTCAATTCCTGGCATCTCCAGGCAGGAGCTTTTGCCAATCACTATAGACAATGCTGAGATGGACCAATGGCCTGCTTCAGTATAAGGCAGGTTCCTGTGTCCTGGAAACTAGAGATAATCCAGCAGAGCAGGAGATGGCCAGTTCATCCCTTACAGAAGGCTTACTACACAGCAAGATCAGATTAGGGTAATATATGTAAATGTTATTTGTGGGACTGATCCAGAAGGAAAGTGTCTTCCAGCCAAACAATCTGCAAATTACAAATCAGGATAGCTTTGATGAGGTCAGATTAAACATTGTTTGCGCCATTGCACTGTGGCCTTTCTGATTAGGTCTTGTAGACTGATTTGGGTCTGTAGACTGGATAGAACCTAGAAACTACTCAGAGAAAGATACAACATGTTTAATTTAGTTGTAGTCAGCATCAGTGTGTCTCAAATTACAAACTGTGTTTATTCAGTTTATTTTAAATTGCTTGGATTGAATAAATTGTTTTGCCTGCAAAACAGTGCTTTTATCCTTTTACTTGCACTCCTTCAAAAAAGTTGGTCCTAAGGGTTGGGGGGGGTCATTAGAGAATAGCATGGGGTCTGCAGATGGAGGAAGGCAGCAGTGGATATCCCCCTCACATGAGCTGAAGTCACTTCCCACGCCCTTTGGATCCAACCCGTAATTTATATCCTGCCTTTCCACCTCAAGGTCTAGACTTCAAGGCATCTTGCAATCCATCATTTTAAAAGAATCAATATGACCAGCCTAAAAAGTAATAAAAGTTATCAGCCTCAACAAAAGACAAAACAATTAACAAAGTCAATTAGCAGCAGACATAAAGATGACATAAGATCATAATGTCATGAACTAAAAATCTGGAGAAAAAATAGTTTTCACTTGGGTGCCTAAAGAATAAAAGTGGACCCCAAGCAAATATTTCCAGGAAGGATGTTCTATAGTGAAGTTTCCATCCCAGAAAATGTCCTGTCTCCCATTGCTATGCATCTAAATACAATAGTATGTTTGCTGATCTCAAGAAACAGTGACCCTGTATCAAGGGAGGGCACAAATAACCGGGCAAATATAATGTATTCAAAAAATTTAAAGGATGCGATAATATAGTTTCCAGACTGCAGTAATGTATTCTGTTATTCAATGGCTGCATTTTTCATTCTAGATATTAGAAGAGATCTGCCAGAAGAATAACTGGGGACAGCCAGTCTACCAACTTCATTCTGCCATTGGGCAAGACCAAAGACAGCTGTTCTTGTACAAAATCACCATTCCTGCCCTTGCCAGTCAAAATCCAACTATGTATGTAACTACTGCACTTGCTGGGTTTAACCCTTGTGTTTGAGTGGGGGGAGGGCTGTAAAGTTTTATAAAATAAAGGCATTTGATATCACCACTAATCCCTCAGTCATACAATGCATTGTTTATAATATATGCAATTTGGGAAGAAGGGGAAACGTTAACAATATAGATAATTTAAAATATATTTTAAAAATACTTAGAGCTAGTTTCAACCAAACAGTCCTGCTTTCAGAAGCCATTGTGAGGTCTTCCTCCAGCACAACAACAACAACAACAACAACAACAACAACAACAACAATAATAATAATAATAATAATAATTTATTATTTATACCCCGCCCATCTGGCTGGGCCTCCCTTCTCCTCCCCTTGCACATCCCACCCACTCCTAAATTAGCTCAGGGGGCTCTGTGGAAACCCCAAAACAGCATGTGGGAGCTGAAGAAGGGAGATTGTTCCATGTGTCAAGCTGAAATGCTTGTGCTAACAGAACAATCTCTTTAGCGCTCTGTTGAATGCCACCCACATAAATTGCGGTTTGCCATCAGGTGCAAATTGTACATACCCTGAACCATTATCCTCTCAATTTTTTAAACAAGTAGATTTTCAGAGTTTGGGGCATTATTTAATTAGTGGTTTCGGTGATTCAGTCAAACAACAACACTTTAACATCTTGCATCAAAGGATACGATGGATGTTTGCCAAGATGCCAACCATAGGAAAATGAAATTAATGTTTACCACTGATTTGCAGGCATCCCTTCACGCCATCCAAGCTAAGTGCCTATGTAGATGAAGCCAAAACATATGCAGCAGAATATACTCTTCAGACCTTGGGCATTTCCATTGAAGCAACAGAGGCCCCTGCGGCTACAGCAACTTTCCCAGGTATGTTAAGGTTGTGCAAACATTTTCTTCTCTGGGCTATTTAACTGCACCTCATAGGTAGCTCAGCCACAGTTGGTGGTAGAGAATCTGCAGAAGGTCCAAGATTCAATTTCTGGCATCTCCAGGTAGTGTTGGGAAAGATTCCCTGTCTGCCTGAAACCCAGGAGACAATGACCAAGGGGACGTGGGTTAAAATCCCAACATAGCTGTGAGGGTCTCATTGGATGACCTTGGCCCAGCCACACACAGACTCAGCCTAATGTATCTCACAAGATTACCGAGATGATCACAAGTATGCCACCTTCAGCTCCTTAGAGAAAAGCTGGGGTATAAATGTAACAAACAAACAAAAACTCAACAGAGTGGCGTTCCCGTCTATTAGCCACTTCATTTTAAAAAGGCAATTCTAAGCAGTGTACCTATACTAATATTAAATAATTATCAATAATGCACAGTAAAAACTTGTGCCGCACCACATGTTAGGCTCCCCACATGGTTTGAAAATTGATCTCTCAAATATGAGCATGCAAATTCATGAGCATCTTTTCACTAGTGTGTGTGTGTGTGCATGCATGCGTGTTGTGCAACTTCTCTATCTCTTGCTCTGTTTACCCTCTCCCTCTCTGGCTCTTCCCCTTGCCCGGGTCCTGGTCATTTCACTCTGCTCTCCTTCCCAGTCCTCACCTGTCTCTTCGGATCCCAGATGCATTCTAGGGAAATGAAGTTGGTGGGTGGCCAGCTGTTTACTTTCATAGAGGCATAGAATTCTAGAGTTGGAAAAGATCCCTGGGGGCCACCCCTGCAATGCACACTTTACTTTGCAATGCACACTTTACTACACACCCAGCAACCAGGTAAATAAACACAGTGGGACCTTGGTTCTCAGACAGCTTAGTTGTCGAACAAATTGGAACCCGAACGCTGCAAACCTGGAAGTAAGTGTTCTGAACATTTTTCAGAAGCTGAACATCCGATGCAGCTTCCTCTTGAGTGCATGAAACACTTGCAGCCAGCTGGAAGCCACGCCTTGGTTTCTGAACGATTTTGGGAGTCGAACCGACTTCTGCAACGGATTAAGTTCAAGAACCAAGGTACCACTATCTTTTAAAAGAAGTCATCAGGGGTCTCACAGGCACCAAGGAGGTCTCTTGTACTCATTGCAGCACTCATGGGTGCCAAATGGGAGAAAGGAAGACTGTTTCATAGCACGCTGATCATATTATGAATTAGCTAGTTAGAACAATATGATTATTTTAATTAACATCTTTTTAGAATATCTTTCGTATACAGAAAGCTTGGTTAGGTAAATTAGTGCATATAAGGAGCCAAAACATAAATTGAAATAACATTATAAGTAAAGCTTTCTGCACTGTATTTATAATTCTTTCTTTCACATTACTGGAAATATGTGCCCATTAATATTAATATGTGTTGATTAATATGGAATCTTTCAGGAACATCAAGGCTTTTTTAAAAAAAGAAAAAAAAAGTTTAAAATCTATCCAGCTTCCTGCCACAGAGAAAAATCAATTTGTCTAGGCTTGTTCAAGCTTCCGCATTATGTAAGATACACTGATGCTTTATTGAACCCAGTGCCATTTACGGCTTAATTACAATGACCTCTCTCTTTCCTTTATTTTCTGTTACATATGACTTGGAAGACTGAGGGGTGCCTTTTCTCCATTCCAGTTAGGTGTCTTTGGTAGTCTGGGAACAATCTCTCAGGTTAGCCAAAGCTAACAGAAAATGCATCATTCTAAAGAATATTTTCTTCTACTTCTTGGTGGAAGAAAGGAGTTGTCTAGATATTCATTGTCGAAACAGGGCTAAGTGTCATTTATAGAGGCTACATAAGGGAAGGATGTTATTCTTTACTGTAGTGTTGGATGAATGTTTGGCCTCCTTACAGTCTATTTACCATTTTTATGTGTATATAAAAAAGTGTACAAATAGAAAGCAAGATAAAACAAATCAAGGCTGTAATTCTACTGTTTTGAGTAAAGGGTTCCGCTGTAAGTGTCAATAATTAAGGCAGGCGCTATCAGTAAAAGCAATATATGGCAAAAGTAAAACAAAACTAAATAGCACCAATAGCTCTGGGATGGCTCAGTTGGTAGAGTATGAGGCTCTTGATCTCAGATTTGTGGGTAACAGCACCATGTTGGGCAAAAGATTCCTGCATTGCAGGGGGTTAGACTAGATGACCCTCGCAACTTTGTTTTGGCTTGTGTGATTTGTGTGTGTGTAATTTAGGGGTTTTGTGTAATTTAGGGTTGCCATAAGCCTGAAATTTCCCGGACATAGCCAGGATTTGGCCATTGGAAACAGCGTCCGGGCGGAAATCGCATATTCTTTTCTACTGTCCATTGTACAACCACCTATGCAAACCCATGCTACCCCCCCTTTTTTGGGTAGTCTAACATCACAGCACTATGAAAATATCAGATTCTATCTGTCTGACATTAACCCAGAAGTAACTGCAAGGGTGGCTGAGGTTTTTGCCAATAGTATCTCTTAGAATGGTGAATGGCACTATTTAGCGGGAAGAAATCCCAATGAAAATCCTCATTATTATATATTTTACATGGCTGTTTAAAGCTCAGCAACTTTGCCCCAAAAAAAGGCTCAACTACCTTTGTGTCTGGATTTTCACTCTTGAAATACAGCAACCCTATTATATTCATTTTGCAGCCAAATCTGCACATTCAGTTAAATCAAAGTCCTTGAACAAGAATGTTTAAGTTGTTCCCAAATAAAGAAGTGAATAAAGGATTATAGTCAGTCTCTGCAGCTATAGCAAAATAGCCTTGTGTTTTTTGTTTTGTTTTTAATGTCCCTGCAGGATACATTGCTAATGCAACTGCCGCAGTGGCAGCTACTCAACTCAAGCAAGCAGTGACTCTGGGACAAGATTTGGCAACCTACGCAACCTATGAAGCTTATCCAGCATTTGCAGTAGCTACTCGGAGTGATGGATATGGAGCATTCTAAAAAAACAACCCAAATGGCCTGTGTAATTTAAAGCAATGTCTTACATTTAATCAAGCTATGGCAGGGGGCAGGAGCTACTTCAAGCTAATGATTAGTCAGGTTCAATATGATTCTGAATTAGTGATAGGGCAAATTCTGATGTAGCAAGGCTTCACTGCTTTTAGAATAGCAGTTTAATAATGGTAGACACTGATTTTTATTTTTAAATCCACTTTTTTTTTTACAAGCAGGGGGGTAAGCCTAACCTAAGAAGGAAAAGAAAACTTAAAGCGTGTGTTGTTTCATTTGTGTTTACAAACGATGTTCCTTAATTGCAATTTTCAATAGTATTTTTGTAATAATGTAAAGCAATGGTTTTCAACCAGTATGCCGTGGCACCCTTGGGTGCCTTGAATGATGGTCAGTGGGCCATGGGCAACACTGGCCTCTGTCCCTCTTTCCTCCCCTCCCTTCCTCTAATGCCCTCTCACATCTCTGCCTCCCCAAGGCTTGCACAGCTGTTTATTGCAGCAGCCCTGGCTACAAGCTTCCCAGGCGAATGGTGCCTCTGGGGCTGGCCAGAGGGTGCTTCCCAGGCCCCTGTAGGGCAGTGTGAGGAGGCACCTCTCCTTGGGGCAGTGGCAGCAGCTGCCTGGAGGACTCCCAAGGCTAGGGGAGAGGAGAGAGGAGGCTAAGGGAACACTCCACAAGGGAGGGTGATCAAACAAGGGTGAGAGGCTGCCAGCTCTGCAGGCAAGGAGTGACATAACTGGGCTCCTGAGCCCCACAGGGGTGCTGTAGAAAGAATGTAGTTGGTCAAGGAAGCCGTGGACTCAAAAAGGTTGAAAACCTCTGACGTAGAGTTTTTTAAGTCGTGGGGCTTTTATATTTCTCAGATATTCTTGTTGTGAAGCATTTCATGTAGGTATGAATCCTGCTTATGACGGTGTGCTAGCTATAATCTTAGGGCTAAACTAGATGCTCCATTAGATGCTTGACTGCATTTAAAGGTGTTTTTAAATGCAAATAGCAGACACTGCAGGGGAGGGGACCCTGAATATTGCTGAGGTCACTGCAGACAGGATGGGGAAATTTAACCCTTTCCTCTCCTACGGTTGCCCTATTCATCCAAGGCTCTCATTGGTACCACTGGCTTCTGTCCTGCATGCTGGAAAGTATATTGGAGCTTAGAAGTATGGAAGCAATGTCTCAAAGATAAATAAATTGGTCCCAATGTTCATTTTCAATCTTTTAGAAACATTATATGGCTGAATAATTATTCTGGAATTTTTAGCTTCAAATATTAAAGAAAGGTCCTATTCAACTTTACTCAGAAGCAAGAGCCACTTTGTTCAATGGGTACTTACTTCCAAGTAAACATGCATAGGATTGCAGCATAGCTATCTCAAGTGATTTTTAATTGAATTGTGCAATCCAATCCCCACATTTGTAAACCAAAGGAACACCCTAGATAAACTAGAATATACACCCGAAAGAAAGATGGGAAGGATCATTTTGTATCTTCTATGAGCATCATTTAGAAATGATGCTTTCCTGACTTAAGATGTTATTTTAGCATCTTCACAAATGTGATTATAAATTGACTGATTTGCGCATGGGTTTGGGGGAGGATAATATGTTGTGCGCCCGGCTACCTGCCCCCAAAAAGTCATGTTGCAGTACTGCACCTGAAAGGAAATAAAAGCAGGTTTGGAGATAGTGATAGTGGATTTGGCTATTGTATTGCAGCACAACTGCAATGGGTGTGGATAGTGCCAGTCTGAGCTGATTCAGGCGAGTCTCAAGCTTGTGGTTCTTAGAGGGCCTCTAATATCAAAGTTGCCAACTACTGCGATGGCTTACAGTGTCATGAGATTGCCAACTATTTGGTGAGAAGTTGCAATAAAGAAGGGACCTCTAGCAGAGGTCCACAAACATAGTTGTCTCATGTGTCCAGTTGTCCAGTGGCAGTGATCATAAATTTAATCCTGGTGACCAACAGGGAAAGCCTCTAAAAAGCCTCCAGTGACAACACAGGAATGCAAAATGCCTCTTTTATAATTTTGTCAGGCTGCAGCTTGCAGTGAGACCAAATACAGGACTGCTGCTGCCCCTCCACCAAAAAAAACACCTCTGCTTGTTCAGCAATAGATGCAGAAGGGCAGCATTAATTTGCTTCCATGGAGCAAGGTAAGAAAGCAAAAACTTGCCGCCTGCCAGAAACATGGGGTGACTTCCAAGGCCAAGCACAATTTGCAGGTGTCTGACATTTAGACTACTGCCAGAACCTTATTGCTAGAAAACCACATTCTGTGTCAGGAAGATAGTACGCTGTGCATTGCATGCACGATGACTTACTGCATCAGGAGACCCCGACAAGGCTTCCTCCTGATGCGACAGTTGCCTGCCAGGCTGTGCTAGTCTGTGTGGCCTCTCCCAATGGTGCATGGCGTGGTGCAACATCCTGCCAGGCTGTGCAGCATCTCTTAATGTGTCACGACCAGGAGCGACTTCACACCAAGCTGTGCTGCATTGGGAGAAGTTGCACAGCCCAGGGCAACTTACCTCCAGGCCTCCTTGGCCCCCTCAAGATTGGGAGGGGCTGAACCCCATCCCAGCAGAACTTGGGGGTTGTGGAGGCCTCGTGGAGGTGATGCCCCTGTCTAAAGTCCAGGCCATCCCTGGACTTCAGACAGGGATTGAACCTGGAGCCTTATGACATTCTACTCATCTATGATCCCACTTCTAAGGTCCAGTATTCTGAACACGTGCAGACCAATCCACCTTCCGCCACCTCGGATGATCCATATGTATGCATTGGAATCAAGCTAAATTGGAACTTTCTTTCCATGCTAGCACCAAATTTGTAGGTGGAGGGTGAGTTTATAGGGGTCTTCAAATAGCCTCCATGTGTGAGTTCAACCTAAATCATTTTTGTTAATTATACACTTGTGAAACTTGCCTAGTGTCACTGTATTCACACCTCTAATGTTAGCAACAAAATACTTCTATCTGGTTGAAATCATTTCTTACTTTTATTTAACTGTATACTCCCCCCCCCAGCTATTATTTATACACAGTAAGATAAAGCAGGTGCCTGAGACACAGAAACAGTATTAAAATGTGTGCATAAAAGCACTTATATTTTTCATACTTTTACTAGTCTTTGTATAGAACTGCGGCAACACTGTGAAATCATGGAGGTAACTTTATTTGGAACAACTGTTCATTTCAAAAATGGAAATTCAGCAAATTGAATAGTGAGCCATCAATTAAGAAAAATAATGTCAGGTGTGAAATTCTGTAAAACTGTGTTGTAAATCAAATTGTGATCAAATGGACGTTAAGAAATGATTAAACTTCCTTAAATAATGTTGACGTGTCTGCTTCTTTTATAGCATTCTGCCTGACAGATATCTTTAAAAGATGGTATTCCAACAACACTTAACATCCACCAGAATATCAACATCTGATTCTACTTCCATGGCCATCTATCTATGGCCGCAGTTGTTAAGCTTCTTTTAGCAAAGTTGTTGAGCTTTTTTCCCTTGGAGGGGGGGGGGGCAAAATCCCAATAACAACAAATAGTTTTTGAGCTATTTCTTAGGAAATTCACCAAAAGCTACATTTCCAACATGAGTTGCCATACATACTTCTGGACATCTCAGCGATTTCCGCTCAGACACTGTTTCCGACTGCCAAATTCCAGCTATGTCCAGAAAATTCCAGATGTATGGCAACCCTAGCATATTAACTGGTGTCTTCTTTCTGACCACTTGAAACCACTCCATCCAACATTTAATGGATGAAAGTAGGAACACTCTTATGTGGGCATCATAACATACTCATTCTCACACCAAGGATCATGACCCTCTCTGCTACTATATTCTGCTAACTAAAGGTTCTTTGTTGGTTATATTCTGCAATAATTTACTCTGTAACAATATATTCTGCATTGGTTTCTGAATCCGATGTGCTAGTAAACAGACTAAAAGAGTTTCCTTTTTTTATTTGTTTTTAATAAACAGCTCTTTACCCTCCTTGCATGTTTTTCCCTGGCTGAAATTTGTCCCTGAACTGTGCTCATCCCCTTACTTTCTCTGGGTATGGGATGGAAAAGAGTGTGCATTACTCCACCCATTTTTGCCCCTTAGCCCACCCAGCAGCAATATTTCCTAGGTATATTGCCCAGGGCTACTAGAATGTCTGGCTCTTTAAAAAGCAATTACTGGTGCAGTTTTAAAAACAGAAACATGAAACATGACATTTGAAGCCCAACGTTTACTGCAAGATGCATGGGTCATCTATAAATGCCCATTTAAGTCTAGGCCAGCAATTGCTCGGTTCCTTTCCTATAGACACCGTATACTGTGTTGATACATGCTGGCACTTTTCCACTAGGTGTGCCACAATCAGGCAAATAAAACAATGAAATTAAATTGCATCAAAGGGCAAAGGTGCGTGAAATCAGGATTCAACATCTCCACTAACTGTGCATTAGGTACACATTCTGATGTTCTGAAAGAACATGGATTGTGCCATCTAGTGGAGGCTGGGCTCCTTTTTTTCCTTGGTAATTGTGCCAGTTATGTTGTAGAAATGATGTGAAGAACCTTGTCACTACCGCTTGTCAAAGTTAGGCCCCAGATCCATAGGAGCAAAGGACTTACACTGTGTGGGGAGGGGAGGAGCTGTTTCTCCTAAAAAGAGGCCCAATGTATAGCTTGAGCATTTGAAAAGACTTGCACATTTCTGTTGTTTTATGTTAAGTTCTAAACTCCAGAAACTACAATCTGTGCTCAGTAAAAACATCTTACATGGTGATGTGTTTTACTTCATTTACTTCAAAATGTGGCTGGGGTTCGGACTCCCCTGCTCATTCTGCTGGAAGTTTGCCTCAGAGTCCTGCCCTGATACCATCACTGGTAGTGGCTGCAAAGTTAAGGGCCATGGCGAGGGAGGTGGGGGGTGGGCCTGTAGCCAACCTAAAAAAGATCCTGCATACTGTAGAGGGACTGACAGCCAGTGCTAGATCAGGAAGAGCAGAATTCAAATTCCAGCTCAGATATCAAGCTTAGAATGTGGCATTGGCAAAGTCACTGTCTAAGCCTAGCCTATTTTAGCAGGCTGTCATCAGTGTAAATTGGAGTAACCTGATACGCCAATAGTGGGCCTTCACTATGCCAGATTTTGTTGGACTACAACTCCCATCATCCCTGACCATTGGCTATGCCAACTGGGACTCATGGGAGATGGAGTCCAACAATGTCTGGAGGGTTGCAACATCTTGAGCTTCTTGGGGTAAGGGTAGGATACAATGTGATGCCAGACAGACAGGGTCCTGCAAATGGCAGCAAGCCCCTTCCTCAGTGCAAGATGCAGAGGCCTCCAAAACAAAGGACTTTTTGTGATAAGGAAAGAGGCAGGAAAATTCACCAGGAAGTGTGGGACAACACTTGCTTTGTTACAGAAACATCTAACCTCCCAGCAAACAAATCAGGATTAATACTCACTGAATAGTCAGCGCCATCTAATCTCTCTACAAATTAACCAGGATAAATGCTAAAACAAAACCAGTCATTTGGAAATGCCCTGTGCTGAACAGAAGTGGAAAACTGAGAGAAAATTCACATGGGGGGAAGGGACTGTTTCTCCTAAAAAGTGGCCCAGTGTATAGCTTGAACATTTGAAAAGACTTGCACATTTCTGTTATTTTATGTTAGGTTCTAAACTCCAGAAAGTACAATGCAATACAATATAATACGTGCACAGTAAAAACATCACCACAGCAATCTCTGTTTTTCCATGCAACTGCAGTCCATCAGGTCAGATAATAGCAAATTGTTTCGTACAGTCAAGGTCTCTCCAAAGCATGAGATAACAGCATTTGTTTGAAATGTGGCCAGACCTGACCTGTTGCAGAGTGGGGGGTGGTGGGGAGGGAGGCAAGAAGCCCAACCATTTTCAAAGCACATGGCTACTTTTTCTTTTTACCTTTCATGAGCAACTAAACAAGCCCCCATTTCTCGTGCTTCAAAGGGCCATCAGAGTTTCCACATCAAAACCAAAGGGCTCTTTCTGAGCAAAGGCAACTTAGTTCCCAATTCCTTTATCACTCAGACTTAGGGTGACTGGTTAACAATTGTTTTTAAGAAATAATAATCTAAAACATGCTAAAATACATCAAATTCAAGAGCTGGGCCAAAAGTTTCTTTAAAAAATTATCAAAATGTCGAGTTTCATCACTCAAATACTGAAAGCAATATGTTTCATCCTACATTCAAATTTGTACTTATGAATATACAGTATATCCCTCCAGTCTTGAAATTCTAGTAGTATTCTAGTTTCATTGGCACCTCTTGATTGTTCTGGCAGACATCATATATGCAACATGCACAGCAAGCAGAAAATGTTGATGTTGCTGGTATCCATCTGTCTCAAGAGACAATGGGATGTGCCTCCAGGGGTGAAATTAACCTGTTGCATTAGCCGCACTGATGTGGCTACTCTGGGGTGCAAGCCTGGTGGTGTGTATGGAGTTCCTGGGCTGCCCAGATGACAAGACCTCCCTCTTGGCCTCACTGATGTGGTCCAAAGGAAAGCAGAGCAATACTTTTGGCACCAGCTTGGCTGGAAGGAGGCATACAAGGTGCACATCCAACCGTCTTAGGGACTCCAAATTTGTGTAGGGTTTACAACAGAGCCTCCGGGTGCTTTTTTTCTGGGAGGGGACGCATGGGTACATATACCCCTAAACATTTTGTGAATCTAAGTTTGGCCTCATTTCAATATGAGTAGGAAAATGAGAGTACCCCTAAACATCTTTTTAGAAAAAAGCACTGGTCGTGACACCTTAGTGTGTCAACTGCAGTGTGTAGGTGTCTGGTGCAAAAGCTGCCCACTCTCCTCCCAGGGCTGGATAGCAGTGAGTTTAACCTCTGATTTGCTAGTAAAACTGAATTACTGTGTCGCGAAATGATGCAAAAGTGAATTGCTGTGCTGTGAAATGATACATGCCTCCTTTAAGAACGAGGCATGAGTTCTCTTTTTTAAAACCCCTCCTTCCCTAGCGGTTTTTCCTTTCATGTCATGTCTTTTAAGATTGTAAGCCTACATACAAGCAGAGACTGTCTTTTTATAAATTTGTAAGCTGGTCTGAGAGCTTTCAGATGTGGAGCAAAGCAAACATGCTTTAAATTAAGATAGTTAACAACAACAATATCTTGGACACAACCTTTTAAAAATCTCAGATGTTGCAGTTGATAAGTCTTAAAGCTCAGTTTAGTGAAAAATGTTTAAAGTAATAAAACTGAAAATTTGAATCTTTGCCATTTTATAGGAGTGATGCCTTGTAGTCAAACGTATTTGCTCACAGCAGCAAATCGTAGCATGAATTGTGCAGAAAACTGCAGGATGAATTCATCAACTATCAGCACTGTGCAACAATGCCCATGAATAAGTGGTTCTTGCAAGGCAATGCTGAACAAATCCAAATGAACTAAATGGAGACCAGCAGTGTTTAACACAGTATCCGTTGCATCCTTCTGTCATTGTAAAGATGGGGCAAAGCATGTCCCATCTGTGCTCTTGGCTCACGTGGTGTTACTGGACTGTGTCAATGTTCTTTAGACTGGAAGGAGGAGATGGGATGGTAGAACTGGCTTGTTCATTTTCTGCTCACAATTTTGGACTATGCAAGGGAATGTCACATTTAAGTACTAAGCTACATTTTAATCAAAGTCATAGATTAGGGAGGGAAACCATCTAGAGAAAGCTTGCTGACTCCAGTTACAGCCGTCTCAAGGACTATATTTACATGCACGCTGCTGATGCCCTGTAGCCATATAATAATACTAACACTAATCCTCAGCGTGGGAAAGAAAACAAGCAGGAGACAGATTAACATCAACAACAAAAAGTAATTAGACCAGTTAAAGTGGGCTAATACTAGAATGAAGGAAGACTAAGGAACAGTCCAACATCTATCACTGACCAGTGGCATAAATAAGTGTAAGTACTTGGCCAGAAAGGGTAAATATAGTGGAGATAAACAGTACACTAGTCCAAGCTGCATAAGGCAGTGAACTGCAAATGGCCTGCTACTGCACTGAGGTTTGTAAGCAATGACTGGATTCGCTTTTGAGTTAAACCCTTTCCTGTAGTAAGATTTACAGCATTTAAATGTCTCCGATTTACACCAGTGGGTTATGTACGCCTGGCAGTCAGCCCCTTCACTGACATCTGAAAGCTGCAGTTCATTTGGTGTCGTGTCTGCAAAAGTTCAGGTTTCTGTATCGCTTCCACGCTGTCTTTTAGTTTTTGCTATCTTGAGTAAAGCAATGCCTGAAATAAGCAGCTGTGCTGACGAACGGCAATAGTGGCGTCATTGTCTCAAAAGATAATGCCAGGCTGCTTAATGCATTTTGATGCACAGCACAATTAACCTTGTCCTGTGTGCCAGAATTTCCACTAGAAACAATGACCTACTTGCCAAGAGGTGTCAATGAAAATAGCAATTATATTTAACCAGGGTACAAAGGCAAGATATTGGATGTTGCAGAGCTCTGCTGTTCCCCATTTCTCTTCCTTTGGGGGGGACATTAAAAGCAGATCTACAGAGCCGGCAGCCTTTTTTGCAACTGTTCCATCTCAGATTACAGAATGGGAGGTGTCAGATTTCAACCCTTCTCAGAAAAACCCTTCCTGCAAATGGGAGGGTTAAGTATTCTAGCTAGCTGGTCTTTTCTGTGATGTACCAAGGCTTGTATCCAATGCAATGCTAAGCAATTATCCCATCAGTGCAAGGATTTCTGCTTGTGCCTTGGGACTTTGCCCCGCTACCCTTGTCCTGTCCCACTCCCTGCACATGCAAAGATGATATCGAATCATAGTACTGTAGAGCTGGAAGGGATCTCAAGGGTCATCTTGTCCAACCCCCTGCAATGCAGGAATCTAAACTAAAGCATCCATAACAGATGGGTATGTCAAAGAAACTCCTAGTCTTCTCTCTTGCCAAGGTACTATTGACATGCTGGGAGTCATATTCAATACTGGCATTCCACCAGCTTTTAAAGATACACCTCCTTACATAAGCAGTCTCCTGACTGAAACTCCTATTTTACTTGTCTTAATCGCTGGCTTGACAGTTTTAATTGCCGTGGTGTGTTAATAGGTTTGTTTTGTTGCTCCATTTTAATTGTGAAGGTTTATTTTTATTCGTGTGAACTGCTCAGAAGCCACCTTGCCAATTAAGCAGTATATACATTTAATGATATTAATAAACATTGAAACGTATGTACTATCCATTCACTCAGATACACTGCACACGTCTGCTAAGATGGTGTGCTCTTTCTCAAAGGGCATTTTCTTGTGTTGTGAGCACCAGGTGGTCAAACTTTATTTGTTGCTAGCTGTCTTTTAAAGCATATTTTTAAATAACCAATGTAAAGACCTATCAATAAGCCCAGACAGGAAACGTGTGATGACTGACAGTAGGGTGGATCATCAGGCAATGAAACGCTGGCAGAACTATATTGTCAGATACATTAAAACTATCAACAACAGCTACTAGCTATGTTCTGCCTTCATGGTGTTTTGTCAATGGGTTCTTTATCTAGGATGTATGAAGCAAATGCAAAACACAAGCAGTGAAGGAAGTCTTAAACTTATTGAGCAGCAGGCTTCTCACACACAAGGATACAGAATCACTCCTTTGCACAAGCATAGACACAAGATAGGATAGACTAACATACCAGGTCCTCCTTTACACAAGGATATCAAGCAAGCAACAATCCCTCCTTTACACAAGTATAGACACAAGAATAGAATGCACTAACATACCAGGCGAATGGCAGAATCCCTGCTTTCAGCTGCTGGAAGCACCAAGGATGTAGCAGCAGAGTAGACCCTAATCTGGCCAGACTATACAGCACATTCATCAGTTTAGGCCTGCATCAATACTGCTACCCCCCCAAGTTACCTTCACCTGGCTTGATTGTTACTACCTTCATCTGCCTTGGGGGTCTCATGAGCTAGGCCAGCAGGCAAGCAAATAATTTTGTGCCAGAAGCCCTCCTGTGAGCGCAATCAAGTCAGCAGAACTCAGCATTAGAATCACTGTTGCTGAACTCATGTTGACATGAAGGATTCATTGTGCAAGGCCACCTACATGTCCTTGGTAACCATCCATCTCCTGCATTTCCACTACTCGTAATCAGAGGAAGTATGCTTCTGAATATTACGGTAGTTGCTGGAAATCACATGTGGAGAGAATGCTGTTGGATCCTGTTTATGAGCTTCCTACACAAAGGCATCTGGTTAGTCACTGTGAGAACAGGATGCTGGACTAGACGGGCCATTGGCCTCATCCAGCAGGCTCTTTATTATATTTAAATATTATCATGGTTGTTTTTTGTTTTGCTTTTGTTTGTTTGTTTTGCTTTTAACAGGAGAGCTTTTCACAGCAAATCACCCCATTCATTGATCTTGTCCGGCGCTGCTTACTCAAACCAACAACAGCTCTTCAAGGGCAAAGGTCTCTATGGATCCTGCTACCAAGATCCTTTATCTGGAAAAGCTGGGCAGTGAATCTGGTGATTTCTAAATTCAGAGCACAGGCACTGCCAGTGGGTTACGCTACATTAAATATATACAATTGGAACATGCAACAAAATCCCTTTTGTAGTAAATCCTCACCTTCTACCAGCCGTGCTCCTGTTTAGGGTTTTAGTCAGCCATGTCCCATTCCAGGAGGATAGGCCATTCCACTTAATTCCATCCCATCCCACAGCACTAGTTTCTTCTTCTTCCAGTCATTAGAATTTGTGTCATGCTCAGTCCTCATTGGGCTGTTTGGAATGTTGTGAGTTTCTGCATCTTTAAGGTCCTATTTTCTACTTGCCATTTTGCAAATCTCAAGGATCCCCCAAGCATGCTGATATCCTCCTCATTTCTCAGTTGTTTTGTTTTGACTACAGTTCTGTCAGCACTCACCACCTGAGTTTGCTATTAGACGGACTGCTAGCTACCTCTTGACGACAACTCTTGGCAGGGCTTGTAAAATGAGAACCATTTTAAGAACATTTTAACCAGCCTTTCAAGGGGCATAACTTTGAGTGCCTCTTTATTTCCCCCTCATTGCTGGCTGCGCAGGAAAAGTCTAGACATTACTCTTCATGCAGAGAGGAGGAGGAGAATAACAAAGAGATAGAGGCAAATTCCCACTGAAATGAGTGAGATGTGATTTCAAATGCAGGTGTGTATCATTCAAGGTGCACAGTTTGGATAATGGATTTTTGCCTGTATAATCCCCGCAGAAGCAAATTCAGTTTTGTTGCCACTGATCTTATCCAAGTGAAGAAAATAGGCTGAGGAATACTCTAACCTGCCTTCTGGAATATTTATAGCTTCCCATTCTTGCATTAATTCTGTATTCTACAGTGAAACAAGTTGTGTTTCTTTCTCCCAGAGGGAGAAACAGGTAGCATTAAAATTAGGTTCTTGCTGCCTCCTTAATGAGGCATCCTCATTTGTTATGGATGTGCTGTACTCTGCCAACCAGAGAGGTTTTGACTTCAGCTACCATTTTCCTATACAAAAGACCTCAGAGTCTGATTGGGGAAAATATCAGAGATCTTTTTAAAAGTGGATGTGCTTGTGAAAAGGCCCTTGGTTTTGTTAGGCACCTGTGTTTCAGCTCCAAATGCAATTAAATCATTACATTGTACCTTTAAATTCCCTGACATGGAATGGGCATGAGCACAAAATTTGCATTCTCAAGAATCTCCATTTTAATAATAATAACAATATTAATAATAATAAACCTAACCAAGGATTTTATCCGATTAGTCCTACTCAGAGTGGGTCCATTGAAACAAATGGGCCTAAGTTA
Organism: Podarcis raffonei; assembly: GCF_027172205.1. NCBI lineage: Eukaryota > Metazoa > Chordata > Lepidosauria > Squamata > Lacertidae > Podarcis > Podarcis raffonei. The sequence continues at coordinate 36,246,228 of NC_070606.1, forward strand.
GTCATGTTCATTAGCATCAGTGGGTCTGCCCCAATTATGATTTCCCTCATGGCTATAAATATATTTGTGAACATGAGCGGGCTGGATGATGCTTGCCAAAAATCAATAAAATAATAATAATAATAATAATAATAATAATAATAATAATAATAATATATTTATACCCCGCCCATCTGGCTGGGTTTCCCCAGCCACTCTGGGCGGCTCCCAACAGAATATTAACAACACATTGAAAAATCAAACATTTAAAACTTCCCTGAACAGGGATGCCTTCAGATGTCTTCTAAAAGTCAGATATGGTAGTTGTTTATAGTGGTCCCTCAGGTTAAGTACTTAATTCGTTCCGGAGGTCCGTACTTAACCTGAAACTGTTCTTAACCTGAAGCACCACTTTAGCTAATGGGGCCTCCTGCTGCTGCCGCACTGCCGGAGCACAATTTCTGTTCTCATCTTGAAGCAACGTTCTTAACCTGAGGTAATATTTCTGGGTTAGCGGAGTGTGTAACCTGAAGCGTATGTAACCTGAAGCGTATGTAACCCGAGGTACCACTGTATTTCCTTGACATCTGGCAGGAGGGCGTTCCACAGGGTGGGCACCACAACCGAGAAGACCCTCTGCCTGGTTTCCTGTAACCTTACTTTTCACAGTGAAGAAGGCCCTCGGAGCTGGCCCTCAGTGTCCAAGTTGAGTGATGGGAGTGGAGACGCTCCTTCGGGTATACTGGGCTAAGGCAGTTTAGGGCTTTAAAGATCAGCACCAACACTTTGAATTGTGCTCGGAAACGTACTGGGAGCCAATGTAGGTCTTTCAGGACCAGTGTTATATGGTCTTGGCAGCCACTCCCAGCCACCAGTCTAGCTGCCGCATTCTAGATTAGTTGTAGTTTCTGGGTCACCTTCAAAGGTAGCCCCACATGGAGCGCATTGCAGTAGTCCAAGCGGGAGATAACTATAGCATGCACCACTCTGGCGAGACAGCCTGCGTACCAGATGGAGCTGGCAGACAGCTGCCCTGGACACAGAATTGACCTGCGCCTCCATGCACAGCTGTGAGTGCAAAATGACTCCCAGGCTGCGCACCTGCTCCTTCAGGGGCACAGTTACCCCATTCAGGACCAGGGAGTCTCCCACACCTGCCTGTCCCCCCAAATCAGTACCAGAGAGATGGCGGAATAGGAGTTTCACTGGGTGGAGTTAAGCATTCAATGTGTCCTACAATTTAGCAAAACATGGAAAACTTCAATATAGATGAGGTGGGGAAATAAGGTAAAAATACAAATTTGCTTGATATGTACCATTTGGGCATGTCACAGAGTTTACTGTGGCCTGCCACGGGCTTAGAATTGCCCAGGTGCAGAATTTTAGTTGGATTTTAGCCTAGATTAGTAAATCAGCTCCAACTAGCCTTATAGCTCCATGTGGTGTTCAAGGGGCTACTTGGGAGCAGAAAAAGAACAGTGGCACTTCACAGTCTCTCCTAAGAACACTCAGAACAGCCACATGTCCCTGGCAATAGTACACAACAGGGCAACATCACCATTCTTGCGACACTTGGAAACTCTGTTAAATTGATTTATTCCCACCCACAATTCCATTTATTGTTCAGTTTATCATGCTGACACTCAGTTGTCCTTCCCTTTTCACGCTGGGTTGTTTTTGTGAAATAGTTTCAGATGCGCTGAGAAAACTAGAAAACAAACCACTACCCAGACATACCAACCACACCTCAAATCTGTAAGCATGCTAGACAACCAGGCACATTTTTTAGCACATATAAAGACTTGTTTTACTTCTGGCATTCCATGTGCCGACAACTAGAAAGAAGTTTGGGAACCATAAAATCAAACGAACTCTGGTGTTTTTTCAATTATTTTCAGGTGATTTCATTGGTAGGACCAAGGAATTGCTTTTTTTAAAAAGTGTTTTGGTCAAGGTTTTGCAGGAAGTATTCAAGCGCATGTCGAGATTGCACAACTGGAGTGGATTAAAGTGCTCTGTTTGGCCTAACACAATAAATCCACTTTATAAAAAAAACTGGACTTTTTGCAGTTTAGAAAGTAATGGGGAAATTCATTGAAAAGTGTGGGGTGGAGATTCATGGGAAGACATATGAACACTATGCAAGCAAATCAGGATGAGTGCTTGTTTGTTGTCACATCACCTTCCCGTAAACAAGTCAGAACAAACACCCAAGCAAGAAAATACATAGTCTAACCTCTCCATTAGCATTACGCAAGCAAATCAGGATGAACACTCAGTAAACAGGATGTTATAGCCCTGCCTTCTCTAGTGCTGCTCAGACACCTCTTCCTTTCCTTTTCTTGCTTGGTGCGGCTGAAAGCGCTGTCATGCTTTGAAGGGGACTACTTTAAGCTTAGTCCTCCCTAAGAGCAGATGAGGTGGTAAATCTGTTTGTGGACTGTACCATGTCAGATGGAAGGAGGGGTAATGGCAGAGCTTTTTTTTTTCAATTGGAACTCCCTGGAACTGAATTACAGCAGCTCTTAGAAGGTGGAGGTCCTAAAGCTCAACAACCTTGGGTGGGTGCTCAGCAAGTTCCACCACCTCTTTTTTCTAGAAATAAAGCCCTGGGTAATGAAATGGTCAAATGCTCCCTCCCCCCACAGACATTTCTTGCACATAGAAAAGTGGCATGTCCCTTGGACTTTATGGATTGGCACGCCAAGGGTGTCTGATGTAAATGCCCTACACCCACCCTCCCCTTCTTCAGACATAACAGCACCCCAGCCTCTGCAAGCAGGCCTATGCAGAGCTTGTTTAAGGCCTGGGGTATGAGTCTTATTAGAATAAAGTTATAAACTCAAACAAAAAAGCAGCTTATAATTTACTGGGATGCTTTCTTAGGGAGGTCTCTGATTTTATGTGGAACACTAGTGACACCCGGTGGTTGCTTGTACTCATTACAGTTTTACTTTTTTGAACAGTATCTCTACTGCATGCAAGAACAGGCCTAACAACCAAGGTCAATTTAAAAGGAGTATATCAACAAGCCTTCAGGGTTTTTTGGTGTTGTTTTGTTTTTTTGCAGAAATAGAAATGGCAGCAGCAGTAGCAGTAGCAGCAGCAGCAGCAGCAGCAGCAGCAGCAGCAAGTAAGCACATTTCTGACCTTAGTGGCTGTAGAATACAGTGTAAAGATCACAGTTTAATGATTTCCAGAAAGGAGCAGCCAAGTTAGGCATGTCTGGAATGTACTTCGGCACATTTTTGAAAAGGGAATTATTGGGGTTAATGCTATTCTAATACTGTCATAGTACTAGATCTGTTCCACAGAACTTATGCGTTACCTAGCCCTCACATACAAAAGGGAGCATTTTTGTTGTCACGTTGAAGTAAGCTACTGTAGCTAAGCAACTTCTTCAAGTTCTCCCACCAGCCAAACCTGCCCACTGGGTTCTGAGACAGGGCCAGCCATAGCTCAGTGGTAGAGCATCTGCTTTGCATGCCAAAGGTTACAAGTTCAATCCCTGGCATCTCCAGCTAGAGATGGGAATGCTCTTTGTCTGAAGCCCTGGAGAACCACTCACTGACAGTGTTGACAGTACTGAGATGGACCATAATATCTAAGAGCAGGGAAGCTTCCTATATACGAAATGTCTGATGCAGGACATTCTGTTGCCTGAAGCGAAGGGCAAGATGCCACCTTCTCATTCCACATACAAAAATCAACCAGACTGGCAAATTAAATCATATTTCAACACTCTAGCAATGAGACAGTGTATTTTACAACACCTGAAGGCCAACGGCTAACTTAGTGGGTGCAGGGCAAACTATCTCCAAAACAACAGCAATGGACAGTTCACATTCAATAGCTTTACACTGCTATTGCACAAGAAGTTGGATGTTTTTTAAAAAAAATCACTTCAGATCTGGCCCCAACTCTCCTTTATTTTTTGGATTCCTGGCTTGTTCTTTTCATGAGCTCATTTCTGCCTTGGGCATTTTGATGGTTTTTCTGACACAGAATGTGCAAATGAATTCAGTCCCCAACTCCAACCCCTAGCTGATGGATAAAAAACACGTACCCTTCTTTCAGGACACCTACAAATGCAACAGGTAGAAAAGGGCGTTCAATCATCATGTTGTCCCTTCTGTCTTTGAACCTGAAATGGCTATTCATGCATTCTGCTTAATGGATAACTTATCCCTAGAAAATATTTTTGTCAGTAATAATTGGGAGATAATATCCAAGAATTCCATGTGCATTATCCATGCACACACAGAGAGACTGAAAGTGTCAATCAGTATTATCAGCATCTACTAAATGCCTTCCATCCTAAACTCTTTTTATAAGGAAGTTAAAATATACCGTATTTTTCGCTCTATAAGACACACCAGACCACAAGACGCACCTAGTTTTTGGAGGATGGAAACAAGAAAAAAAATATTCTGAATCTCAGAAGCCAGAACAGCAAGAGGGATCGCTGTGCAGCGAAAGCAGTGATTCCTCTTGCTGTTCTGGCTTCTGGGATAGCTGCGCAGCCTGCATTCGCTCCAAAAGACGCACACACATTTCCCCTTACTTTTTAGGAGGGAAAAAGTGAGTCTTATAGAGCAAAAAGTACGGTAATCCAAACATGGAAAAGTTTGAGGAAAGCGAAGGAGAAAGGGATAATGACACATGATCCAGGTTTAGTCTTCTGCAATTGTTAAAAGCCTTGGATGGGATTCATATAAGTTATCCAGCTAGTTTAATAGGGCCCAGCTGAGCATTAACACATGGATACAAATGAGTATTCAGGTTCACATTTGGAGTCTCATTCATTGCACATCTGTAAACCTGCTTGTGCTATCAACATCTCTTGCTAGATTAGATGCTGCTTGCAAGCCTGAATAGGTAAGATAAATTGACATATGGAGGCAGCTTGTTCCAAAGAGAAGAAATAGAAAGCAAAAACCGTCAAAGATGCAACATGAAAGAACAAACCTTAGGCATATAATATGTGTCCACTCTTAAAGAAAACTTCATTAGATCCCTTAGACCTATCCAATTACCGCCCAGTTTCAAATCTTCCATACCTTAGTAAGGTAATTGAGAGAGCGGTTGCTGAACAGCTTGGTAGGTTTCTGGAGGAAACATCGGCATTAGATCCATTTCAGTCCGGTTTCCGTCCTGGTTTTGGGACGGAGACGGCTCTGGTTGCCCTAACAGATGACCTCCGTAGACAACTGGATCGAGGCGGGTCAGGACTGCTGATCCTTTTAGATTTGTCAGCAGCCTTTGACATGGTCGATCATGATCTTCTGGACCACCGCCTCGCAGACGTGGGGATACAAGGCATAGCCCGTAACTGGCTGTGCTCTTTTATCTCTGGTCGGGGACAGAGGGTGGCACTAGGGAGGGAAATGTCGTCGCGCCACTCCTTGGTGTGTGGAGTGCCGCAGGGCGCAATTCTCTCCCCGATGCTTTTTAACATCTTTATGCGTCCCCTTGCCCAGATTACCCGGAGCTTTGGGCTGGGCTGTCACCAATATGCTGATGACACTCAGCTCTATCTGCTGATGGATGGCCACACCGACTCGGCCCCGAACACACTGACCAGATGCTTGGAAGCTGTGGCTGGATGGTTTCGTGGGAGCCGATTGAAACTAAATCCTTCAAAGACAGAGGTCCTATGGCTAGGTCGGGATGGCATGGGGATGAGGGACCAACTCCCTTCTCTTGCGGGGGTCCAATTAGTGCCATTGCCTTCCGTTAAGAGTTTGGGTGTAATCCTTGATGGCTCCCTTTCCATGGAGGCGCAAGTTACAGCAACAGCCAAGGCGACATTTTTCCACCTTCGCCGCATCAAGCGGTTGGTCCCTTACCTTTCCCGCCCCGACCTGGCCACAGTGATCCATGCGACGGTCATCTCCAGGCTTGACTACTGTAATTCGCTCTACGCGGGGCTGCCCTTGAAGCTGTCCCAGAAGCTCCAGCGGGTACAGAATGCTGCAGCGAGGCTCCTCATGGGGTCTCTGCCATGGGAGCATATTCACCCAGTGCTTTTCAAGCTGCACTGGCTCCTGGTGGAGTACAGGGTCAGATTTAAGGTGCTGCTTTTGACCTTTAAAGCCCTTCACGGCCTAGGACCCTCGTACCTACGGGACCGCCTCTCCTGGTATGCCCCACGGAGAGCCTCAAGGTCCATAAATAACAACACCCTAGTGGTCCCAGGCCCTAAGGAAGTTAGATTGGCCTCAACCAGAGCCAGGGCCTTTTCAACTCTGGCTCCAGCCTGGTGGAACGCTCTGCCTCATGAGACCAGGGCCCTGCAGGATCTGATTTCTTTCCGCAGGGCCTGTAAGACAGAGTTGTTCCGCCTGGCCTTTGGCTTGGAGCCAATTTGATTCCCTCCCTCCCTCTCTTTCTTTTTTCTTTTCCTTCTCCTCCTGCGATGAGGCTACATCTTAATATTTTAATGTTCCATTATTTTAATGTTGTATTTTATTTTTGTTTTTAAGTTGTAATCATTCATCTTGTTTTTATTATTGCTTGTAAGCCGCTCTGAGCCCGGCCTTGGCTGGGGAGGGCGGGGTATAAATAAAAAATATTATTATTATTATTATTATTATTATTATTATTATATGTAAGGCAGCCAAAGGTAACAGGGAAACAGATGCCTTGTGACAGGTTTCGCCAGCCTTCTAGTGCTGGGAAGTTGCATAAACACAAGGTCAAAGTCTTCAAAGCAGAATAGAAGGAAAAGCAGCCAGCAGGTTTTTCCCCATGCCAGGAAGTCAATGGTCAAAGCATGAGAGTGCTTAGGAAAGGGTACAGTTCCCCTCTCTGATAAGACTAAGTTACGCATTTGAGGCAAAGGCAAAGATTGACACACCTGCAGTCCTTGGGGTTGTGGGTGGGTGTTTATATATCTGTATCTATAATCCTCTTAAGTGAAAAATTCTCAACAGAGAAGAGCCTTTTTAAAAAGCAGGAAGTCACCAGAGAATTGCTCACCTGAGGCCCCACGAGGCATCATTATGAATTACTTGCTCATTTCCTGAAGTGTTGGAATATTTCTCCTCTGCAAGGAAAGTGTGAAAAGCCTGGAATAAAAATGCAAACAGCCAGATGTCAAATTGTAAGATGCTAATTGACTCGGTGTATAGCATTACACAATGGATAACCTGCCAACATGCAGTTGTAGCCAGCTAACCTCTACACAGAGTAGACCCTTCAAAATGAATAGACCTAAGGTAGTCATCTCCATTAATTTCAGTATGACTAACACTGTACAATACTCAATTGAGGGTGTGATAGTATATCTCTTTTCAACCACCTTCATTGGCTTCCTGTTTGCTTCTCTACTGAATTCAAAGTGCTGGTGCTTATTTATTTACCAAGTTTTACATCCTGCCTTCCTTCAAGGAATTCAAGCTGATTGCATGGGATTCCCTGTGTAACTTCAGCAAAATGGTTGCCTCATGACCCTTCAGATCAAATTTTCACTTTGGAAATGGTGTTTGAACTTGCCAGCAGCTGAGGAATGGATGCTGAAATGGCAGTAAAATCCAGGGGTGTTGTTTTTTTTGTAACCAACTTAGGTTTGCTTACCCTACCTGGAGAGAATGGACCTTGCCTTATTTATTATCCAGGATGCCCTACTTCAATGAACGCTATGTGTGTGTGGGGGGGGGGTGTCTCCTTAGAGATGGTTTGGAAATTTCAGCTGCTCCAAAATGCTGTTTGGGGTCAGTCAGTCAGAGCATATCATATCATGCCCATATTGTTACTTCAGTCTCATTTCTTTATTGAGTTTATGACAGGTGTTACAGTTAAAATGCTTTTGACACTTCATAGCTTAATACTTTGGTTCATGAGCGAGGGACACTTTTCGTCAGTTACCCACACTATTTGCAATTCTACCACTGAGGTACTCCAATTAGTACCCAGGGAGTTACCTCACCCCTTGTTACCGGCTTGGGAATCTTTTCCGAGAAAAACTCTCTCCTCCTGACTGGAATGAGACCCAGGGAGTCTGTATTCCCACTGCTTCTACCTCTCCTGCCTCAGACACAGCCCTCCAGTGAACTCCTGTCTGTTTACCTTCCTCAGACACTCAACCCCATCTTCCTTTCGAAGCTGCGAGGCTCTTTCCTCTTGCTGTGGACGGTCTCCTCAGAACAGATGTTCAATTCAAATCAGATTCTCTCAGACAAACCCTCTCCTAATCCCCACCTCCCATTTCAAATTGAGCCTTCTCTCTCTCAAACTAAACCCTCTCCCTTCTCTGACCCTGTCTAACTCTTGTCCCTCAGAAACTGCTCCTTTTATTCTTCCCTCCAAAGTGCTGTTCCACAACCCCACCCCGCCCCCCGGCTAGCTGTCTTGGTGGTCATCAGGGTCTGGGTGCAATTCTGAAGGACTTCATCACCAGATTTTGGTCTGGTTCCGCTGTCTATCACAAATACTATTATGTTGGTGGTTATATGCAACAAGACCTTCTCAGAGGTGGCCTCACAGCTGTGGAATTTCATCCCATGTGAGGTCAGGCAAGCCCCGCCCCTGGATAATTTTAAACTGGCCTTTTGACGCTAATTGCAAATATTGCTGTATAAATGGCATTGTGGCCTAGTTTCTAAATAGGCTATTTGCTATTTCCCTGCTGGCTTTTAGAAAATACGACACAGATATTTTAAATGGTTTTAAAATGTGTTTTCAAATATAAATCATTGTCAATTAGGGTTTGACGTGAGTGTGGAGAAATTACCATTTAAAATGTGTTTCCTGAGACAGGGTTTTGTTTTTTTAAAATAAGAGTTTGCTGTGGATGTGGGGTTATGTGAAGGATTAAGTTTAAAATACCATGAATCTGAGGGTAGATGGCAGTTGGCAGCTACTCGGTTGCAAAAAGAATGGTCATGGAAAAGCGGGTTCTTTTTATATGAACCAAGAGGATTGTAAAATTTCACTGGGTAGAAATTCTTGGTCACTTATTGGATACAAACAAAGTGGTCTGGTGAGGGGGTAGAATTATATGCCCCTCAAATCTGACTGGTTGGTTGCAAGGGTAGGCTGGCTGGAACATAAAAAGAACCATTCTCAATGTATTTTTGCTCTGCAACACATTTGAAAAGGGCGTGTTCATTCTTCCACTGCTGCTGCAGCAGCTGCTTCTGCCATTTTCATCCCGCACTATTTCAGTTACTTTTGAGTTGAAATCTGACAAACTTTTTTTGTGGTTGCTTTGCACGAGGAACCTGTTAATGCAATGTCGGGGTTATTTGCAATGAATAATACATTGACATTTTATTCTCCTGAGGAAACAACTTTATTTTGAATTCTTTGTTTTGCTGTGCTCATTTGAGGCTGGAACATTTTGTACACTTAGCTGCAGGAACCGGAATAGCTGGTTGCACCCTTCTGCTCCACTTATTAGGATCCCAGCAATAAAATTGTCTAATTTCATACCTACTCCCGTATGTTCCCCCCCCCCTTCACTGCTGATGTAATTATTTTAATCAAAACTGCCCTGTTCCCACAGGCTCAGGCAAACTTACTATTAATAAAGCAACATTTCCTTTGCTTTTTGCTTATCCTCATCATTTACTTAACCTCACTACAAATACTTTTCATTGAAATGATTTTAAACAAAATCTTAAAAATTGTCCTCTGCCCCCCCGGGGGGGGGCAGGGAAAATGAAGCAGGCACTGGGTAGAATGTGCTAATTATTTTGTTCCTATCAGCATCCTATTGGTTGCATAGCGAACTGACGGCAATCTCCAAAGGCAGCCACAGACAGGTAGCAATCCCAGGAGCCCAGTCTGAATTTAAGCAGTGCAGCAGTAACCAAAAGCAAATTGCCATTTTCTGCTAGCTTTGGCATCCTAGCAAAAGCTGGTGTTTCTAGAGAGCAATGCTGCCTGGGTAAGCAGAAACACTGAATCACAGAGAACACCCAAATTGCATCCTTACCTTTTTTAGCTCTCTCCATATCTTCACCCCTATCTTTGTACCATTGTTTCCAGTTCTATCTCTCCCCATGAGCTTCAGTCCTCCAGTTTGAACCAGCTCAGCCACCGGCTCTGCCTACTCTTCCTTGCTACCTCTCGTGCCTACTTCCAAGAGTATCTAGAGAACGGGTAGGTGATGTGGTGCCCTCCAGATGTTTAGTGGACTACAACTCTCATCAGCCCCAGCCAGCATCACCAATGGGCAAGAATGATGGGAGATGCACTCCATTGGTGATATTCCATTAAATATTTGCACCAGTGCAATGGGATTTCCTCCCTCTCCTCCCCTCCTGTGTGACCTGAACCTTTACCAAATCTGCTCTGGAGGGTTGGAGGAACCTCCAGTACAGATTTTGGGGATACATGGTGTGTGTGAGAACAGTCTATTGTACAAGGAGAAATCTTGCATTGGGGGAATGTTCTCCTTATTGTTAGGTTGAATACAAGCCTATTACACCAAGAGGGCACTACGTTGGCTACCCCTGATCTAGATAGTGCTCCCTTTTTGTCTTCATTCAGATCCCCGCCTTTAAGCTTCACCTTGCCGGTAAAACCTTTGGCCTACCCTCTTAAATCACCATCGCAGGCTAAATTTTAAGCTGTGTTTTTATCTTGTGTTCTCGTCCTGTGAACCACACCGGGATCTTTTTATGAAGGGAGGTATATAAATCTAAATAGTAGCAGTAGCGGCATCTAAAGTACATGGATTCATTCATACCCACCCCTTAAGATCAGCTTCTCTCGGCAGAAGCTCGTCTTTTGGGCTTAAGTCTGTACAGCAGCACATAGACTGATAAGATTTCAACCAGCGCTGGCAACAGGGCCCTATATTGTTACAAGTTCCTTAACATGCATCCCAAGCTGCCTATGGCTGGAAACGAGGATACTGGACTTTGATGGGCTACTTGCTTCACCTAGTGTTCATTGCAGTTTGAATCTGAAGCTGCAAGCAAGAACCGACTGCAACCAGTGCACAGAGTTGGTGTTTGGTGTTGCCACAGTCATCCCCACCATTAAGGAGAAAACTCCCAACTGATGCAGCAAGCTGGAGAGATGAAATGGCACAATAAGAGCATTTTGGAAAGCAGATGAAAATGATGCTGCAAAAGAAATGCAGGAGCCAGGTGGGAACACTCAGTAAGGTGTCGGATAGGTGTGAAAGCATGAGATCCACTACATTTAGAACAGGTTTAAACATATTAAAATTCTGGACCCACTTTCAATAAGGCACAGGATTGATGTTTGTTTGTTTTCTTTTACCATATACCATTCCTCCCCCCCTTTTTACACCCTTACATTATCCAGAGACACAGAAAGAGAGAGGAAGCTAAAAGTATATTGTTCATAATCATAGCATAGGTTGCTTTGTGGACAAAAAGAACTACTTTTAATTATATAGTTTCAAAATTCCGAGGGGTAAAGAGAAAAATCATATATTGTTTGTTTGCAGAACTCAGCATAGCTAAAATTGTACAACCCTTCTAGAAAAGCTGAACATTTAAAGCCAAGTTTTAAAGCCAAGCCAAACAGAATGAGCCCCACAAAAAGCCAAAGCCAACACAGATGGCATTAACATTATAAAAAAGAGACTACTTGTTTAAAAGCCTTTTTATTTTCCTTCACCATTATTGTTTTACAATACAAATTTCACCTTGTTGAACACACAAAAAAACCCTACAGAAGATAACTCTGTTTCACGTAAAATACAGAATGAATATATATATTTTTATATAGATAGATAGATATATGCTTCTTCATTCTTAAAAAACTATTTTGTTCTGCACGTTGGCAAGTATAGGATAGAATACTTCCCCCAGACACAATATGTATGGCAGGACTGAAATTTTAGAGTTACATGCAGTTTCTGCACAATTCTGTTTTCAAGAAATCAATTGTTTTTCAACAAAATTTTTCATTCAGGGATGAGACATTGTTTATAGTTTGATTTTTGATTTGCTAATCATTTGGGGAGAAAAATAATTTTATAAAAAGGAATCCATAGCTGTTTTCTTGCTATAGTTAAAATCCATGTATGGAATGGACAATAAAATAATTTAAGAAGCAAATTTCACTCTAACATCTCCACAATATGTGAAGACTTGATTATGGTATTTGGTTTTTCTTCCAATTTAGTCATCTGAACATTGCAAGCAGATTCCCAATTTAATTTAGATATAAAATCAAAATTTAGTAATGTATACAATACATATAATATTTGTTTCATGGAATACTTTATTTTAAATTAAAACTTGTAAAGACTGCCTACTGACCATACTATCAAGACAAGAAAGGCACTAGAAACAGATACATCTCTCTCCCAAGAAGCTTTTTTTTATTTTAACTCTTTTCTCTGACATGTAAAAATCTTTTTTAGATTTTATTTTTACGCATATCATTTTGAAAAATAAAGTTAGGAAATACTTAGAAAAATCACTTTACAACAGAATAATTTTTTTGCACTTTTTGACACTGTCACTGCAGATTTACAAAATCAAAGTTTACCAAACCTTTCTGTGTCTATCATTAGTAGCTTCAGTGAAACAGGTAGAAAGATTCCTGTATATTATTATCCCAATCAGGTATTTAGAAACCTTCATATAGACATTTGCTAGAAAATGGCTTACAGCCCAATCTTTGGGGCAAGAGATATGAAAATTATGTTTTCCCAAGAAAATAATACGCTTTGTTCCCAGACGAGACTGGAAAGACCAGAACTTATGATATAAAAGCCTCTTTTTCTGTTTACGCTGCTGCATCATATACAAAGAAACATGGTGATGAGCAATGCAAATCCAAAATCTATTAACAAGAAATGTATACAGTGCATGATAATTTACGGTTTCCTTATTGTTGTCCATCGCAGATCCTTTGGAGAGAGAAAAAGATCACAGTGCTTACCAGGTAAGAGACTAGATTACAGTCAAGGTAATGGTTAAAAGGTAGAGGAAAGGGAGCAGTTCAGTTTTTATGGCATCTCTTCTTGCGGAGTTCTTAGCACTTTTGGACAGTTCTTTTGCCATCTCTTCTTCTTCTTCTTTTTTGTAGCTGTTATGTGTCATTCACCAATCTGCTGTACTTAGGCTGTCTACCCAGTCGGAGAGCTTGCCAGGAAAATGGCCAGTGGTAAGAGCGTGGGACAATGCCCGGAACATTCTTTTCAAAGTACTGGAAGGGTCTATACCACCACACTCGTGCAAGGAGGTTTGTCTGGGAAGCTTCTTTTAGCACCTGCAAAACAACAGTGTTTACAAATGAAGCCTCAATAAAGGAAAACCCACAGGCAGCAGTTTATTTGCTCTTCCAATATATTTCATGCCTGAAACACATTATTAGGGTCCCATTATGACTACTACTTTTTGGGGCTGGGGGACAGCAGAAACACAGGGGAGAGCTTGCTATGTACCCCATCACACCAACAGAAAAGATGAGCACAACAGAAGTGGCACATGGAAACTATGATTTAAATGTGCTTTGCTTCAGGAACTCTTTTTCCTTATCATACCTTATTATATCTTGGGAAGCAATCAATGTTTTTGCATACTATCTATTAAAAATGGTTTCACATCTTAGAACAAAAAAAAACCCCTGTCCCTGACTGTTTCACAAGTAGGAAAGCACCGAGCAGGAAGTACTTAACATATTTAGGACAAGCCTGAAAGGCAGATATGAGTAGCCAAACTTGTTTGAGCTTGTTGCTTCTCACTCTCCCCCCAAGTCCCCTCCTCATGACAGAAAGTGTGAATGTACACACATATATATATTGCCTTCCCAGAGGGTCTGGATAAAAAATCAGATCCAGTACAAGAACAAATGTATTGGAATAGGTCAGCTTAAGCTATTGGGGGAAGAGAGACTCACTTGTTGGTTGGCCATTGTGTGATACCACCAGAAAAGTCTTGTAGTGATGTAGTAAGCCACCACCACATCCACAGTGTAGTGGTCGTGAGCCAAGAGGATACAGAACATCCCCACTAAGCTGAGAGTCCAACAAACCCAATGATACCACCAGAGTCGCCGAGGTGAATCTGAAGGCAAGGAAAGGTGGAAAGCATTAATGCCATGCACATAGCACATTCTCCTTCACAGGATGAAGAATTAAACACAGTATCATAAGCTGAACATCTTCAAATGGGATAACCCTCAGCATTCTGTGGAATGGAAAGAGGATAGTAACAATATCATAGATATCTGTGGCTTCAGAACTCTAGCTGCCATTGCCTCCCTGAGAACGTTTCAGGGAATAGTGCAGCCATTCAAATGAGAGCTCAATTTAAGTATGCATTTCTTGTTTACTTACTATTGCTATCATTGTCACTACAATTTATTACCTGCCCTTCTTCACCCCCAAGCCCCAGGGTGGGTTACCACAATTAAAACACAGTATTAAAAGAAGTTTTAAGCAATTTAAAATTGCCAGACACACTTCTGTTGGAAGGGAGTTTCACAGCCTAGGGTCTGCCACAGATAATGCCTCTCCCTGGACCATCACCCTCCAAGCTTCTGAAGGCTGTGGAAGGGTGCTCCCTCCAATGATCTTACTATCCAAGGCAGTCTGTAGGGAATAAGGTGGCTTTTTTTCCAGATTTTTGGGGCCTAAGTCATTTAGGGCTTTAAACACTAACATGAACACATGAATTGAGCCCAGAAACTTACTGGCAACTTGTGCAGCTGTTTTAAACAGGGGTCATATGAGATCTGAAGGGAACCACAGACCACTGCACTCCCTCCATCTCTCCCTCAATAATTGTTATCAAGCACGGCTAGCAAAGTGGTCTGAAACCAGACTGGAATGGATCCAAATAACCAGCTTCCTCCAAGCATGCCTGAAGCTGGACTGCCACCAGCTTCTTGAGCACCTTGGCGGAATGGGATGGGGTGGGGGAATGGGGTGTTTGCAGGCTTTATCAATGGTGTTTCAAATATATGCAATTTCACTTACACACGCAGTGCCTCAGAACATAAATGGGGAGTTGCCTGTATACTGTACTAGTTTCCACTTTTAATAAGCAGTTATCAGCCATAAAGCATACAAAAACAAAATTGAAAGAACCAAAATGAATGGGAGGATCATGATTCTCCAAGAATTACAAGTGTATGGGTATTTATTGATGCTTCAACTCTGCAACTGGTTTATAAACGGCTAATACTGAAATTTGGTAGCAGAGAATTAATCATGACAAAGGGAACCAAAGACTTAGGCTAATCTTCTTCCAATCTCAGTTGCTTTAGAGTTGAATTGGTTTTCCCATTAATCTTGGCTGCAGATCAGAAATGACTGAGCCAGCCACACCAGACCAGCATAACTGTATTAGCATTCAGATGTGATGTCAGGTAAAACTTTTATTCAGCAACTATTTTCCTTGGAAAATACATTAACATAGACTACACTCCAATCCCAGTAAACAAATATTATTAAGATGAGATGTGCCTTTCCTTTTCCCCCAGTTTCTTTTACACCGTAAGTTGTTGTTGTCATAATAAGAGAAGGATGAGAATGCTGTGCAATGAGTTTGGATAGAAGGGCTAAATTACATTTTAATCCCATTGTATGTTCCCCTAAAAACATGCTCAAAGGAAGGCTAGCGTTCTTTGTTAAGAGTTTCTGTGTTTACTTTCATTGTTGGATATTTATTTCCACTGACATACTTTTTAGCAAAAATATCAAGGTACAAAGCGCTAACAGCAAGGCAGTATTTTATAGTGTGTTCTCATATTAACCAAGATACATTTTTTAGTCCGAAACTGAAAAAGTCAAACTTACACTCTTTGATAAATAAGTATGTGAGTGTTAGCATAACTGTGTGACCGCTGAACAAGTAGTCACCACACAGATCGTGTGATCCTGTGATGGACAGCCCGCCTCCAGCAAGCATCTTCATTATCCTCCTCATGTGCGATTCCCAGTCTCCAAAGAGCTGGTGGAAGGAGAGGGGGGAGGAAACATCAGCACATTTCATCGATACCATTTAGAATAATCTTATAAAAGAAAGCTTAATTTACATTCAGAACCTGGCAATTAAAATAAATAAATCTTATTAGGCATTAAAACTCTATACCACTTAATGTATCATAGCATTCAATAAATATCTTTTTTAAACACACACACACACACACACACGATCCTAAGAAGCCAACAACCATGTCTTTGCATTCATGAATTTTTCAGCAAGGGAAAGGCTTAAGAATTGAAATAATATCACTTTAATTATTTCAACTGCAAATGCATGAGTAATTAAAAATATAGGGTTGTATCGAACAAAGCCATCCCATTAGCGCTAGGACTTCTGCTTGCATAATTGGATTTCTTCTCCTTTGCTCATACCTTCCCTGCCCCTCCCTCCAAATCAGCTCCAGAGGGTTGAGGAACCCCCTGAACACATTTGGGAGGCATTCAGAGAGAAGAACTCCCACTGCACAGGTGCTAATAGTATGACTTTGTTCGATACAACCCAAAGCCAAAAAAGCAAATTACTTGCCCAGAACCATCATTTGCTAGGTTTGAATAATTTGGCGAAAGAGAAATCAATTGGCATCTTCTTTAAAGAAGCTTGTTGGCTAATAAGAAATGGCTGGCATGCATGTTATCCTCCGTGGCTACTATGTACATAAGGCAAGATCCAGCCAGTGTTGCACACTTTTAATTGCCAATGGTCTCACATGTTAAACACATGCCTATTAAACATTATAAATCTCGCCTGAAAAATCATGATATTGGAATTCATAAAACATCTGGGATTCACATTGGCTTCTGAGATCATTACTCTCACTGCTATTACATTTCTCTCTCTCTCTCTCTCTCTCTCTGAGATTTCCCTGTGATTTCCCTGTGCAACAAAAGGAGCTAAAGATACCGTATTTTTCGCCCTATAGGACGCACTTTTTCCCCTCCAAAAATGAAGGGGAAATGTGTGTGCGTCCTATGGGGCGAATGCAGGCTTTTGCTGAAGCCTGGAGAGCGAGAGGGGTTGGTGTGCACCGACCCCTCTCACTCTCCAGGCTTCAGGAGAGCCGCAGCGCCAGCCCCACAAGGTCGGGGGACAGCGGGGAGGCGGAACGCCGCCATCCCGCTGTCTCCCGATGTGGTTTGGAGGCTGACGGGGAGACGCGTGCTTCTCCCCGCCGCCAGCCCCGCAAGCTCCGGGGACAGCGGGGAGGCGCAGCGCGTCTTCCCGCTGCCCCCGGACCTGGTCTGCAGGCGGGCGGCAGGGAGAAGAGCGCTTCTCCCCGCTGCCTGCCCCGCAAGCTCTGGGGACAGCTGGGAGGCGCAGCGCGTCTTCCCGCTGTCCCTGGACCTGTTCTGCAGGCGGGCGGCGGGGGAGAAGAGCGCTTCTCCCCGCTGCCGGCCCCACAAGCGCTCTTTTTTTCTTTATTTCCCCCCAAAAAAACTTAGTGCGTCCTATGGGCCGGTGCGTCCTATGGGGCGAAAAATACGGTAATTAACAGGCTGTAAGCAGCTCACCTCCAATGACCATGCCTGGGAGCATATCTTAACAGCAGATAAATGGCCATTCAGATACAATAAAATAAAAGTAGCAAGGAATAGCGAAATGTTTATAAGTGCTCCCATTTAAAATCCTGTCCCTGCCCCCAACCGGGTGTGCATGGCTCACAATGTTAAATGATGCCCATTACTGTGTAGAAAAAGTGTTCCCGCTCAAGCCATGTAAATGGGTAACTTGTCTGTATTCTCTCAGTAGCTATAAAGGCATAATTGAGAATGGTTTGTAAACTGTGGCAGCACACTGTGGAATGAAAAGGAGAGATGTAGAGCTCCTCCTAGAAGAACAGCTGTTCAATCTTGTATCTAGCACTTGCCTTCTATAATATACAAGTGCTGGAACACAGACAATAAACCAATAGCAACCATGTATGAGATGTTCCTTATAAGTACCATGGCTTCATATTATTTCAGCCAAATAGTAATTAAACTTGTCAAACTGCAATATCCAGTGGAGCCCTGCAGGCACTAACTCTGCATGAATCGGGTCAAAACAGATAAACAGGAAGCTCCAGCTGCCTCTCACAAGCTGCTCGCCATCGTCTTGGATTCCTCTCACCCCAACATTAGTTCTACAAAATAAGAAGGTTCACCTTTGGATATACAAGTGTATACAAGCCTTGGTCTGCAGGATTTGTACATCGACACCAATGACTGTTTTGGCATCCAATAAAGACCTACAGGTCCACTGGAATAGTATGCTAACCCTTGACATGGTATATTTAGGAGCTCCTCTTTCTCTATCCCAGGGGTGACAAACTTGCAGCCATCCAGCTGTTGTGGGAGCCTCATCTGCTCTAACTAGCATAGCCAATTGTCAGGGATTATGGGATCTGTAGTTTAGCATCATCTGTAGGGCCACTTCTCCTTAGGTTTGTTTAGAAACAGGGAGCTTTGCGATGGCAAGGCAAACAACGGACAAGAGATTCACAAAAACCTTGCTGCAAATGGCATGCACAGTGCTTGAGAAAACATTATGCAGTGAAGAATATAACTCTTTCCCGTTATTGTGTCTGCCCTCTATCATGCAATGAAGACTTATAGAGGATTGTTGAGGCTACTCCTCTTCCAGTGACAGAGTTATGGCATGTTTGTGGGATATTGTGCAGATAGCAACGCTTGCATGTATATAATCTGAAATGCCATTGGTAGAACAAGGTTGATGCCAGAGATAGCAACAACAACCTCCTGTCATGCTTGCTTGTACAACCAACGGACCTCATCTGTCCTGCTTGGTGAAAATCACTAAGCATCCCCAGTGCTCTACTGCATGGTATAAAAGTAACAATTGCCACTGAAGATGGTAGTCACAAACAATCCCATAAATTATGAACCAGTCTTTTGCATTTTCATTTCAGGGATGGTGACTTGATGGTTGCAACTCAGCTCCTGACTACCCTGGCTTTTCAAGGATTTTTATTTATTTATTTAGCAGGATTTATATACTGTTTAATCATCAAAACCTAAGTGAGTTACAAAATTTACTAATAAAACTCAGGTATTCCAACACAAAGTTAGCCTAAAGGTTTTCAAAATAAAATCAAAGAGTTTTTTAAAATAGGCATTGTAAATCAAACTACATGTTTAAACACATGTCAAATGCATGTCTCTAGGCAGGTTCCTCAAAAACAAGCAAAAAAACAACCCTTTCTAGTGGTTTCTGAAAACAGTACAGCAAAAGCACCTGCCTAATATCAATGGGCAAGGAGTTCCAAAGTGTACTGTAGGCGCCACTGCACTGAAAGTGATGATTCCCGGCGGCTTCCGGTTCAGCGTGACTCTGAGCTAGGCGGGGGTTTTTTCCTTAGGGAAGAATCCCGAGCTTTTCGGAGAAAATAGGGGTTCCACAGGGCGCCGTGGTCCCCTGAAAAGTATCTGGTGGGCGTTCAGATACACTGGTTCCCGCGGAGCTAAAAAGCGGACCTCCCGGCCGTCAGGTAACTCCGTTTCGGAGCGAAGAGTACAGCGGGGGGAGAAGCGGGCTGAGGGAAGCCATAGCTGTCTCCGAAAAAGCGAAGCCCCGAGCCTGCAGGAGAAGCGCTGGATTCTCAAAAGAAAGAAATTCGAGCTTAAAAAGGATAAAATTAAAGTGGATGTCATTTAAGGAAAGACTCGAAGAAGAGGAAGTCAAAAAGAGCTCGACTTTTATCTGAAATCAGCGTGGACGCAGAGACCTAAACAAAGCGGAGGAAAGTGTAAGTGACGCTAGCGGTCAAAGTTCTTCTCCCCGCTCTACGTTCTTTAAGACTACTTTAGAGGATACAAAATAACTGGCAAGAGAGGAAAGTAGAGGGGGAGCAAAGAGGCAACATTTGGATACTATTTGATACGACCCAGCCCTCTATTGAGATAGTGGAAAAGAGGAGGAATTCAGCCTCTCTCCTGAAAGCTCTGAGGAACGGAAGACTCCATTGTGTTACGGCGTGGACGCCATTACTTACTGTTTTTGCATGTCTCAGAGGAGGGAGGGAAGGGAGGGTACGGCGTCGGTGCTCTCTCCCCCTCCCCCTGAAGCTTTGAAACTCCGAAATATTAATAGGTGGAACTAAGCAATTTAAATAGACGGACTGCAGTGGATACTGCATTTCCCTCTTTGAGGAAAGGAATTGGAAAATCCCCTCCTCTCCCCCTCTTTTTTTTCTCTTTTCTGTGTGCTGTCCTTTATTACTCTGTGGTTGGTAGACCCCTGGTGGACGGGAGAGAAACTACAACTCATTTTGATAGTACTTGCTAATCTCTCTGGGCTGGCTTAACGTCTCTGAAAGTTGGACTTAAATACATGAGGGAAGAAAGTTGGTATGTTTGAACTTCTTCGGGACCCTCTTGTTGATCTCATTCGCAGTGGAATTTAGCCCAATTGAGGGCAAGAAGATAAAGAAGAAAAAGAGTGGTTCTATTAAAAAGATATTTCTCTCTTTTCTTATCTTTTTTCTTCTTTGCAAAAGATATCATAAGGAATAGACTATTTTGAGGTAGGAAGAATTGACTTAACTACCGACGGATCTGGCCCAGCTTCAAACCTCGGATATTATGACTGGAATATAATTTGAACTCTGATCTAAGTCCTGAACTTTGATTTTGGGATTTTTATTTTTATTTTTATTTTTTTTTTCTTGGTGGGACGTTGGACTACTTTATAGTGGGTTAACCTAATTGGTGACACCAAGAGGGAATTATTGGAGTATTACCTTAAATCATTTAGTGGAATTGGTTGTGAGTTTTGTAAAGATTTATAGAATTGAATTATCATAATTATCATTACCTTTTTACATTTAATTGAAAATGTCCTACCCACCAAAGAAAGGTGGGAATGGGGGGACTCCAGTAGAAAGAAAGGGGTCCAAGCCAGAATCAGACTTCAGATCGGAAATCTTAAAAATGTTTGCAGAAATTAGACAAAGTGAGAAGAATCTAGAAACAAAAATAGAACAAGTAGACTTAAAGATAGGGAAAATGGATAAGAAAATAGATGAAACTGTAAATGAATTGAAAGGCCAAATTAAAGAGGTATCCAAAAGAACTCATGTATTAGAGGAGGGAATGAAAAAGACAAAATTGGAAATGAAAGAACTAAAACGTGAAGATGGTAAAATTAGAGTAGGCCTCTTAGAAACTAATAAATCACAAGAAGAAATGTGGGATGCGATCTCTATGAACGAACTTAGACAACGGGAAATTAATTTAAGGATGAGAGGGGTCCCAGAAAATCAAGGTGAAAATATTAGACAAAAATTAGTAACAGAATTGGCACAATGGTTGGAGTACCAAATAGAAGAGATAGCAGGCATGGTACAGAATGCTTTTAGAATGAAAGTGAGAACGACTAAGGCAAGAAGACTGCCTGGGGATTGTCTGATAACCTTTAAGGATAGAGATATGAGGAATTTGGTACTCCAAAAAAATAGAGAAAAAAGACTAATGATAGATGGGAGTTATATAATTATTTTTAAAGACATTCCAATTAGACTGCTAAAACGAAGAGACCCTTATAAGCCACAGGTGCAAATTCTTAAAAAGAATAATATAGAATTCAAATGGGAGTTCCCGGAGGGGATCTCCTTCACTTACAAAAACAAGAGACACAGATTGACCAGCCCGGAAGAGATAGGTAAATTTCAGAGGAAATATAAGGAATTGTTAATAGAGGAAGAAGAAGAACTTAAAGGAGCAGTAGGAGGAGTGGAGGTTAAAGGTGTGAAGGATTTGGGGGAGAGGAAGAAATTGGGAGAAAGGCTAGAGGGAGAGGAGGAAGAGGAGGGAGAGGAAGAGGAAGAGGAGGAAGAAGAAGAAAGATTATAAAGAACTACTTTATAGGAAAAAAAAATTTTTTTTTGATTATTCGGAAATAAAATGGCGTTAAAATTGTGGAACTGGAATATTAATGGACTGAATGATAAAAAAAAACGGAATAAGGTGGAACAATTTCTAAAGAAAAAAAATTTAGATATAATCTGTTTGCAGGAGACACACGTGGCGAAAAGGCATAGGAGAATTTTGGTTAATAAAAGACTTGGAAATGAATTTATATCATCAGATAAAAAAAAGAAAAGAGGAGTGATATTGTATATAAAAAGTAAAATTGAGGCTCAGCAAGTATTTAAGGATGAGGAGGGAAGAATTATAGCTGTCCAAATCAACTGGCAAGGTGAAAAACTAATAATTGTTGGGATCTATGCACCTAATGGAAACAAAACGGACTTTTATAAAAATTTGGAAGAAAAACTGTTGGAATATGTAGACCAAAAGATAATTTTGATGGGTGATATGAACGGGGTAGTGTCAATAGAAATGGACAGACTGAGAGACAGTGGGACAAAAGAAGGTAAATTACCTAAAACATTTTTCGAAATGGTTAAAGATTGTAACCTAATTGATATTTGGAGACTGAAACACCCGCTGGAAAAACAATTTACCTTTTATTCAGAACCAAATCAGTCGATGTCCAGAATTGATCAAGTCTGGATTTCGAGTGAACTAACTCCAAGAATTACTCAAGTGGAAATTGAACCAAGAGTAATCTCAGATCATAGCCCAATCAAATTAGAACTTAAAGGCTTTGAAGAAAGATCATTTAGGTGGAGAATAAATGAAGGCCTATTTGATGATCAAAATTTTATCCAAGAGGCACAGAAGAAAGTGAGTGATTACTTTGTGGATAACTGTAATAAAGGAACGAAGATGAGTATAGTATGGGACGCAAGCAAGGCAGTGATGAGGGGGTTTTTTATACAGAAAAATTCATTCAAAAAGAAGAACAGAGAGAAAGCAAAGACAGAGATCTTAAAACAAATTACGGAAAATGAGAAAAAACTAATTAAAAAACCAAATAATATAAGAATTAAACAAAGCATTAAAGCTCTGCAAACTCAGTTTGCAATGATAATAAACAAAGAAGTGGAATGGAACATCAAAAGATTTAGACAAAAAAATTTTGAATTTGCAAATAAATCAGGAAAATGGCTTGCTTGGCAGATTAAGAAAAGGAAAGAACAAAGTACAATAA
Source organism: Podarcis raffonei (assembly GCF_027172205.1). Taxonomy (NCBI): domain Eukaryota; kingdom Metazoa; phylum Chordata; class Lepidosauria; order Squamata; family Lacertidae; genus Podarcis; species Podarcis raffonei. Next base: position 36,269,186 of record NC_070606.1, read on the forward strand.
ATAACATTAATGTGGATGGAGAAGAGATAACTAGCCCTAAGGGTATTAGAAAAGGATTTTTGGACTTTTATAGACAGTTGTATAAGAACAAAGAAAAGAACAGTATGAGGAAAATAGAAAGATATTTAAAAGGAAAAGAGGTGCAAAAGATTCCAACAGAGGTAACAGAAAGGCTGAATACCCCGATTAATAATGAGGAAATTAAGGAGGTAATAACAGAATTGAAAAATGGGAAATCCCCAGGACCAGATGGGTTTACAGCAAGGTACTATAAAGAGTTGAGAACAGTCCTAACAACACCATTAAAAGAAGTAATGAACAATATTCTAAAAGAGAGAGAGATTCCGGGGACTTGGAAAGATGCATTTATAACCTTTATTCCAAAAGAGGATGCGGACCAAACACAAGTAAAGAATTATAGACCGATTTCCCTATTAAATACGGATTATAAAATCTTTGCAGGAATAATGGCGAAGAGATTAAAAAAGGTGTTACAAGAAATCATCCATGAGGACCAAACGGGTTTTCTTCCTGGCAGACAGATGAGAGACAATGTGAGGAATATAATAAATACTTTAGAATATCTGACAGCTAGGAACGAAAGACAGGCAATGTTAATATTCGTTGATGCCAAAAAGGCATTTGACAACGTATCATGGGATTTTATGTTGAAAAACATGGAATATATGGAATTGGGGAATGATTTCTTGAATGGAATTAAGGCAATATATACTGATCAAAAGGCGAAATTGATAGTGAATAATGTGATAACAGAAGAAATTAAAATATCAAAAGGTACCAGACAGGGCTGTCCGCTTTCACCCCTGCTGTTCATAATGGTCTTGGAGGTTTTGCTGAATTCAATTAGGAAAAATGAAAGGATAAAGGGGGTGGCAGTAGGCCAAAATGAATATAAAGTCAAGGCCTTTGCCGACGACTTGGTAATAATGGTGGAAGATCCGATGAATAGTGCCCTTGAAGTGTTGGAGGAGATTGAAAAGTTTGGTGAGGTGGCAGGCTTTAAGTTAAATAGGAAAAAAACTAAAATTATAATCAAAAATATGGACCAAACAATGACTGAAGTGCTGCAGCAACAAGTGGGTATTGAAGCTGTAAAAAAGGTTAAATATCTGGGAATATGGATAACACCAAAGAACATCGATTTGTATCAAAATAATTATGTTCCGGTGTGGAATCGAATTAAGAAAGATTTGGAGGGATGGGGGAGGTTAAAATTATCTTTTTGGGGCAGAATCTCAATGGTAAAGATGAACGTGCTCCCAAGGATGCTATTCTTATTTCAAATGATCCCAATATTAAAAGGAGTAAAGATATTTGAGGAATGGCAAAGAATGATTTCAAGATATGTCTGGCAGGGCAAAAAGCCGAGAATTAAATATAAATTGTTAACAGATGCAAAAGAAAGAGGAGGCTTTGCCCTGCCAGATCTAAAATTATATTATGAGGCGTCATGTCTTTGCTGGGTAAAAGAATGGATAAAACTTAAAAATACCAAACTATTGGATTTAGAAGGCTTTGATGCCAGATTTGGGTGGCACGCGCATCTATGGCAAGGGAAGAAATTGGGCTATAAATCGTTTGAAAACCACATCTTCCGGAAATCATTAATGGAAGTGTGGGACAGATATAAGAACATATTGGAAATGGGAGTCCCACACTGGTTATCCCCACTAGAGATTATGGGAGTTAAGAAAATCAATATGAGAAGTAACTGGATTACTTATGGAGATTTAGTGGTAAAAGAAGATGGGAAATGGAGATTAAAATCATACGAACAAGTAAAAGAACATGTGTCTGACTGGCTGCACTACTATCAGATAAGTAATATGTTTAAAAAGGATATGAAAGAAAGAGGGTATAAGGAAAAAGATTCGAAATTCCAAATAGAAATTGTTAATAATGATTGTAAGATAATTTCAAAAATGTATAAAATTCTATTGGAATGGTATACGTTGGATGAGGAAGTTAAAGCAGTAATGATCCATTGGGCCAGGGATTTAGGGTACAGTATAGATTTGGAAGATTGGCAAAAAATATGGAATGAAAACTTGAAGTTTACAGCATGCACTACGTTGAAGGAAAACACCATGAAGATGGTATACAGATGGTATATGACCCCTGCTAAATTAGCAAAAATGTACAAAATCTGTAATAAATGTTGGAAATGCGGGGAGAAGGAGGGTACATTTATACATATGTGGTGGGAGTGCAAAAAAGTGAAGGGATTCTGGGAACTGGTTTATAATGAGTTAAAGAAAATGCTGAAATATAGCTTTGTGAAGAAACCAGAGACCTTCTTGTTGGGAATAACTAGAAATGATATAAAGAGGAGGGATCGCAAAATCTTCCAATATGCAATAACAGCTGCGAGAACATTACTGGCCCAAAGGTGGAAGCAGAAAGAACTTCCAAGTATTGAAGAATGGAGAGAAAAACTGACAAATTTCGCAGAACTTGATAAACTAACTGGGAAAATCAGATTTCAGAGAGACCATGAGTTTTTAGAGGACTGGGGGAAATTTAGAGATTATTTGAAAATTGTATGTGAGGAAAATATAACGCTAGTGTGTTTCAAAGAAGCTTTGTGAAAAAAACAAGGAATATTGCAAAAATGTAAAAGAGGATGGAAAATGTATCAAAATAGTAATATTATAATTAAGGAATGTGTAGATAAGAAATTAAGTATGGATGATTGTCAGAGGAGTTGAGGGAGGTCGGATAAGTTAAAATAAGTGATGTTTAAAATTGTATGATTGGAGATATTATGAAAAAAACTCAATAAATATTATTAAAAAAAAAAAAAGAAAGTGATGATTCCCTGCAAGTTTGTCAGCAACATTATGTGGCACCTGTAGAAGTGGCGGTTCTATAGTTCTTGTCCAGGTTCTGGCCTAAGCACGAGGCAGAGATATAGTAAACCATAGTATGAGTTGCATCTCTATACCAGCAGAGGGAAATCAACACTACTGAGCTTCCTGGAAATTTCAGCAACCTGCTACATGTGTCTCCAGCAGAGCTGATGGCATAAGCACAGGTTAGTCCTAGTAATGTCTAAAAACCATGTTCAAAATGTGGCAATAGGGGACTCCCTACATTCTGGGGAATGTATACAGCTCTATCCTTTGTAGTGAGGAAGTCACTAGTAGTTGTGCTCAAGCTCCGACGGTGCTGATCACCTTTCAAGAGGGCTGGTGGGAATGTGGACTGCCTTCAGAATGACAATCATATGACTGCTCTCAAATTGAACACTGTTTGTTTCAGGTGATCCAAGGAAGGTGGTACTGAGCTAAATTCTGATAGAACCTGTTTATTATCAAACACTACGGTTGAGCAACAAGCAATACTGATCAGCCGTGAAAGAACTGTTGCCAATTCTCCTTGGCCAGCAATTCGCAGCTCACCCTGACTAAAGTTTTCCAAATCTTTGGGAAAATAAAGAGTAAGATTTTAGACAACAATAACACAAAGGGGGGGAAGTTACCTTTGGAGAACAGTTGAAATGCATGCCAGGTACCGGGAGGGTAGTAACATACATCGTAATACACCGATACAGGTACAGTGTGCCAACTATACAAAAATATCGCCTGCTAATAATGGACCTGGAGAGAAAAGGGAGGAAATTATGCATCACTTGAAGTTCTTCAGGATTGTAAGTGTTTTCAAGGCAAAATAAGCATGAGGCTCTAGATGCAATTTATGTGCTCTAGGACAATAAATAATTCATATTCATTTTGGTAAATGAAACATTCATTTAAAAACAAATGGAAGCTATTCTTCTCACTTAGTGGAACAGACCAGAAAAATCAAGATAGCAATGGCAGCAGGGTAATCGGTTCCAAACATTCCCTCCTAACCTGACCAAGAACAGAACTGGGCAGAATCATCCAGATATCAGCAGGCTATTGGACAAAGCACAGGCTGTAATCTGGGATCCAGCTGAGGGGCAGAACCAGTGGCATGTGGTGAATTTTTGCATAGGGGAACAGTCAGGGCCAGAGGCGCCAGCTTGCAAGGCAGATGGCGTCACGCACATGAGCATCGTGCTTCCCTCTGGCAGGATGTTGGAGCCCTCCTGCTTCCTTCCCAAAGCTGGGTGGGCTTTGGGAAGGTCGTGGGCAGGCTTTTGGACCCTCTGGAGCATCATGCCTCCCTCCTTAAGCCGGGTAGAAGCTTCCCAGGCTTTGGGAAGGAGACGCCAGGGGAACATTTAGGGGACTAGCCTAGTCTCCCTAGTCCAATGACCGCACGCCACTGAGCAGAACCCGCCTCTAAAGGGGCAAAATACAGCCTAGACTCCAAGTGGGTCCTTAAATAAATGCCTTTATTCTCCCCATGCCCCCATAAATGAGAGGTTGTCATTTATTCCTTTGGGGAAAGGTGAAGTGCACTGGAGGTCCAGTATGACAATGCTCCTGCAGAGGAAGGCAACAGGCTTCCATGAACATTGTGCAGAAGCTTCTGTTTCTCCAGTACATCAGTGTGAACCATTTGTTTCTATGGAAGAAAGAGGCTTAGAGGAGAAAATCGGGAAGACCTGAAGGTAGGCTCCCCTATTGCCTCAACAACCCCCCTCCCTGTTTACACAGACTTAACTTTCTTTCACATAAGCCAATAAAAGGCATTCAAGAGAGAAAAATAAATGTCTCTTGCCATGTTTATGGGCACCTCACTTGTTCTGTACAGGCCAATTTTAAGTGCAGCCAGCCAATTAGTATAGCTTCATTCTAGGTCTTTTTGATATCTACACTAAGCTAGCTTGGAACATAAATAAATATCACAAGACATTAAATGCCATTTATTGCTATTCCTTTTACATTTGGAACTAGTAAGTACTTTATATATTAGAAAAAAATATTATGAAACACATTTTGAAGTTTTCTTTATAGCCTTATAAGGCAGAATTTCAGTTGTACTGGTAGCAAAGTGTGGTTATAAACAATTTTCATAACATTCCAAACTATCAGTGCATTATAGCCTGTGGAGAATTTTTATTCTTATCTCTTAGGAAGTGAAGATAATGACCTGAGGACAGAGGATATACTCACGGAATGAATATATGTGTGTGCATGCGCAAGCACAAGTACACACGCGCGCACATGCACACACACACACTATATTGTGTATAATGTACACACACACACACACAAATGTGTTTGAGGTGTAATGTAGATAACAATGAACAGGATCCAAAACAGCATGGGACTTTAGGCTATTTTCTCTTAAGTCCAAACATACACTTCATAACTGAGGCCATATCTCATACTGCTTTTGCAAATCCCCCTCCTGCCTCCCCAGTTTAAAAAATGCCATGCCATGAGGCAGGAGCTGCTATGCAAAAAGCTTTACTAGATGCACGGAGCTATCTTTGTGCACATCCTATTTTGGAAATACAATGGAATCTTTCCCTCATAAAACATCAACACATTTTCAAAACTAAACAAACGAACAAAAAATGAACTTGAGGCTTGAGATTGCATTTGTGCAGGCAACATTCTAGGGGGAAACCATGCTGCAATACTACTATAAAGGGCCCTCTTCATCATGCCCTTTAAAAGCAAGAGTGGCCGTCTTTTTCAGCCAGGTGGCAGCACTGAGAGTTGGCCAACCCTCTGACAGCGGCATGCCAGCAACAGGAATTGCTGAAGGGGCCAATGCACATTCACACATGCTGACATACATACACTCCACACATTCTGATGCCCCCCCAACCCCCGGAAGGAAAACTCCCTCCCTCGTTACCTAAACCTCTACAGCTTTCTTTTTAATGGTGCTATGCCAGAGAGAGAAGAGGCACTTTTCCAAAGTAAGGTGAGGTGCCCAATTTTGGCAGAGGAAAGGCTGACTGCTCTAGGCTCTTTCATGGGCCTGATCTGGCCCATGGGTCATAGATGTGCCGTGTCTGCTTTAAGGGTTTCAGCAGATCAGGCACCAGTGATCTTAGCTGCATGAGCAGCCCAAGTGCTTTCCCCTCCTATGGACATGGCTCTGAAGGCACATCATGCAGCAGCCTGGCTGAAGCTAAGCAGGTCCATGTATTAACTGGATGGGACACTGCCAGGGACTCCCATGCAAGCTGCCTTGAATTGCATGGAAGGAAGGAAAACAAAATGAATAAAATGGTCCTTTGATACTAGAGGAGAGCAACATAACTAGTATGGAGAAGCATCGTCATCCTGCAAGGAGAAGGAGGGGTAAATTACCAATGCAAGTGAGCAGTATTGGGGCTGGTGGGAAACTTCTTTCTAAATAATTACTTACAAGCCAAGTTAACATCTTAGTATAAAAAAATCCTTATATATCTGTTTAACATACAGATTTCATAAAATTACTGTTCTTGCCTCCGACTGTATTTAACACATCTCTCCACCACATTTTACAAGCCAGGCTCATTATTAAAGAAGCAGAGTCAGCTTGAAAAAAATAAATCAGCAAAGTGTAAAAAATAAAATAATATTAGTATCTGGGACTGAATTAAATATTATCAAAATATGCATGTACTTACTTGTATTTTAAGAGCAGCCACTGAACTACCCAGAGTCCTACAAGGATCAAACCATTAATTTCACAGATAGAAAAGGCCCATTGAACTCGACTAAAGTGATCAAAAAAAGCGTCTGGTAGGGGCGGATCCACCTCCTTGGGAGGCACTCGTTCATGGACAACTGAGATTGTCACTGTTGTAAGGACTAGACAGCAAAGTGCATAAAAGAAAGCCAAAAATGTCTTCCCCCATTCCATGGGATACTGAGAACGTTCCGGTTCTGGCATGTGGATTTGTATCATATCCTTCCTGTACCCATTTGGCATCCCGTTTGGTTTGCTTTTGCTGCTGAAACCATTTTCATTGGTGAGGGCCTCCGTACTGATGACCAAGTGGCCGTTGGCATGCCCGTTCTTGTGTACCTCAATATGGTGCTCCATTTTCAAAGTCTCTATCATGTCCAGCAGACGTTGGCCATTGTCTGAAGACACACGCGACAAAGGGGGCTTCTTGAAATCCTCCTTCGTTAGGTTCACCAAGTCCTGCCCAGTGAAATTCTTCAATGGCTCACAGTATTCTGGCACAACATCTGACAACCAATCGACCACTTCCTCACATGACCAGAGTGCGATTTCTTTCATTTCGTCCAAACACTTGTCTGCAGTCTTAAAAATCACGTTTAAACAGGACAGTTGTCACTATTTTTGCTTAACAGGAAGTCCTTCTTTGACTCGCTCATCCTGTCTAAAGATCAGTAGAAACCAGTTTTGCAGGTCGATGCACAACAGCTTCAAATCGCCTGGTACAGATATTGACATGTGGCATGTAAAAGGAATGTTCACTTCATTTTGCATTTGCCTTTCTACAGTTAAGGGAGAGAAAGAGAGAAATGCAGTTAGAACATTCATTTTTCTTACTGCTGCAAAAGACATGATATTCAGGCAATATCTGCTTTAATAGAATCAGATGCATTTCATTTATTTATTATTTGTACTCACAACCTGCCCTTCACCAATGGTCCCAGGGAAGATTACAAAAAAACCCCCACAAAATTAAAGCAGCTAAAAAACTAAAATAAGCTACAATTGTAGTAAACCCATAAAATAAAAACTGTGAAATTAACAAAGTGGCACAGAACATCAATTCAGCAGGAGGGATAACCCCTACTCAACCAAAAGCCTGGATAAAAACATATAATGATTTGGGGGAGGGGGGACTCATTCCACAATTTGTAGCTTCTCTTTACTTTGTGCCAGCAAATAATCATGGCCAATGTGTGTCTGTGTCATTCCAAACACTTTGAATCACGGATGGCATGAACTTGCTGGCGGAAGTAGAGAATAAGGTAACCGGAGCCCCATCCCTTCAATGATCAGAAGCCAACCAGACAGGCAGCTGAATCTTACTTTGACACTGGCAACAGGACAGCATCTCATTCTGCACCAGAGGGCAGCAAGATAGGGGACAGAGGATGGCCATATAGCAAAGCATGGGGGTGGGGGGGTATGGTTGTGGCTGTGACTGTGACTGTATGTGACAAAAGGCAAAAATATACTGCATGACCCAAGACAAAGCAATTTGCCCTAAGTGGGAAGGGTTTATTCACTGGTGAAATCTCAATGGACCACAGGAGGTTAAGGGATTCCACCTGCGATGCCTTAAAATTAAAAGAGATGATGAAATTGTCATTCGGATCAATTTCTTCTGGCAAGTGTCGGGGTGTGGGTGGGAAAATCACTCTATTGAGAAGATGGTTTGAGATCACATAAGTACCAACAGGCAACCTGTTGGGAGAATCAGAAAACAATACCTTGGGCCGCAATTCTTAAGCATAGCTTTCCTTTAAAGTGAATTACACAGAGAATTGGGACGCGAGTGGCGCTGTGGTCTAAACCACAGAGTCTAGGCCTTTCTGATCAGGTCGGCGGTTCGAAACCCCACGACGGGGTGAGCTCCCGTTGCTCAGTCCCTGCTCCTGCCAACCTAGCAGTTCAAAAGCACATCAAAGTGCAAGTAGATAAATAGGTACCGATCCGGCGGGAAGGTAAACGGCGTTTCCGTGCACTGCTCTGGTTCGCCAGAAGGAGCTTAGTCATGCTGGCCACATGACCCGGAAGCTGTACACTGACTCCCTCGGCCAATAAAGCAAGATGAGCGCCGCAACCCCAGAGTCGTCCGCGACTGGACCTAACAGTCAGGGGTCACTTTACCTTTACACAGAGAATTAAAGGGCACTTTCAAGTAGAGGTTCTTAGGCTGAAAGTGCAAGTCACATTCACCCTTCTGCAAGTCAATGAAGAGAACAAAACACATGATGAAAACGGGTCCCTAGCCCTACTGTTGGAGGTGAGGGGGGGGAGAAGCCTGGAAGCATGTGGGCAGTGCATGAAGAACCTCAGACAGCCTACTGTTGCTGAAAAGGGAATTTCACATCCACCCACAGAGACACATATAACCCTTCTCTCTCCCTGACCCCCATGCATAAGGCAATATAGTCAGCTTTGTGAATTGTGAGACTTTTAAATATCAAGTCCCCCAAAGCAGCCCCCACAACCACATTGCAAGGGGAAAAAGACTCCAGAAACTCTGGTTTTCAAAAGGTTCTTTGGCAGAATAAGAAGCTAATTCTTGGGGTTGGAACACCCCTGTGTGTGCAAATCCAAGTCTTTTATAGTGGGGTCGTTTGGACTACGGCAGTTCAAAATGAAATCTGTTTCTTTGGGATTTGTTTAGCCTTATGCTGGTTACTTCTCCCTTTAGAACAGCATGCTAGCTGAAAAATGACATCTGGGTAAATAATCTTGGATAAAGCAAAGTATTAACTTCAGTGGAGATACCAAGAGACAAGGGATTGCACAAGGCTAACTTGCTGGCAGAGGAACAGTTTAATATTTTTCAAGAATTCAGCACAGATGTCTGCCTATTAATTGTCTGTGCAATCCAAGTAGGTGAAAGGTTGGGTTGAACAGTAAGACATAAGATGGGAGCATGTGTTTGGAAACTGAGTGGGTGAAAAAAATGGAGTGGGTGAAAAAAATGGGTGCAGCAATACTGAACCTGTTCCCATATAAACACAGTACAGTGGTACCTCGGGTTACAGATGCTTCAGGTTACAGACACTTCAGGTTACAGACTCCGCTAACCCCAAAATAGTACCTCGGGTTATGAACTTTGCTTCAGGATGAGAACAAAAATCGCACAGCTGCGCGGTGGCAGCGGAAGGCCCCATTAGCTAAAGTGGTACTCCAGATTAAGAACGGTTTCAGGTTAAGAACGGACCTCCGGAACGAATTAAGTTCTTAACCCGAGGTACCACTGTAGTAGGGAC